>NC_088792.1:46632195-46938516 GCF_011386835.1 Chrysemys picta bellii | reverse complement strand
AACACAGGCTCATTCACTCTGAAAATACCTTGTTTAACTCCAAGGAAAGGAAGCTTTTTCTCTTGTGTAACACACACTGTTCCGTTTCTTTTTGTATGCATGCATGAGAAACCAGAAAGCTTTTTCTCTCCAAACACCCTTTTTGTCTTTAAACTTTTCTCTTGATGGCCCTTTACAGATATTTCTCAAGGTTCAGGCTACTATCCTTGATTGGATGACCAATATTGCTTCTAATGCAACTGACAAATTTTCTTAATCTTGTCTTTCCCTATTTAAATTTTCTTTAAATGAACAACAACAACAAAAAAATCACACAAAGATACTACAGAACATTTGTGGGTAAGAGACCCCTTCAATAGGAGGCTTTTTCAGCTCCCTTTTTGTGTGTGAAAATAAGCTCAACATTTTCTCACGTGACATGCATGGTCATGGCTAGGGTCACGGGGACACAGTCTCATCTTTGGAAGGGAGCCAGCACAGTAGTAATGTCAGCATCTTTTACCCTAACATGCATCTTTCCAGATTAGTCTTCAGGCAGTGAGGGCTGGGTGAAACAGAATCTAGAGATTAATGAGTAGACTGTAGTAGTAATTAAAAAAAAGCCTGGGGCATAATTACCAAAAGCTCTGAAGATTTGCAAAATGGTGTGCAACACTTAAAAGAAAAAGGATGGCAGTGGCATTTCCTTTCCTTTCATACTTTCCTTTTTTTCTTTTTAATTTTTTTTTACTTCTGTCAGTCTTGATCAGTCTCCCCAAGCACAGCTGGCTCTATTTCCTAGCCTGCAGTCACATAACTTCATTGTCTTGCTGTAAAGTCTGTTCTACTGCATTCCGCTGGCAGTACTTGTTTTGTCTTTATATTTACTTAACATCTACACTTACATACTGTGTCCCAAATAAACTTGCTGTACATAAGATGGGAGCAAAGTATTCTTGAAAGTATATTTACTGTGGCATAGTGATTAATATGAAACATTTTCACCAAAACTGGAAAATCATTATTGTGCAGCCTGTACCTTTTTTATTTTATTTTTTTAAAAGAAGAATTTGTGCGGGGTAAATGAGCTCACTCAGTGTTCATAAGCAATTATCTGAATACAGTACCTTGCATACAGTTCATCCGAATACAGTACCTAGTTAGGAACATAGGATCTCTTTGGTCATTGAGTCTAGTCCCCTACTACCACAGATGACCTCCCCACCCTACACTACTGTTGATAAATTTATCAAGCTGCATCTTAACTAGTTTTAAGTTGTTTGCTCCTACTACTCATATTGGAAAGCTGTTCCTGAACCTCATTTCTCTGACGGTTAGAAATCTTCTAATTTCCAGATGAAATTTATTCATGGCCAGTTTATATCCATTTGTTCTTATGCCAACATTGTCCTTTATAAATACACCAAGGGTATACACCAAAGAGGGAGAAGAGCTATTTAAAGCTGTCTCCTCTCAGCCTTTAAGAGCTTGGTTTGTTTACCCTGGCAAAATAGTCTCATAATTGGTTTTCCATTCCCCATATCTTCCTAATAGCTCTTCTCTGCACCTGTTTTGACTGAATTCATCTTTCTTGACCATCGGTGTGAGACTTAAACATAGTATTCCAGATGAGGTCTAACCAGTTAGACTGCTCTAATTGTTCAGCTAAAAAAACCGCAACTCTTTATAAGCCAAGTTGTGGATGACACTTTGGAGAACTTTTGTAGAAGAGAAAAGGGAGAACTGCTTTTTGTAACAGAACTTTTTTTTTTTTTTTTATTTCTCCCCCCTCCTCCCCTCGTAGACTGTTGCTGGCTATACTGTTCCTCCTGGTCATCAGGTTTGTGTCTCTCCCACTGTTAATCACAGACTTAAGGATTCTTGGATAGAAAGTTTAGAATTCAAACCTGACCGTTACCTCCAAGATAACCCTACAGCTGGAGAGAAGTTTGCATATGTGCCATTTGGTGCTGGTAAGTCAAATGATACAGTAAGAAATTGCATTAGGACTGAGGGGTTCTCAAACTTCATTGCACCATGACCCCCTTCTGACAACAGTTACTACATGACCCCAGAAGGGGGGGTGGAGCGGGAGTCACAGCCTGAGTGCTGCTGCCCCAGGTGGGGCTGGAGCTAGGGCTACAGTCCTGGGTCTCAGCAAGTCTAATGCTGGCTCTGGCGACCCCATTAAAATCGAGTCGTGACCCACTTTGGGGTCCTGTCCCAGAGTTTGAGAACCACTGCGTTAGGTCATTGATAAAATAGCAGCATGAAGATTTTTGCCAAGAAATAGAGCAGATTCTGTTCTGTAGATAGTATGAGATATTTGCTGCTGTGAAGGTAGGGTTGGATTTGAAATCAAAACAATGTACTAATCACATTAACCAGCAGTGCAGTTAAACACATACGTACATGCTTAAGTCCTACTGATGTCAATCAGTGTTAAGTATGCGCTTAAGTGCTTTGCTGAAGTGGTGCCATAACAGTTGTTTAAACACAGTGAAAGAAAGAGTAGTGTACATTTTAAAACAAATTGTTTAACTCTTATTTTAGCTCAAGATGCATTACGAAGTGCAATAACTATTCTCCTCTGTGGGTTTTCCTCTAGGCCGTCATCGTTGCATTGGAGAAAACTTTGCTTATGTTCAGATTAAGACTATTTGGTCTACTCTGCTTCGTTTATATGAATTTGATCTCATCGATGGATATTTTCCTACTGTAAACTATACAACCATGATTCACACACCAGATAACCCAGTTATCAGATACAAGAAGCGATCACACTAAGTTTTGGAGACAAAATTATTTCTGCATTTAAATGGTGAAAATTACTGTTTTTGAATAAGTTATGACACAATTAAATGGTTAATGGAAAAGCTGGTCCATTGGATGTGTAGTGTTATAAAAGTGAGGTTAATCTAACCATAAAATGTGTAATTGTTGTATACTGCACAGTACTGTACATTTTATTATAAAAATACTGTCTTTTCTGCTTGTGTAACAATTTTAAGGTGGATGCTGCATATTAGTATAGGTGAATTCAACTGTTTGGTCAAATCTTGGGACAAAGGTGAACATCTAATCTCTTTTTACAAGGTTAAATTTTAATTGGTGCTTTAAAAAATCTCCTTTCCTTGATTCAGCTACTTTAATGGGCAAGACTAAACTCATGGACATCAATGGGAACAGAATCTGTTCTCTGATGCTGGTGCGTATTTTAATGTGAACAAGTTGGAAAATGCTCACTTTGCAGACTTTCAGCCCTGTCTATATTTGCAGAAGTAAACACTTTTATATAAGGAACTATTCAGCACTTTCAGGAATGAAAATTGCCATGGGTTTTAATTTTGAAAACCTTAACATTTTCAATATTTTTCAAAGGTGACAGGTGATTTAGGTGCTCATCTTTAAACAGTGTTTGAAGGGTCTGGATTTTCAAAAAGTGCTGAACTGTCCACCCTCTGAAAATTAGTTCTGTTTTAAATTATGTAAAATTAGGCATCCAAAATAATTAGTCACACTTGGAAGTCTTGGTTTCAGTGCAAAGATTAGCAGTAGAACCCTTACAAATCCAGAATTAATAGTTAAGAGTAAGCATATAAATTCCACTTCTTAGATAGATCTTTAACTGTGTTCATTGTTTACTAAAAAAAATGAAATAACGAGTGTGTACTACTGTATTAACTAGAGTAGTGTTTAGAATGATGTAGAGGGGACAATGGGTACTGTATAGCAGGAATATATAACTTTTGTTTTAGAAGTGCCTGCTGTTTGGGGGACAAAAATTGTCTCATCAATATTAAACCTTCTGCTGCCCTTTATTATTAAATCTTGGCAATGTGGGCAAAGACTGAAGCTGTCCACGAAGAGACAGTGAATTAATAAGATTCTTCTCCCATAATTCCACATGGCCTGTCCGAATTCTATTCACACGGGAATGAGTAACATTTATTTCAGGACTGTTATATGTTGTACTTGTGTGGTGGAAAATAGCTCTGACGTGACTTACAGAAATTTTTCATTAAAAATTTATAAACTCTTTGTGAAATAGTTTCCTGTACTTTAAACACTGTCCATACTTTCAGAAAAATATAGAAAGTAGGCTCTTTTTACTTACTGCTTTAAAACTTCCTTCTTGTGGAATTTTAATAAAGGAATAGATAAATGTGAACTTAAGCCACTCTGATGCTGACAGTACACCGCTACCTTGATATAACACGAATTTGGATATAACGCGGTAAAGCAGTGCTCCGGGGTTGCGCCCTCCGGTGGATCAAAGCAAGTTCAATATAATGCAGTTTCACCTATAACGCAGTAAGATATTTTTTGGCTCCTGAGGACAGCGTTGTATCGAGGTAGAGGTGTAGTCAGTAACAAAACTTTGTGGCCACAACAAAGTGAAAATCTCAGTGTTTAAAAATAGGGATGTGCTAGCTAATATAAAATAAAGCTCTTATCTGGCGAGCTGTTGCCTTAGGAAACTCCCCTTGCATAGAGGCTGAGTAAAATTAATTCCTAATCATTTACTGTAGTAGAACATCATGCTGAGTCTGGACTTCTCTAGGCAGCTGTTGGCAGCGCTCCAGTGCTTACCATGAATCCTCTTGCCTACCCCTGAAGCTGAAACCAGCAAGAAAGGTGGTGAGAGTACATTTTTGTTGTTGTTTTCTGGCAAGAGTCAGGGTTTAGTTACCCTTTAATAGTGTGCATGAGAAACACTCCTGTACTTAAAATAACCTGAAACAACAATTAAAAGGATGAAGTCATCTTTATTTCAGTACTTTGACAAAATACCCATAAAATTCAAAACTTCTACCTTACAAAAATAGGTCTCTACGAGTGATATATTCTGTCTGCACTGCCAGTAGCAAATATATTAGGACAGAATTGTGTAACTTTAGTAGCTGTGTCAGAAAAAGTGCAGTACACTTTGAGCTACACATTCAGCAATCAAATACACAAGCTTCATCTCCTGGCATCCCATTTGATAAATACACACTTTTTTTTTTTATAACTTAATCATTTAAATTAGCATTCCACAAATATACATGTAATTTAATGATTTTTGAATGAACACACAGTGCCTATATACATAAATTCCAGTCTGCGTGGATGTGCCAGCAAGGGGACTGTGTAATCATATAGCTATGTTCATGTTGGTCCCACAATATACACATTATACAAAAGCACAGAAGGAGTACAGATTTACAAAAAGGTAGTTCATTCATCATCATTACCAGTGATGGAGATGTTGAAAGGGTATTATCTTCTAACACCAGAGTGCAAATGAGTGTAGGAAGTAGAACCTGTAAGAGTAAAAAAAATCTAAAAAAGTGCTTGGAGAAATTGGATGATGACTTGTAGTCAGCATTAGTTATCTGACATTTCTGCAAGACTCTTCAGGTGACCTTTGCAGATTGTACTATAAAGTAAAAGATATACTTCAAGAACAAAACTACTTGTTTCTAAGTTCTGTTTTGTTAAAGTGGTTTGATTCCTTATCAAACTTTGAACAGTTACTGCTAGAAGTTTTGGATCCTGTTAGCTGATAAGTTAACAGAGGTATTTCTTACTGGAAGAGCCTTTTCAGAAAGCGTGATAAAAATGCGGCAATGTGTCATCCAGTACTTGTCAGCATGGGAATAGGTAACTGAGCCAAACAGCACAAAAGCTGATTAAACAGGAGGAATCTTGATACAAAAGAGTTTACAAAACCAATCCCCTGTCTTTCTTAGATGTTGATTAAAACCTTGCTGGAAATTTATCAGACAGCCCCCAGCAAAAGTTACACCACATATTTATTCAGTACATAACTGAACAGTTTCATTCCTATATAGTTTCTGACCACTCTCATATGTAGTGGGCTTTTTGCTCCTTGAGTTCAGCTGTGAGTTTTCCTCTTTGTTTAAGACTGAACCTGAGAAACCAGCATATACTTTCTAACTCAGAACAGGTATTCTGTGTCTTTGTACCAGGAAGAGGAAAGTCTGAGTATTTACCTGACTGTACGCTTCCAAGTCGCCTCTGTAGTGCCTCCAGTCGATTGATATAATCTGTTAAAGCTCTGTCAGGATCATAATTCTGCAGTTGAGAACATGCAAGTGAAGCTGGGCTGAAATCAACATGGATGCCCTGGTACCTAGCAGAAGAAAAACAATGAGCTGTAGGTTTCAAAAACTGAAGTTACTGTACTGGAATCCTGTTTCCAAAGGAGAATGTAGCAGCCATCTTATGAATGTTAAGTATACATATAGGCTGACTTTTAGAAAATCACAGTGATTTACTGAGGGTATTTAACTGACCCCCATCCTGGCTCCCCAGTTTCTTAGACACACTGGGGGGAGGGATAGTTCAGTGGTTTGAGCATTGGCTTGCTAAACCCAGCGTTGTGAGGTCAATCCTTGAGTGGGCCATTTAGGGAACTGGAGTAAAAATCTGTCTGGGGATTGGTCCTGCTTTGAGCAGGGGGTTGGACTAGATGATCTCCTGAGGTCCCTTCCAACCCTGATATTCTATGATTCTCCCCACCCCACCCATGATACATCTACACTACAAAAAAGACCCATGACAGTGAGTCTCAGAGGCTGGTGTAGGGGCTCTGAAACCTGGCGGGGGTGTCCAGAGGCCAAGCAGGAATGTCTACACTGCTATTTTTAGTGCTGTAGCACAAGTCCTGTGAGCTGGAGTCTGTGGCGCTGAGATGTGCTGCTGAGGGGCGGTTGTTTTTTTATTTCAGTGTAGATGTAACCTCAGCTGCCTGACTTCCCTGCTATTCCCAAGATTTCTGTTGCATTCCTTTGAGGCAAAAGTCACAAGTCAGTCTCCTATTGAGACTGCATAAAACATGCAGAAGTAGCAGTAGTTTCAAGTACATTTGTTTTAAAAATTTCTTCTAAGAAAAAGCAGGATGTTTGAAGAAGCTCTGTATGGTTTTAGTTCTCCTCTGTAGTTTCCAGCTGCTAAATCACATTAAAGACAACTACAACTAGATTAAATATTTTTCCATGTAACCAACTGGTGTAGTTGCCATAGGTTATGAGATTGCAAATGAGAGGGGAGACTATTTGTACAGTAGTGGGAGAGGAAGTGTCCATGGCACTACGTGAAAATACATCTCACAGCTTGAGAACTATTGGGGCCTGATTTTCAGAAGTGCTGAGGACCCACAACTCTATCGGAAGTCAAGAAAGACTGCAGGTACTGTGAAAAATCTTGCCTCTGGGGTGAAATACTGGCTCCAATGACTTCAACAGTGCTAGGATTTCACTGTGGTGTCCTAGTGGTGATGCTCTGAATGTCCATAGATGAGGGCTTGGCATGAGGCACTAGAAGCATTTACATAATTTTGAAGCAACCCCATTAGTTGATTTATGAATAGTGTTGATGGTTTCTGAAGAACATTATGTTCATCAGAAGGCTGGACACTACAAGGTTAGGCCTTGAACAGAAAATATATAGTATATTACATATCAAAATGTGAAATTCCCACACTCTTAAAGTGCATTAGTATTAATTGTAGAAAAAAACTTTTCAGACAAAGAATAATTATGTAACAAAAACTTACCTGTGTTGAGAATTTATAGGAGATCTAAGAGGCTCTAGGTCTGATCTGGATCTATCAGAAGAATGTCTGTGTTCTCCATAGAGCTCCAGCCCACCAGCTAATGAATCAGGCCGTAGCTCATTACCTAAAACAACAAAGAAGTATTGTCTATACAAAAAATATCAACCTGTGAAAATCAGACATTTTGCACATTGACAGATATCCCAGGTGCACTCTGTTTTACACGTGGTAAAGTGAGAGTTAAAAACTACAGCTAGTTAAGAAAGTGCAGCTATTCTTGCCTACTAAGCTGACCAATACTGTTTACTTGTAACTCCTTCCTCTGTCTACAGCCGTCTCTTGTGTTACACTTAGACTGTAAGCTCTTTTGGGAAAGGGACTGTCTTTTAGTTCTGTGTTTGTACAGCACTGGTACAATGGGGCTTCATCTCTGACTGGGGATCTTAGCCACTACAGCAAAATAGATCATAAATAATAAAACTAATTGCCACTGTTTGATCACCTGTTTTGACACCTAATCTGAAATTAGGAAAGCCACAGAATAGTTAAGAAATAAATTCACGTATACTCACAAACTGCATATCTTAAACTTCTAAGACAAAGGAAGTCTCAAACAGCTGTATCAGCTCTTTTGTTTAGTAAGAGTAATTTTTGTAAAATGGAAATTTTATGTTCTACCATGAGCTTTCCCAGCATATAACTATGGGTTGCTTCCCCCCCCTCTCATTCAGGTACAGTAGTTACAACTTTTCACTTCTCAGGATCTTGGCGCTTCCTGCTACCACGATCCAGTCAAAACTTCCTTGAGGCACTCTCAAAAATAGCTATTTTAACAGTATTGAGTAACTATGAATATTGGGTGGAGTTTCACAACCAGGATTGGGAGCTCTGCAGAAAAACAGTTTTCAGGTAGAAAAGTTAGATTTCCTTTTCTACTCCATAGGCTGGAGCTATGGGATTCTGCCTAGCAGTACCCTAATTTGCATAAGACTGGCACTGCACGGAGTTGCACTGGTTAATTTAGAACTATAACTCTGATGTAGCCCTATATTAACACTATAATACTTAGTGCACGTGTGGTCTGTACTCCCAGTTGTTTCCCAGCAGAGTTCCATTGCTAAAGGAGACTCTCATTCAGCCCAGGAAGCTTTCTTGAACCTCAAGAAATAGAGACTACTTCATTCTTTTAAGATTTCTTGATAGGAGACCATGGGTGAAATCCTGGCTCACTATAGGCAATGGCAAAACTCCCATTGACTTGAACAGATTCAGGATTTCACCCCATATTTATATAGCCAGGAGTGAGTAAAAGGCTTTTTGACCCTCCTCAGGCAAACAGAATCAGATTTCCTGGATTTTGGGTAGAGCTGGTGCTAGGCATAAGCAGATTAAGCAATTTACTTATGGCCCTGATCAGCTCCAGGGGGCCCCCAGTCACTATGTGTTGGGGGGGCAACATTTTACTGCTAGGGCTCCCAATGGGCTAGCACTGCCTCTGATCCAGGAGACATCAGACAACTTTTTTGTCTGGGTCGGAGTTAAGACAAAAAGGGAGGAAGTGTTGCTCAACACAATGGTCAGCAAAATTGCCTCGTCTGCCCTTGCCTCAGGCTGGTGTGGTGGGCCCTGTGATAGTCAAGGTTCCTGCCTGTCCATGCCCTGAGAAGGATTTACTCAGTGAGCCACCCTTCTTAGAGCTGGGGGAAGGGTCTCTGATACCGGAGAACACTTCAGCAGACACGGAAAAATCTCACAGTTCACATGCTGCTCTTTGCTGAAGATGAAGCTGCTACGTTTTAAAAAAAACAACAACTGCACACAGATTTGCATCTGATGAGAAGCAAGGTACAAGAGAGTTCAGAGTAGTGTCTGTGCTGAGTGGAGTGGAGTGAAATCTGAGAAACAGATAGGTCTAACAACTGAAATGAAGGGGAAGGAGCAACCCATTGGTTCCAGATCACGGGAGGTCAACCTAAAATGTTCACTCAGCACTAATATAATTCATGGATGATGCTTCTTCAGACATTGCCAGTCAGTGAGTTACCTGTGTTCAGGCTAAAGCCATCCCTGTTGACACTTATTAAATTAGAACCTGTAATTCGGTACCACCGACGAACCAGGAACTTCATTCTGCATTTAAAATAAAAAGATACTTTAGAGTAAGCCAAGTATTTCTTTATTTAAATAACAAGCCTATAATGTTCCAAGGCGTATAATAATCCACACAGCAGCAAACTGAGTAAGGAGATAGACTTTTAAAACCTAAAGAACCTGGATTAAACGGAAATAGAATTTACCTAAGAAAAAGATATGGGCCATATTCTACCTTCAGTTATACCTATACAATTCCAGTGATGTCTGGGTATTGAACAGGCCTGACTAAGGGCAACATTTGTCCTAGATGTCTACATTACTTAGCATTAATATCTTAAAATATAAGTCACAACAAATAACTGCAAAAAATTTCAGCCCCAATGCAGAAAAAAGGTCCATGATAGCAGTGGTATATTCTAAAGTAAAACCCTTAGTCACTAGTCCCCCATCTTGCAAACACTTTCACTCATACTTAACTTGAGGCATGTGAGTAATCTGAATTCAGGGAACTGTTCATGTGCCTAAAGTTAAGCATATATGTATTTTCAGCATTGAGGCCTCACAAAGGAATTAAAAAACCAGATGTAGTCAGAGTATTTACTGCTTACACACAATACCGCTCTCTATCATCTCCAAAAAGTTTAATTATAACAACTTGATTTCTTAGATACAATTCCATTTTATGGATTACAATGCCTGTGTTTTAAGGGATTGTTTTTACTTTTTAAAGAAAAAGTAGGTTACAGAAAAGAAACAATGATACATTTCTAAAATACACAGGCACTCTGGAGACGTCACCAGTAATTCATTAGTAATTTTTAAAGCTTGTTATCATAGCCCATAAATTCTGACATCAGTGGATTACAATACAGAGCCAGGCTGCTTTGATTTACAGTTGTGCTGCAGAATGCCTTAAACAACTTGCTCCAGTCTTCTACATTACCACTGTTCTGTGTAACTCTGCATTCTTTTTAAGATGCACTGTTTTCATGGTTACCAAGACTTACAATTTAGAGTGTGTCACAAAAAATGCTGGATTACACAAGATACTTCATTTGATAAAATATAAGGCTCTACGTGAATTGTGGGATGATTGTCAAATAATTGTGGCTGAGTTACGGACAAGACATGGAAAATCGTGGAAAAGTAATAATGGACCTGTATTACTTGCGGTAATTTGGAAAAGCTGGCTGCCCGTGACTGACAGCAGGAGCCCCTGCGGCCAAGGACTGACAGCTGGAGCCCTGGCTGCCCAGGACTGACAGTGGGGCTGATTGTTAAAATACAATATACGGTAACTCCTCACTTAAAGTCATCCTGGTTAACATTGTTTCGTTATTAGGTTGCTGATCTATTAGAGAACATACTCGTTTGAAGTCGTGCAATGTTCCATTATAAGGCTGTTTGGCTCTCCCCGCTCCGCCCGCCTGGCGCTCCTGCGGGGAAGCGGGGTCAGAGTGAGGGGGCTTGTCCCATTGCTTCAGCCCCCACGCCCTGACCCCGCTCCCCAGCAGGAGTGCCAGGCGGGCGGAGCGGAGCAAGCCGCCATGCCCCAACTCTGGCAGGAGGGCCGGGCGGAGCGGGGCAAGCCCCTACGTCCCGACCCTGCCTCAACTAAGCTTCACAATCCTCATTGGTGAGTACAGTATTAAATTGTTTGTTTAAAATTATTTAAAACTTATAGTGTATATTTATATAATGTCTTTTGTCTGGCAAAAAAAAAATTCCCTGGAACCTAACCCTCCCCCCCCCCCCCCCCCCAATTTACATTAATTCTTATGGGGAAATTGGATTCACTTAACATTGTTTTGCTTAAAGTCGCATTTTTCAGGAACATAACTACAACGTTAAGCGATGAGTTACTGTATATACACCTGAATTTAGTATCAAAATTGCAGTGGAAGCCTAATATTGTGGGATCTGCAATTTTGCAATATCGCAAATTAAGTAGGGCCTTAATAAAATATATGTTAAATTCAATTTTCACATTTGGTTAACCTGTAACTTCTTGTGATTTACCTTGAAATTGCAATGGACACTCTGACCACAGAGCGAAATTTGGTAAAACCCTTTGAACGATGTGTAATAATTTCTAGGTCAGTGTATGAAGGCTGCCCACCCATTCTTGCAATGAGGGCCAGGGTGGCTTCTTCACACTCTTGGAATCCACCTACTAAGAGCAGTAAGTATTTTTTCTGATATATGAGAGCTTTCCGAAAGCTCTCTGCTCTCAGGTATTTTCCATAAATTATCTAGATGACAAGAAACAAAGAAAGCACTGTAAGTAAAGCATTCAGAGGACTGTTACAATTCCAAGATTTTTGACATCATTATTGTTGAAGTTCATCTGCGATTATTCACTTCCTGTCCCTGCCTGCACTAATGATAACATTATTTGAATACCAGTTCCATAATATAGGGATGTTTTCAGTTGCAAAAAAATATGTAACTTACAGAAGAGTGTTTATGTCTTACCCCAGGGAATGTTATAATGGAGTTCCATGTCTCCAAGACCAATTCTCTGAAAACTGAATCATACTGATGTCCCCAGTTAGTCTAAGTGAGAATGATGGTGAATGCAATGGAAAACAGGCCCAGTTCTAAACAAGACAGCCCACTGTGCTGAGAGAGTGCAGTTGGGGACAAGCTTCCTACCTTTAAAACAGCGTTTTCAGAATTCGATCCCAATTCTCTCAGAAAAGCTTCACTCCTTAGTTCTGCTCTCAGTTTGGACAGCTCTGCATCAGCTTGTTTCAAAGATTTCTGTAGTGACAGCTTTTCTCTGTTCCAAATCTCTCTCTCAGAGGCAATGAGTGTATCGATATTAGCTCCATTGTCCAGTGAGTGTCTAGAAGACTGCAGAGAGACCAAACCCTATTTTTAGCAACACATCTTCTTGTCATTTATTCATTGATTCAGTAGTGTGCTCATCACATTACTGAGTAGGAAATCTAGGTCTGAGGTGAACCTTGGGCCCTCACACTTCAGGATAACGGGTTGAGAGCACTGTGAGATGATGCTATTAACTTCCAAGGAAAAGTATACTCATTGCTTCTGTCTCAAGAACCCAAACTAACAGCTGGCTTATAGTAGCTTTATAGTCTTGAAAACATCTTGAGTCTGTTAGCTTCTAAAGTGGATGATGGGATGTAACCCGCCTGAGGAGGCACAAGGGACTTACAGGGAAAATGGCAGCCAACTATGCAAAGGTGGATGAAAACACGAAGTGCCTGTCTGTGGGAAAAGAGAGCTTGCCAAGGCACCCTGATTACCGACAGCTAGAGGGCAGGACAAGGAACAACTGACATCTGCTTGCTGGGGGGAAGGGAGTAGGGAAGGATGGGAAGAAAGGGAGAAAAGTTAATCACCCTTCTTCCCCTCCTCTTAGACTGCCAGCCCACTGAGTACTGAAAAGAACTTGTGTAGATATATTTCACGTGAAAAAAGGGTGATGCTTTTTAGTCTATACATATTTGTTTATGGCAGTGCATAGAGAAGATACATACATAGTCTCCACAAGGTCCTCTCTGTTGGTATCGTCTGAGTTCCTCCTCCAGTTTCATGGCAGCATTCCTCAAATTGTTCTTTTCCTCACTCAGTCTGCTGACAAGCCCTGTCAGCTCTGCATTTTGTCTCAGAAGTTTTTCAGTTAGTGAGGTAGCGCTGGCCCCTGGGGGCAACACTAACTTCAGCTAGAAAGGAAAAAAACTTGCATGAGATCAGATTGATACGACTCCTACCCTAGATGACAAGTTTTGTGGATGATAACAGTGCTTTGTTACTGTATCAGAGAAATCTGAAAAGCGTAATTTAAATTTAAACAACAGGTGAGTTAATACACAGTTATAAAGTATCAGAGGGATAGCCGTGTTCGCTGTTCCATGTCTCTAAGACTAACAGATTTATTTGGGCATAAGCTTTCAAGGTAACTCCCTTCTCTTCATGTGCCAATATATATTTATGCCTGTATCTGTAATTTTCACTCCATGCATCTGAAGAAGAGGGTTTTTTACCCACAAAAGCTTATGCTCAAATAAATCTGTTAGTCTTTAAGGTGCCACCGGACTCCTCGTTGTTTTTACACAGGTGACTTTTTATGGTATGTTATAGCAGAACATTTCATCACAAACTAGTCTATTATAATAATAATGTGCAATATTTATTTTTATGATGTTCATATTTGTTTCTAAAAACCGAAAGAGCAGTTTTCAAGTTAGTGCTATCTTAGAACAAAACACGGAAAGCTAATTCTGAACTACTTTGAAAACATGCTTTGCACTGATGTTGGCTTTAAGGTTGAGCTCAGTCAAGAACCAAACATTGCACAAGTGTTATTCTTTGTGCCAGACAGCGTCATTTCATGTTCTGAACATTCACAATTACATGCAGATTTTCTTGTTGCATTCTCTTAGTAAAGACAACATAGGTTAATTAAATATCCTGTAAAAACTGATAAAGTAAATAGTAAACACTGATTTTTCACATCCGGGAAATAGTGAGTAAAGTTTTTCCCACAGTAGGTTGCAGCTATATGAGTTATTTTTAGTACTTTTCCTAAAGAAAATGCTAGGAAATGTGAAATATACGTCAATTTGTGATTTCGTCTCAAAGTTGACAGGTAAAAAGAAAAGGATTTACAGCACTCTTTGCCAATGTTAAATGAGCACAGACTATAGTTGACTCTTCACTGTATAAGTTTACCAAAAGTGATTATGTTCTCACCTCTTCTAGTTGGGACAATCCAGGTAATGTTCCCAACAGTAAAAGAACATCTTCAATATTACTTTGTACCTCAATAAAGTTGTCATCATCTGCTGTTTCAAACTGTAATCTGGAATGAAAATAGCAAATATTTATAGTGTATGCAGAGTAATACAATGTAACTACAGTGAAGTATACAGTACGAGATTTCTGCATTTCTGAAGGAAGGCATAGGGAAAGTGATTGAAATTTCAAAAGTAAACAATGTTATGATAAACCCAATTCTCAAAAAGTAGAACTGTCTTTTTCTGGTTATTGAATTTTTTTTTTTAGCAAGCACCGCTTTCAGTTTTCTGTAGACACTTTTCATAAATACAACAGAGGGTCCTGTGGCATCTTTAAGACTAACAGAAGTATTGGAGCATGAGCTTTCGTGGGTGAATGCATTCACCCACAAAAGCTTATGCTCCAATACTTCTGTTAGTCTTAAAGGTGCCACAGGACCCTCTGTTGCTTTTTACAGATTCAGACTAACACGGCTACCCCTCTGATACTTCATAAATACAGACATTTTGAAAAGCTGGCCATTTCTCAGGTAAAGACACTCACAGTCCAAAAGAGTTTAATAACATTCCAAAGTGCTCAGTTTCCCATTTAGGCACCTAAATTAAGCTGGCCAGAGTTTAAACAGCACTCAGCACTAACAGCTACTGTTGTTTGGAAGGGGAGCTTTACATTGCTGAGAACCTTTGGACTTTTGGACCCAGTCTCCCCAAAATTCTTAAACCATTGTGACCAATTGTATCTAAGACATTTTCAGAAGTGCAGAATATGTTCAAAGTACACCTCTACCCCGATATAACACTGTCCTCGGGAGCCAAAGAATCTTACCGCGTTATAGGTGAAACCGCATTATATCGAACTTGCTTTGATCCACTGGAGTGCGCAGCCCCACCCCCCGTAGCACTGCTTTATCGCGTTATATCCGAATTCGTGTTATATCGGGGTAGAGGTGTATTGCACTTCACACTAAGTTTTTCTGATATTAAATCAATGTAATAGCAGAATCAAAAACGGATTCACACTGGGCTTCCATGCTGCTGGTGTCACAAATAAAGTCCCCTCTTAGCAAGGTGGTAGCCAGTAAAAGAAGGTTCAGGAATGTCAATCTGAATGAGAATTTTGCAAATAAAATTCACAATTTATAGAGTCCCTGATAATCCTTTTTGTTTCACTATGAATGTTCAAAGCATTACTGAATACAATAATTACTCAGTTCTTTTTAGGGGTTTTCCATCTACATCAAGCTCAAGTAACCCCCTCCCACCTTGCATAAGAAGCCTCCTTTTTTTGTCTGAACTGATGAAGGATTACACTAAGTGTTAATATTTAGAACTGGATTCGCTACTTTGTGATCCAGTTTTATGCTGGTGTAACTTGACTAAAGTGACGCCACATAAAACTAGAGCAGTGGTCTCCAACCTTTTTATGCCCAAAATCATTTTTTGAATTTCAGGGCAACCCAGGATCTACCCCGCCCTTTCCCTGAGGCCCTGCCCCTTCCCCAAAGCCCCACCCCACTCACTCTATCCTCCCTCCTCTCTCACTCGCTCTCCCCCACTCTCCCTCACTTTCACTGGGCTGGGGTAGAGCGTTGGGGTTCAGGAGGGGTACATGCTCTGGGCTGGGGCTGAGGGGTTCGGAGTGTGGGAGAGGGCTCTGGGCTGAGCCTGGGGCAGGGGGTTGGGGTTCAGAAGGGGGTGAGGGGTGCAAGGTCTGGGAGGGAGTTTGGTTGCAGGAGGGGGCTCCAGACTGGGGCAGAGTGTTGGGGTTCAGGAGGCGGTATGGGGTGCTGGCTCCGGGAGGGGCTCAGGAAGGGGTTCCGGGTACAGGAGGGATTGCTGGCTCCAGGAGGGGACTCAGGACTTGGTATGCACGAGGGGGCTCGGGGTGCAGGAGAGGGTTGGGGTGCTGGCTCCGGGAGAGGACTCAGGGCTGGAGGTTGGGGTGTGGCCTCCCGCCGGGCAGCACTTACCTCCGGCGGCTCCTGGTTGGCAGCGCTGCTGGAAATCGCAATCAACTGGGAGATCCTCTAGGATCGACCAGTCGATCGCGATCGACCAGTTGGAGACCACTGAACTAGAGTAACACAGGAATGGAAATTCTGATTCAAGTGCCAAGATGCTACAGTTTGTTGGCCGCTACTAACAAAAACATGTAGCTGAAGATGCATCTAACCTGCTGGCGGCTTTGTGTGCCAATTGTTTCAGCTTTGAAGATACATTTTGTAGCTTTTGTCTGATGTTCTCCAGAACTTTACTTCCTTCACTTAGATCACCTTCTCCTTTCACTTCAGTCAGCGTGGGGTAGGTTGATTCATTCGTTTCAACTCCTTCCATTTTCTGCTGTAGAACCCAATTTCTTGTTCTCTCATTGGATGTATCCCAAGTAATCTGCATACGTATGTATAAAAATGCGAATGTTACATGTATTTCAATTGGAAAACACTTAAAATGTAACCAGTTCTAGGTCAAATTACAGAAAATAAAGTGCACATTGAGTCAAATTCTACACTGAATTATGTCCCGTGTAACCCTATTTACTTGAATGAGGTTGTATGTGGTCTGAGTCAGCACAGAGTTTTGTCCATTATTCCTCACCTTTAGCAAGTAGGTGATATTTCCAACACACACGGCCACATTTTGGTTTATGTGGGGTTATACACCCCTTCCAAATGGGCTTAGATATGCCCTGAAAAAATGGTGTTCCTAGGTATGCCAATCCTATACACAATCACCTGGAGCATTCCTGAATAGGAATAATTTGTTCAATGGGCTGGGTGCTGGGACTACAGCTTGGTCTGCTTGGCAATGGATATATGTATGTGGACGTACAGTCAGGCTTTGCTTACTTCTCCAGTTGCCACTCTCAGTTACCCCCCTCTGTGATTTCAATTGCACAGGACACGTGGAGTGGTGTCACTAGATCTTCCTGGAGTAGGCAGAATTGGAGTGGTCTAATGCTCCTGCCCATGATTTTGGCAGCCATGCTATGCCTCACCAGCCAGGATTTAGCCCAAAGCAAGGAGAATCCCCAAAAGACTGAATTAAAAGAGTAACAAATGAATTTGATGAAAATTGCTCCTCAACTTTACTGGCCATCTAATCAAACTAGAGATTTAAGAGCAGAGTGACATCTTCAGAATTCAGCTCAGTGTTACACATTTTTCTAACTGTACCTCATTGAGATTCTGGCACATTGCTCTTTCAGCTTCCTTTTTTTCCTCCCTTGCCTGTTCTTTTTTCTGTAGCTCCTGTATTATTTCCTGCAACTTCTTTGCCTCATACTCTAGTTTATGAACATGTTGTCTCTTCTCTCCAAGCTGCCAGTGAAGATCTTCCACTGTGGACTCCAGTTCATGTACTTTCTTCTGTGCTAATATGTTAGCATCCTGTTCTGTTTGTAGTGTCTTCCTCTGACTCTGCCTCTCCTTTTCCATCTGTTGCCTCGTTTGCACAGAGTCAAGTTTATACCTCTCCATCTCACTGACTAACTCTACGATACGGTCATGTTTTTCATCCATTTGTTTTTGTAAATCTTTAAGTAACTCTTCAGTTGGCTTGGGTGTTCCATCCTGCCCCTTATCTTCAACACTCTGAAGCTGAGCACACAGTTCTTTCTCCCTTTCTAGGGCACTGCTCATTTCGAGAGCTCGGGCTTTCTCTGATTCAAGTAGCACCTGAAGCTCAGAGTTACGGCCTCGTTCATGTGACAGCTGGGCTGCATTCAGAACTTCCTGGGATTCAATTTTCTGTTGCAGATCACTGGACAGCTGTTTCTCTTGTTCCAAAAGTTTATTTAATTGTAAATTCTTTTGTTTTTGATCCTCAAGAGAAATTTTCAAATCCTTCAATAAGAAAATAAAAGAAAGTGACCGGTTATATTCATTTAAAATACGCCCTTTGGCTGAAAATGTAAAGTATTTAAATCTAGACCATTTCCTTTAATGCCATGAATCTTGATTAAAAAACAAACATTAAATACTAGAGAGAGCCAAATTCTTCCATACCCAGTGCTTTGAGAGGTAGCATGGATGCTGGGAAATGCATCCTCTGCCACAGGAGTCCTGCCAGCCAGGATAGGATTCCATATGTTGGGCCCTGGTACACAATGCTTAAAACAGGACCAGCAATGTGCACCTCTGTATAGTGCTGTGTACAGTCTAGCTAGATGTGGGGGCTGTGTCTGCTGCCTTGTCAGCCAATACATCTCTTTGAAGATGTGGTATATGCGGGCTGACCCTTTCCTACTCGTATCTGAAACACCATTGTTGCGATACAAAGCCAGCTGAAATTCATATGAAGACTCCCACTGATTTCAACGGGCTTTACATCAGGTCCTTTCTGCCCCGCTGCTTGTATGGGAGTGATTCTGTACACCCTCTTACAACTCCAGTGAATATACTGCAGCAGCAGGGGGGGAATTCTAGCCCATAGATTGCACAGTACATTAAACAAAAGGTAAGCTGGGATGAAATGTTAGAGAAAATCTGGAAGTATTTGTATATTTTTTAATGCTGAGGATAATTTGAGAGCAAAGATAGGGTACCTCTAGCTCTTCTCTTCCTCTTTCTTCATTGCGTTCCATTTTAGCTTTTTCCTTTTCTAAAGCCCATTGACGCTCTCTTGATTTTTTCTGTTCATTTGCCATTGTATCTTTTAACATATCTAGCTCAGCTGCTTTTTCTTTAACTTCAGTCCTAAGAAAGATACACGTGCTGCCTTTAGGGTTATTGTTTTTGTCAAAAAGCCACAAACTACAATGGGGTAAAAAAAGCATTTAACATTAACACACATACAGAACAGCTTTTTAAGTCAGTGTGTAGGAGGTATATTTGCAAAGTCAGTAAGGAGAATCTGTGAAAATTATTTCCTTAGCATGATTTTCCTGCCCCGGTCACCTCTGCTGTTGACCCCAAAGCAAGAGTAATTAAGTCACATAAGCTACATGGAACTGCACATAAAACTTATCACAAACTACCTGTAACTGTCTCACACCATGTCAGTCTCAGCATAAACTGTTTTTTCCTTGCTATTGTGTTAATAAAATATTTAAAATTTTATATATAATTGTCTAAAGTAAGTACAGAAATCTCAACATATCTGTCCATAGGTTGTGAAAGTATTTCAGAGGAAGCGATAAGTAAAACTAAGAAAAATGAAGCTTTCCTTGTTTCCATAGGATTACATTTCAATTGGGATAATGGGCTACTTTTCCTCAGCAATGTATTATAGAAATCTTAAACTCAGATGGTAACAATTTTCTTAATAAAATGAATATGGTAATAAAAGGCAATACAAGAATGAACATCTAAAATGCCAATGCAGGAAGGGTTAGCCACTGAAAGCCACACCTGATGGTTTCCAAGTCTTTGAAGTGCTTGTGCTGGGCCTTAAGGGTTGTTTCAAGTTCTAGTTTAGCTTGGGCAAGTTCATTCTTCAGTTCTGAAACCATCATTCTCTCAGAATTCAGCTGTTCTTGAAGTTCAGCCGCTCTGTCCTTCACAGTATGGAGCTCCACTTGCATCTCCAGTATCTGAGACTGCTTCTGCTGCACATTGTACTCCAGCATTTCTAGAGATAACATCATTAATATGGAACTTACCCAGGTAGCATTCTACAAACAATGTTACTCATTTGGGCTGAAATTTGCCCCTGTGCATACGACCATCACAATTACTCTTGCTCCACATAAGCTTTCAAAATGGTGCCTAGGCCCTGTGCCAGATCTGTGTACAGGAGTGAATTTTACCCTTTGTGAGGATCAGTTAAAACATAAATATTTGTTTAGCAGGACTTGAATGCACAATTATTTCAATTTCTTGTACCCAACCTTTGGCTCCCACATGCCTTTAAGCTTGCAGGATCTGAGCAGGATCCAAATACTGTCTTTGAAAAGGGGCATGCTAAAATGACTGTAGTCCATTAACATTTTAAGAATTATAATTAGATAAAAATATACATTCTATAGATTATTTGGAAATATATAAAAAGACTCATACATTTTGATATTGCAAAATATACTCGTATGTAGAAAACATATTTGGCACAAAGCACAGAAAAGTTATAGTAAGAACACATCTAGTCTTTGAACATTTTTCTCTGTCAAGTCTATACATGACTTAATCTTAATCACTATCAATGACTACCCATTTTAAAGAGATACTCTCAAAGCTGTTAGACCTAAAAATTGAAGTACAGGCTCAGAAAAAATCCTGAAGGTGCAAATTTCAATATGGGTTCACTTTCAAAATCACTCAGCATCTCTTTAAATTAGGTAACAGAGGTAAGAGTTTATAAGCAGAGAGATTATTTTAATTTTCAAAAGGTAGATTGGTCAGATAAGAGTGAAATGACAGACACAGGATGAAGGGCACAATCTGAGGAAATATACCTACACTCTATCTGTAAGCATATTTTTAAAAGTGTGTATGAACACACATGCACAGGTATACACATATAGTATTACCACATAAAGAACCTTGACTTTTTGGATCAATCTCTTGTTCTCTCTTTGGATTCATTTTTCTATTGTTCATCTGAGTGCGCAGTACTTGAATTTCCATTAGCAAACTTCTTCTATCTGCATTCTGAATGAAGTCCATTGCCGTTCTCTGGCTAATAATCTGTTAGTGTTACAAATTTAAAAGTAAAACTCCAGAAAGTAATTAATGCAACACTTAATAAAGGAAACAGTTGCTTTGTAATGCTGTCCCACTGCATTTGTACATCAGCGATTAAAATTTAACATGCTTTAAATAGAAGTAGTGTTTTGTATTACCTGTTCTTGAAGTCTGTGCTCTAACTGGTTCATCAATACAATTGCATCCTTGGTACCCAGTTCTGCAAGTTCTGTTTGAAATGCTGCTAGAAGAACATCCTGTTCTCTCAGAAAGACTTGCTGAACAGCATGCAGAAGTTCACCTCGCCAGTCTGGAACACTTTCAGGAGATTCACAGTTTGCATAAATCTATAGTGGGATAAAAGTGACTAAGTATTTAACAGAATTGTAAGTATACCGATTATGTTAAATTATAATTTTATGTGTGCAGAGTCAGTGGAACACTAAACTTCTTTCATTCAACAGATATACAGATACAATTTGTGTCTGTGCACATACAGATTTGTGTGTATATATGTACTTACTGTATACGTGCAATTATTCTCTCTGTATGCATAAATACTACTTAGTGCATGCAAACTGACATTTGCATTTTTCACAGGGGCAACTTAGATCCCTACATTTGAAAATTTGACCCCATGTAGCAATATTCTGTTTTATATTGCATCAGATTCTCCTTTTAGTGGTATAGCTTTTAAGTTGGAACTCTATGCACTGACTATTATAGCACTTAGTGGTACTGTACCACACCACTGAGTGTATACTGTACTAATGGCTTTTATGGATCAGAGTTAATCTTGGTTACATTTTATAGTGACACTGCCAGATTCTTTGACTTATTCCTTTCCTTTTGTGCCCTACAGGCAGTGCAACAGGAAAGGAAACTACCCACATATCTGAAGCAGGGAATACATTTGTGTAAGGCTCCTCAGAGGGCATAGAGCCAGTGTATCTTGCTCCTTAGCCAATCCCCTGCAGCTCTAAACATAGAAGATGTGTTGGGGATGCACTCCAGCTAGCCCCAGAGCTGGTAAACAATCCCTTGCAGACCACTGACACCTGGGGTGGAGAACAGCAGAGAATCAAGGAATTGTAACCGCAAATCCTCGGCTGCAACAGATAGACTACGCTGTTACTTACTATGGGCCTGATTCTGCCACCCTTACTCACAGTGG
This sequence comes from Chrysemys picta bellii, assembly GCF_011386835.1. Classification (NCBI taxonomy): domain Eukaryota; kingdom Metazoa; phylum Chordata; order Testudines; family Emydidae; genus Chrysemys; species Chrysemys picta. The sequence goes on along the minus strand of NC_088792.1, from coordinate 46,916,322 downwards.
TAGTATCTCACGCCATATCTAGTCCCATTGAAATCACTGAGCAAGGCACTAGTCATGGTAAGTAAGGGTGTCAGAATTCATGCATTTTTTTTTATTTGATTTCAAATTATAAAAAAATGCATCCATCCATTGCTCTGAGAGCATGTACAAATAGGACTCAATGATCTATCTCACATAACATCTTTCATAGCAATCTTACGTCTAGAAATGTTTGTAAAGGTTGGCTTACTATTCTGTACCTGAGTTCCCAGGGATTTGGTATTGTTAAAAGGTGAATTTCACTAATGATTTTTTTAAGTTCTTTAAAAAAAAAAATCTCACAGGACTATATTTTTTTAATTTTGCAGTATATATGTATGATGTATATTTAGACTCTGATAAACAACACAATATCTTTGTTACAACATGTAAGTCAGGCACAGATGGAGAAGGGTACTCTGAAATATTTGTAAAAGGTTTATACCCTTCCTCTTAAGGCCAATTTTCCAAATATAGGCATCTAGATTGTGGCACAAACAAGCATCATAAATCACTAAAACATGAAATAAAATGAATGAAATAACAAAATAAAGTCCATCTTATAAAGACAAATATTTTTTCCTGTCAGTGTAACTAAATATTGAAACACTCCAACATTTAAAACGAACATCTCCAATAACCGGCACAATGAGAGACAACATTGGGCAAAATTGTAATGCAGAGGCAACATGAACATCTGATTGGAAGAACAGCTGTAAGGTTCAAGTGCATTATATTAAAAATTACCAAATTCCCAAGTTCTCTTAGTAGAAAGAAACTATTGATTATATCTGGCCCAATTCTGTTAGGTGTTGAGTACCCTCACCTCCCATTGACCTGAATGGCTTTGTCTCGAATTGGATTTAAAGTTATGTTATTAGATTGTGTTATTAGATCTATCCAAATAAGATCTTCTAAAACTCTAGTCAAAATAAAGTAAATTGTACTACAGCATATCCTGAACTGGTTGAATTAAAACCTAGGCTCCTCTCTAGGCTTTAACTCAACCAGTTTAGCACATGCTAAAGCAGTGGTTCTCTGAGGTTACGCAGAGGTCTTCCATGGGTACATCAATTCATCTAGATATTTGCCTAGTTTTACAACAGGCTACATAAAAAGCACTAGCAAAGTCAGTACAAACTAAAATTTCATATAGACAATGACTGCTCTATATACTATACACTGAAATATAGGTACAATATTTATATTCCAATCAATTTATTTTATAATGTTATGGCAAAAATGAGAAAGTAAGCAATTTTTCAGTAATAGTGTGCTGTGACACATTTGTATTTTTATGTCTGATTTGGAAACAAGTAGCTTTTAAGTGAGGTGAAACTTGGGGGTACACAAGACAAATCAGACTCCAGAAAGGGGTACAGTAGGCTGGAAGGTAGAGACCACTGTGTTAAAGTATAAATTTCTGGAAATTTGCTGAAGATTCTGAAAAATTCAGTTTTGGTTTGACCCAAACCAAATTCCACCCCCCTATTTTTCGGGACCGCCAGTGAACCAAAAAAATCAGTTATTCACACACCTCTAGTTTCAAATGCTGCTGTATAAATTATTTTGATCTCAGTAGAGTTTTGTAATATTGTTTGTACCTCAGTTTCCCTGTGCAGTTGCATTTGTGTAATTAAATCCTTCAAAGATGAAACAGTGCTCAGAAAAGTTTTCCTTTCCTCAAGCCATGATTCTGGCCCTTGTTTAAGAGACAGTATATCCCTTTCACTGTCAGGAAATTCAGTGAGAGACAGCACCTGTACGCCTTCATGATGCACTGCTCGTAGCAAACCCTATAACAATAATATAAGAAAACAATTATAATACTGACAGTCATAATAGTGATCTTGGCTCATGAGCACTAGAATTTGGCATCAGAACGAATCAGAAAAAGGAGGCTGGTTATGCAAGGGGAAGCACTATCTATTTATAAGTAGCTTGATGAATATGCTTAATGTTGAGACTAGAAACACTGAAAGTGCCTGTTTATTTAGTAGGGTTTTAGAAATATATAAAAAAAACCCAAAACAAATATTGCTGTAGTCCCTGAAGTTCATTACAAAAAGATCTGTTACATCAATACTACAAATTTAAGCTGAATTCTCTACAGAAACTTATATTTTAAAAGTTAAGCCCTGGAAAGTTTCCATTCAAATTTTGAAACTCGCATATGGGCTAGGGCTAGCACACAAGATTGGTGGCAGGAGACACATTCTTCTTTATAATGGTTAGAAATGAAAATAGCATTCTTATTTGTTAAAATTATTTTTATAGTTCTCGCCTTTGCTGGTAGCCAACATATTATATAGTGGTGATATTTGAAAAAAGCAATTAAAGAATTTTTAAAGTATCTACTATATATAGGGCACTTCTTTACAAAAAGAGAAGATCTACATTTCAGACTGTATTAAGGAGCTTTAAAATGATCTTGTTTTGAAGTAAAAATTACATCAGCTCTAATTTACCTTTATTTTCTTTGGAAGCAGATCTGTTGAAGTTTCATCTTCTTCTCCTATTCCTTCTGATACTATGTCAGATCCCTGGCTCTGGGTGAGATAAATTCCTTGACTCCAGTCCGAACTAGAGTCTAAAATAAAAGGGAAAAACAATAAAGTTGAATTGCTGGGGAAACTTTAATTAACAGATCACAAAAAAGGACTTCTGTTTCTTGGTTGTTAGGACAAGTGATTGCATAACATCTAAGTTTTTTTTGTTTTGTCTTCTAAGACTGGCTTATGCTTTTCTTCTTTGCTTTCAAAACACAGCAGCAAAGAAAATCATTCAAAATTCTGGGAGACAGAATCAAGACATTTATCTGAACACTACATAAACCTTTTGCCAACTGACCCTTCTGAGTATCTGTAGTCTCTGCCTCCAGTTGAAGCTACTTCCTATTTGCTACTGTAGGATAGAGTGTTTTAATTTTTATGGTAAAAATTTGATGGGTCTGACTCACTCCTGTTGGTGCACACATTCAGATCACACCTGTCTGCAGCCATGGAAAGAGGTGCATGTGAGGAAGCATTCCCCAGGGGAAGGAGACAGTAATACTGCCACCTTGAGAGATTTTGCCAGCAGCCCGCAGTTTTAAATTCCATTCAGGGCTGAGGAGATTGCCCTGGATTAACGCTGAAATCAGCATGAAGAAACGATGGAGGGCTCTGCCCAGAGAGAAGGAACCAGCTTCCGATTTCTTTCCTCAAGGCAGCTCCATACCCCCTCTGTCACACATACATTTCTGTCCTAGAGTAATTAAGGTTCACATAGAGATATAATGCTCTTTGCCTTTCCCAGATGTGCCAGCGTGTGATTACTATGGGATTTTGTTTTGATTTTCACTGCTGCTCCTGTTGTAATTCCTTTTGTTATTGCAGGTTGCTTTTTGTTTTGTTTCTTGGGTACAGGTCTCAATGCAAGGAGTTCCTTTAACACAGAAGCCTATCAGGCAAACAGGGGATGAAGATCAAAGTCCTGCTTACAAGTTGGGTTTGAATTGGATCAAGTTTTCATTACAGACACTTGATGTTCCTATGGGAAGATCGTGGGTAAAGAAGAATAAGGGGAAGATCCCGCCTTTATAGGAGGCAAAACTAAGTAATTTTGGGAAGGAACACTTGCTGATGGTATTACGTGTTGCTTATGCTGTGTTTTTTCTGAACTTTAAGTTTTTTGCTGTGCTGCTGCTGCATGCTGGAAGTGGAGAAGAAAAGCATCAAGTAAGGACCGGTTGTGTCTTTAATAAAATCCTGACTTCGGTCCAAGGTCACAGTAGGAAAGTCATAATTAATAAGAAGGAAGCCTGCAAGACTGATATTTTACCTTGTCAGGTGACTTCAGTTTCCATTGTGCTAGGATTAAAGTAATGCACAGCTACTTTTGTTTTCTATCATACAAACATAATTTAATTTATAATACTGTTATGGGAAATATGAAGACTATAAAACAATTGTCTCTCACCACTAGAACATCCATCTCTGGTCATATAAGATGCAGTGTGTGGAAACCCAGAAATTGGGACTGCCTATATTTGGAAAAGAAAATATTTAAAACTTTGCGAAAAAACCAACCAGACACATAAGGGCCCAGATTAATCAGAAGAGAGCAGCTGAACAGAGGACCACATGGGCTACTCCCTCCTAGTCACCCAGCAGTATAGATCCTCTCAAAAGGGGGCAGAAATGGGAAGGTTCATGGGCCAACACTTCTGCTTCACAAGTCTATTGAGCTGACTGGGCACAAGAGGACAGCAGGTTGCTCCAGCCTAAGGGATGGTAAAGCTGGGGAGGGATTTAGGAACTCTCCATGGGGTGGAGCAACTCTACACAATTCCAAACACAGTACAGTGCCTTAATGGCACAGTCTTCCATGATTAAGAGGACTCAAAATAGGAACCCTTACTTAGGATTAGCATGAACTAAAAAATTCTTTATAAAATACAGAATGACAAAATAAATTTTTTTTTACAATATATACCTCTTTAGCTTTCAAAGTTTCTATGACCTCCTTCAAAGCATTACATTCTTCTGTTAATACCTGGACTGCAACAAACTGCTCTCTCTTCAGTGCTTCAGATTCAGAAATATGCCTGGTTTCCATGTCCATGATTTCAGCAGCATGGAGTTCTTGCATTTGGTCAATTTTCTCAGTAAACTCTCTTATGACCTCTGCAACCTCCTCTGATGAATATTCATTTTGTAAATCATTTTGGATTTCTGCATTTTTAACAAGGACCTGTAAAGTTTGGTTGGAGCTATTGATTTGCATAGTCTTGTCAGTCTGAGATGATGAACTTTTTCTGGTGAAAGTTGGGTCTTCTTTGGTAGAAACATTATCTGGTTTGTCAACATCCTTTCTGCTTTCAAGTTCTGCTATTTCCTCTTCCTTTCTCATATAATCTGCAAGCTTCTTTTCTGCTTCAACTAGTTTGTCCTTGACTCGGTGTAGCTCTTCTTGAAGATGTGTCATACTTGTTTCTCTCACCTAGAGATATCACAAATTTGAATTGCAGATATCCAAATACCTTTAAAGAACCAAGTTTAGTATTTTTAAATGCTCTATTCCAGGGGTCGGCAACCTTTCAAAAGTGGTGTGCCGAGTCTTCTTAAATTAGAGTGAATAAATGGTTTCCCGTGCCGGTAATACATTTTAACGTTTTTAGAAGGGCTCACTCTATAAGTCTGTATTATATGACTAAACTATTGTTGTATGTAAAGTAAACAAGGTTTTTAAAATGTTTAAGAAGCTTCATCTAAAGTTAAATTAAAATGCAGATCTTATCAGTTTAGTGCAGTGTTTCTTAATCTGGGGTGCACGCACCCCATAGGGGTGCGAGATGCCCTTTCTGGGGGTGCGAGACATGTGAGATTTTTTAAGAAGGTAAATCATTGAAAACACAAATTAAGCACAGGCACATACGTACAACTACTTTGTTTAATCAAACCTATGTATTTATTAACATTATGCATGTTTTAATGATTACTGTAATATACAAGCAAAGTTTTCAAGTTTTTAAGCTAATTGTAGTGTAATTTTTTATAAGGGCTGCAGAGCCCTGGGACCAGGCCAGAAGCAGAGCGCTGGGCTGGCTGCCGGTACCCCAGGCTGGCAGGAGGGCTGAGCAGGGCCGAGGCCCAGACCCCGGCTGGCAGGGGGCCGGGCAGCTGGAATCCCAGACCAGCAGCAAGGTGAGTGGGGCCAGCGGCTGGTATCCCAGACCAGCAGCAAGGTGAGCGGGGCCGATGGCCGGGACTCCAGCTGGCAAGGGGCTGGCAGCCAGGACCCCAGACCAGCAGCGGGCTGAGCGGCTCAGCCTGCTGCTGGTCTGGGGTTCTGTCCGCCGGCTCCTGCCAGCCGGGTTCCTGGCCGCTGGCCCCGCTCAGCCGCTGCTGGCCGGGGGTTCCGTTCACTCAGGCCAGCAGCGGGCTGAGTGGGGCCAGCGGCCCGGACCCCAGCTGGCAGCAGCGTGCCAGTAAAAATCGGCTCGCGTGCCGCAGGTTGCTGACCCCTGCTCTATACAATGAGGAGTCACAGCTATTCTTTTTAGATTAATCTTGTTTAGATGGATTATGTCTGTTAGATGATAACACAAAGTTATCTCAAGAAACAGACTAGATCCTGTAAATTGGTATAACTCCCTTGAAGTCACTGGAATTGCACTTATTTGCAGCAACTAAAGATCTGGTCCACAGCACCATGTAATTTTCATAAATGTATGAACAATGTGTACTGTACAGTCATTTTTATGATTTTTTTTTTCACCGGAAGAGATAAAACAATTATGGAACGATCCAGTTCTTACCATTAATTCCTCTTGAAGTTTTTCTGACTTTTCTCTGTAACTACTCAGTTCTTCCTTGGCAGCAGCTGATTCAGCTTTGATTTTCTCTAGTTCACTTTCAGCAATGAATACACTTCCTTCTTGACTTGGAGTTAGTTCTGTGACTACCTACATGTCAGTACAAAATATAAGCAGTAGTAGATAAAACATCTATTACAATGGCATCAAAATACTGATGATGCTGACTCCTGCATGCGACTCCACAAAAGCTAGAGATGAGCCAAGCCTGGTGAAGAAATGTCAATTGCCTTGAATAGGTGGCGTTCTGACCAACCTAATCTCCCAGACTTACGTTTCAAAAGGCCACTTTTCTAGATTAACTGGGATCCTCAAACTGAAAAAAGAAGTGGAAGTGCTGTGAAAAGGATAATCTTCTGGAAAGCTCTCTGGCCAAGGATGGAAAAAACACTAATATACTAAAAGGCAGCAACAGGGATGGGAACAAACAGTAAGCCTCTGGAAAATGAAGTCTGCTAGACACCATAAAGTTTTAAAGTTCTGACCTTATTTCAATAGCATTTGTACAAAAGGTTTTAGCACCTGTGGTCCAGGCCCTGCATTCCATATCTGTGAACTTCAGATTTTCAGCAGCAAAGCTGAGGTTTTCATTAAATTGCTAGCTACAGAACATACAATCTCTGCCTTGGAAAATGGAAGATAACACTCAACTCAACTTTGACTCAGAGGGTCAAATTAACAGGTGACATAACTGGTGATCGATGTGTGAACATAAATTGGCATAAATTAAACATTAAAGAGGTAGAAGGCCAGGGTTATTGCAGAAAGCTACCAAAGGAGGGTGTAAAAAGGTGTAAGAGAAAAAGGAATCTCTTTCAAACCACATGCACTTTTTTACCCCTTCTTAATCCTCTTGTTGGCTGTGTTTGTTACTATGACTGTCTTTTTGCTTCCTAGGCATATGAATTACATAGATGTGTAATTTAACCCCCATATACTTCACCTCTAAATCTGATCCATGGAATGGGACATTTCAGACATTAAGCAGCAGGCCTAGAATGTGGCAAGCCATAGGATCTGTCACAACCTCACTATTATTAGATGAGGAGACAAGGATAAAACACTAAGTTTCTTTGAATTTGGCTTCCATAATTTTAATAAATGGCATTGACAATGAAGTTAAAATTGATCATGTTAACAAGTCAAAACTGGAAAGTAGGTATCTGTGCAATGAAGATGCTTTCCTGGCATTAGATAAGAGCAAGGAAACTAAATCATCCAAAGCAGGACCAAGCTCTAGTGCCTTTGTTATTTACGTTATAAGAGCATCCTAAATTGGAATTTACATTATACTTTTGTGAGATCAGCTTACTTCAGCTACATGGATTTTCATGCCCGTTCATTCCAAATACAGATGGAGTAACACTGCTAATTTAATATTCAAATAGAACATTGTTTCCTAAAAGCAAATAGCATTGAACTGTTGTTGCAATGTTAAAAATGTGTAATTGTTGAATTCATACCATTTTAATAGTTGTAAGAAGTGACTATTTTAGATAGGAGTTGGAATGGGATTTGGGTAGAAAGACTAGCTTTTCGGACTGCCTGGAGAGGAAGTAGGGGAACGACTCCTCTTGAAGAAAGGAGAGATGGTCTGTATAGTGGATATATTTATTTATTTATTTATTCATTCATTCTGAGACCTGGGGAGATCCAGGTTCAGTTCCCTGTTCTGTCACAGATTGATTTGCTCAAGATCACACAGGAACTTAGCCTCTCTGCCCCTTCCATATAATGGGATAATAGTACTTCCTCCCCTCAGAGGGGTGCTGTGAGGATAAATATATTAAGGATTGTGAGTTGCTCTGATACTATGATAATGGGGATTGTATGAATGGATAGATTAGATAGTGCTATGCTCTTGGTTATATATGTACAGAGAACTTTGTTAGAAGAATCCCTTTGAGTGGATTATACCTGCTTGTAAATTTTCACTGCAATATATACAAATAACTAGGGCCCAATACCACAAAGTGACTTAGGCTTAATACAGTGGTGGTTAAGAGAGTTTCCTGAGAGGAAGAAGACTTCTATTCAAATCTTTTCTCCCCATCAGGTAGCATGGGGAATTGAAACTGGGCTTTACACATCCTGGGTGAGTACTTTAACACAGGGCTAAAGGTTATAATAGAGGCACTACGTCCCGCCATTTTGGATGGAGTTAGGCATACACCGCTGCTGTTCTTGCAAGAAATGGTTCGGGCACCAAAGGCGTTTCCCTTCCAGGAGAGGGTTCCGTGCTATGGATCCCAAGCAGAGACACAGGCACCTCCCTGCAGCTAGCTTAACTACCTGAGAGGGCAAGACATAGGTCACATCCCTTCAATAAGCATCTCCTTTTGACTAGATTAGGCAGCTCCCTGTCTAGCATGCCAGCTTTCTCAGGTGCCTCTCTCTCCCCTTTCATTATATAGAAAGCCTAATACCTAACTCAAGCTTTATGGTTTCCAGTGATTTTTTAGGTGCCTAAAAGTTGGGCAGTGCAATGCTGAGTGTCACAATGCCTAAGACCCATTGCGATTCAAGGCCTAAATCAATATGCATGCCCCAAATTAAACCTTTAATAAAAATACATTTAAGACTTCCAGTGCCTCAAAAATCAATCTGCAGATTCATGACAAGCATATCAATCTTATTATCTTCAGAAAATATTCACAAAAATTGAGAAAAGTATGCTTAGTTTTTAAAAACACCTGTTTCCCATGAAAAGGCTGGATATGTTTTATTCAAATATCCACAGGAAATCAACAGTGGAATTTACCAAAAGTGCAATTTTTGTTCTATTTGTAACTCAGAGGAGTATGTATATCTAACACAGCTCTGACTGAATCTGTTCATGCAGTAACAGAATATTAATGCCTTTAGTCTTATTAAAAAATGTGTGCACCCACCACAATTCCCATAAAAATAATTGGTTCTTAGGCAAAGTGAGCAAAAGATCATGAGGCATACAATTTTTTACCTCAGATGTTTGCTCCTCTCCCTGTTTAGGGGTCTTTTTAATCTCCTCTTTGTGTTTTTCCTGAATGTCTTCTAGTAACTGCTGAAGTTCTAACAGTCTGATTTCTTTTTTTATAGCCTCCTTCTGTGCAATTTCTGCATTTTCTTTTTCTAGCTCCAGGTTATTGTACATCTTTGCCAGCTGGTTCTCCATCTCTGAAAGTTTCTCTGTTAATACTGATAATTTTGATTCTGTCTCTTCTTTAGCTATGTGATTTACATTTTCTGTTTGTGTGTGTTTGTTTGCTTCTTCAGCGCCTTTGGAAAATGCCGGCATTCTCTGCCTCAGTTTATTTTGCTCCTGAATTGCATTCAACTGAACTTGGCTCACAAGAGCAGCAGCAACCTTTTCCTGAAGTATCTCTTCAAGTTCCAGTATTTTCTTTTTAAGTACTTCTGTTTCAACCTTGGCTTGCTCTTTCAAGTCCTTTATTTGGTTGTAACACTGGCACAACTCTGATTCCCTCTCTTTAATAGTTGCCTGAAGTTGCTGCAGCTTTATCTCCATGTTGCTGATGGTGATCTTTGTATTTTCTTCCACAGACTTAAGCTGGATTTTATTTTCTAGCAGCTCTGGTGACTTCTCATTCAGGGCTTCTTCCAGTTTTTCACTTTTGTCTTTGCTCCTGTCCCCTACTTCTGCCTTGTCACTTTTCATCAGTAAATGCTTATATTTCTCTGTTACTCTCTCATGTTCCCTCTTTAAGATATCTAGTTCTTTCTTTATATGGTTCATTTTTAATTTAGTTTCTTCAAGCTCATTCTTTGTCATGGATGATTCTACATTATTATCTTCCACTTGCTTCTTCAAAGCTTCTTTTTCTGCCAACACTGTATCAAGCTCATGTTTCAGACTGTCAGCATCCTCCTGAATGGAAGCAACATCTACAGGTTCTTTTTGTTCAATATTTGCCAACTCCTGCTGAAGTTTTTCAATCACTTCATTCAGCTGTTCTATTTCCTCTTCACTGTTTTTCTTCACACGTTCTTGATCACTTTTTAGGCATTCTATCTGGGCTTCAAGTTCTCTTATATGCTCATTTTTTTCTTCAATAACCTACAAAGTCAATGACAGAAATTAAAAGTTACTATAATAGTTAATATAACAACCAGATTATGCTTTCTCCTGGATTTGCTGGCAGCAGTTTGTTTAATCATTCATCCTCACATCTTGTGAAAGAATGTCATAGCAATAAATGAAATTGCCTTGATGATTTATCGCTCATAGATCTTTACATGAATCAGAGTACATGCATGTCGGACTTGGAAAAGAGGTGTGAGCTTATTGAACTATCCACTTTCTACAAAACTACATGTGAAAGCTGAAGCTTTCATAATATTTTTTCAGCTTTCTTGTCTAAAGCTCTGACAACATCCATCCCCTGTGCAAATTATTACTGAGGTTAAAGGGACTACCAGCTGTGGTAAGGTCTGTGCAGATAAATCTCTTTGCACAATCAGGGCCTTAGACATAGTTTGAGTTCCAAGAAACTAAGGGCATGGCTACACTTGCAGATGTAGAGCGCTTTGAGTTAAACCAGCCTTTGTAGAGCGCAGTACGGAAAGTGGTGCAATCTGTCCACACTGACAGCTGCAAGCGCACTGGCGTGGCCATATTAGCAGCTCTTACAACGACCACAGAGAGCAGTGCATTGTGGTCGCTATCCCAGCATGCAAGTAGCTGCAACGTGCTTTTCAAATGAGGGGGGCGGGGTGGAGCGTGACAGGGAGTGTGTTGTGTGTATGTGTGGGGAGAGAGAGTGGGTTTTGGGGGGGGCTGAGAGCATGTCAGCATACTGTCTTATAAGTTCGGACAGCAACAGACTCCCCTCCCCTCCACCTCTCTCTCTCACACACAGCATTCCACAGTAATGCTTTGTCTCAGAGCAGATAAGCATGCCGGCTGTCAGAAACGGAGATTTCAAAAGGCATATCGGCATGCCTGCAGTGATTCCAAAACAATGACAAGAGTGGCCACTTGACTTAAGGGGATTATGGGATCTTTCCGGAGGCTGATCAGAGCGCAGTAATGCAACACCTTGTTCACACTGACACCCAGGCATTTCAGCCAATGCGCACCAAGTGTTAATCTTCTCGCCGAGGTGGACTACCAGGAGCGCTCTAGCCCCGGACTCAGAGAACTCTACATGCCTTGCCAGTGTGGACGGGTAATGAGCTAGGGCACCCTGGGTTGCTTTAGTGCGCTCTAACTCGCAAGTGTAACCAAGCCCTAAGGTTCTTGGAATCATATTACCTTCAGAGAAATCATCTTGCAGTATATTCCACAAATAATCTCCCTCTCTCTAAAAAAGTGTGGATCCTCAATCTTGAAAATAACAGTTTCAAGACTGAGGGTTCTAGCATACACAAGTTAAATACTACTATATTCAACTAGATTAGTCAGATACTGTATTTCTTCACCATTAAAAAGAAGCAGCTCCCCTTTCCAAATATACATTCATCTAGTGATATTCAGATAAAGCTATATTGGCTCTACCACTTAAAATATACATTGGATTTTTATATGGAATGTGAAATATAATGGATTTATAATGGAAATGCAAACAGGCCCTTAACTATATTAATATTATTAAGCACAAATATGATATAGATTTTCTTTTCTTTATATATGTACCGGTATACATATTCTGTGCAAGCCACCTGTAATGAAGTAATTTATTTTGTACAAAAATGTAATTGAAAGAAGAGAGAGATGGAGATGTGGCACTATTTGTCAAAAGAATCTATAAGGCTGTCAAAACAATTCAGCAACAAAGAGATTTGTGATGATACAAGGAGAGCAAAACAATACAGTTCTGGACTAACTCATGATATCTGAAGTTACCAGATTCATATTCTTAACTACCTAGAAATTAGTTGAGTAACGGAAACAGCCCAATATGTCCTCACTGAAGAGGATGACTTTATGATGCAGATAATAGAGAATATGATCAAAAGAGAGTCTGACTTCTTTCTGAGCTTGAATAAGAGAAGAAAAGGGAAATTTGGGGTCAGTGAACATAAAAATTTACCAGAATAAGGAAAGAGTTCACCAACAGCAGCAGTAATAAAAGAGTATAAGATTTCAAGAGGACAAGTTTTGGAGAATTAAGAATATAATATGCAATGTACAGTGGGAGAAACTTCTCATTCCACAAGTGTAGAAGAATGCTGGAGGACCCTCAAACACACCATAATTCAGGTGCACCAGAGTAAGAGGAATAAGGATGAGAGAAACAAGAAGTGGTCAATATGGCTTCATAAGGAATTGATCAAATATCTTAGGTTAAAAAAAAGTCTGTACTGGAAATGGAAAAGTAGCAGGCAGGCAAACAAGAATATTCAGTCAGTCAATACTTGTATAGAAAAGATAAGGATAGCAACAAACAATGAGCTAATGATAGCCAAAGTACTTCACAGAGTAAAAAGGGCTTTCAGAAGAATATCAGGAGCAAAAAGCCCACTAAAGAGAAAATAGGTCAGCTCATAAAGAAAGTTGGGGATAAAATTAATGACTACAAAATAATTAAACTGCTGAATTTCCCTTTGCTCTCTACCCTTCAATACATTTAGACAATTAGGAAAATTGTAAAGTTGTAAAATGCAAGATTACTTGGAAAATGTGAGCATATATAAATCAGTAGGGCCAATTTTGCATCCTAACTAATATGTTAAATACATTTTCCAATTAACATATTTTTGGAAAGTCTCAGAGAATTGCAGAAATCCTAGAAGACTGAAGAAAAGCAACTGAGGTACTGATTTCCAAAAAACAAAAGAAGAGTGATCCTGGCAATTTCTACCTAGTATGTTTCATTTCTGACCCCAGTAAAACTGTTGAGGGAAAAAAAAATCATTTATCTTTTAGTGGATAATGCAACCATGAGTAACAAGCAGTTTGGGTTTATAAAGAAGAAATCATGCTGTAGACATTTGATTGGTTTACCACAGAATTACACTTGAATTTTAGTAAAGCATTCACACAGTATCAAGAAATCCTGCACACAAAATTCATTTAATTAGGCACGAGTATAATATGCAATTAGTCAAATAGACTGAAAGTTGGTGAAAGACCACAAAGAAAGTGATTGTAAAAACAGAACAAACACTGAAGGGAGGAAGAGGTCTAGAAGAGTAATGAAGCGATCGATCTAAAGTAGTGGTTCCTGAACTTTTTAGCAAGCCAACCCAACAACTGCATTTTGCCTGATTTTGTGACCAGCACAAGGTCCATCTTTGGAAAGGGAGGGGCATACAAAATCATAGGCTAGTGTCCTCCTTCTCCACCGCCACCTCCTCTTCATCCTTGCCCCGCTGAGAGGGCACTGGCCACCTGCAGCAACACCCTCCGCCCTGGCCCCGCAACCCTAATACCGGCTCGTTTAGGTGGGGAGGCCCCAGCGGGGAGCAGGGGTTTGAAGGGCGAGCCTGCCTCACACTCACCCTGCAATAGCAGCTCCTGTCCTACAGGTTTGGGCCTGGCTTCCTACTCCGGGCATTGCAACCTGGTGCACAGGGTAGCCGCGCCACTCAGGTTTGGCCCAGCCACCCTTCCATCATGACAGAGGGACAACTGGGCAAAATTTGAGTGAGTGGCATTGCAATCTGGTTTGACCCAGCCGCCCTATGGAACAGGAGCCACCGCTGCAGAGTAAGTGCAGAGTGGGGGGCCTCCCCTCTGCATTGGGCCCACAACCCTCCTAGAACCTTTATGTGATCCACTGGCAGGTCAGAAGCCATTGTTTGGGAAATACTGATCTAAGGTCTAGTCTTATTTATATCTATATCTTGCACCAAGGAGAGAAGGGAATTATTGAACATGCTAGAGAATATAACTAAGAGTGATGGGATGAAATTAAGAAAGGGATAATATAGGTTGAAGCTGAGCAAGGCTTCTGTTTTTCGAGATTTAACAACTTCATTTTGGGGGTTATTTTTGAGCAATTTTTGAATTTTACATAGCTCAAAAAAAATCAGTCTTTTTCGGGGCTTTTTGTTTGTAAATACTGTAATGAGTAATGTACACTATACTCATTACTCCTGTACTATAATGACTAATCTCTTCGTAATGTTCCCTAGAGCACTTTAACCTAGTACTCTTTCTAACAGCACTAGTTAAAGTAGGGAACCTAATAGGTTCTATATGGACCAGTTAATGAACAACACACATTAGAGTGCTTTAGAAATCATAGCCCCATAGTCTGCATTCCTGTTCTATGCAGATAAGCCCCTAGACACAAGTAACCATTTCTGGGGGTTTTCTGGTGTTCATTTGATAAAGCGAGCACCTGTACAGTAACTGGAGTGCTTTAAGATATTTGTCCCTCAGCATGCTCCACTTCAAGTGTGTGTATGCCCATGCAGTTTCAATCAGAGAGTTCTGTCAGCAGTGTCTGCGGGCCCATGCCTGCACCCTATACATCCTCATGCTCCGGGTCCAAGGGCACGTAGGGAAAGGAGGACCTGCTCTCGCCACTCCAGTTCTTTCTCTACCACAAAGTCCACGGGTAAGACCTCCAAAGCAGAGAGGAAGGAGGGCAGGCAGTGGAGTACCCACAGGGACAAAACATCTTGAAGAACTCCAGTTACTATATAGGTAAGTAAACTCCCCTTCTTTAACATGTTGTCTCAATGGGTGCTGAACTTCAGGTGGCTCCTGGGCAGTGCCCCAGCTATGGCCGATGCTGAGCAGATGGATTTAGTACACATCAGAGAACAGCCTAGCCAAAGGCTGCATCTGCCCTAGAAGCAAGCCTGAGAGCATAGTGCTGGGAAAACATGTGCACAGATGCCCATGTGGCAGCTTTGCAAATATCTGTGATAGGCGTGTTCTTAAGTAGGGCTATAGAGGTGAATTGCACCCTGGTGGAATGGGCAGTCACTGTAGGTGGAGGATGCACTCTGGAAGCTTTGTAACATGCTACAAACTATTCATTTTTGGGTGGAAATTGATGATCCCTTCATTCTCTCTGTGACGTAAACTAGGAGTCTAGGAGAAGCTCTGAATGGCTTAGTCCTATCAAGCTAGAAAGCAAGGGCTGTTCTCACATCCAGAGTATGAAAACAGGCTTCTTCCCTTGAAGTTTGGGATAAAAACAACTGGTAACTGAATGTTCTGATTGATATAGTAGTTGAGCCACACGGAAACACCAGCATTTCAAGGTAGACAGTGTTGTGAAGAGGTTTATCTCTGGGAAGCCCCCAGGCAAGACAAATCTCCTCAAAGACCAGATTGTTCAGCTCCCATTCATGGTCCTGGTTGAAATGTCTGCTCAGGGTGTCTGCTATGGTATTTTCTGAAGACTCTCGATGCAGTCAAAAGACCAAACAGAAGAACTTGGTACTGGTGGCAGTGATTACCAATGACAAACTGTAGGAAGGTCTGTGAGCTGAATGCACAACTATATGGAAATATGCATTCTGGAGGTTGAGCGCCTCAAACCAGTACTCTGGATCTAATGATGGAATTATCGCTGCTAGCACTAGCATCCCGAATTGCTGTGTCTGGATGACTGTGTTCAGAGTCCTGAGATCCAGGATCAGTCTCCATCCCCTTTTTTCTTAAGCACAAGGTAGTATTTGGAGTAGAACCTTTCTAATCAAGTTGGAAGGAACAGGTTTGATTGCCCCCCAGAAGCAAGAGAGATTAGGAGACCCTTCTGAGAAGGGTCACTGAAAAGAGATGTGGAGGCGGGGGTAGGAGGGAGTTGAACTGGATAGTGTAACCAGATAAAAACTATTTCTAGTATCCATCTGTCTGACATTATATGCTCCCAGGAAGGTCTGAAATGGGAGAGGCAATCCCCTAGGGTGGGTGGAGGGTAGGACAATGCAACGTAGATCCATACAGTGCAGTGATTCGTGGCCTCAGTAAAGCATCAAAATGGCAGCTTGGAAGAAGTCGCTGACTGCGAGGAAACAGCAGATGATGGGCCCTTTTTGTGGAATATGGACCTCTTATTAGATGGTTCTGGCAGTCTTGCGGAGGTTGGATACTGAACTGGTGAGACCACTGTGACTTGCTAGATTTTCTTTTTGATGCAGGGATGTAGATGCCCAGAGACTGCAGAGTCTTTGAGAGAGTGTAGGGATTCATCTGTGGCCTCACTGAAGAGCTTGGGCCCTTCTAAAGGAAAATCCTCCACTGTATTTTGTATCTCCTTGGGGAGCCTGGAGGATTGCAGCCATGAAGCTCGATGAATGACTATGGTGGCAGTCAAAGAAAGATGCTGTGTCAGCTGCACTACAGGAAGCTTACAGAGTTCTGGCAATCATCTGGCTTTCCGTGATGAGGGCTTGAAACAGGTCCTTCTGGTCTTGAGGCAAATAATAAATGCAGTGAGAGATTTGCTATAATTCATAGTCTTACTGTGCCATCAAGGCATGATAGTTGGCAACCCTGAACTGTAGTGTAGCCAAAAAGTAGCTTTTGTGGCCAAGAAGATCCAGCTGTTTAAATTCTTTGTTGTGAGCGGTTGATCTACCAGAGATTTTGGTCTGGAATGGGTGAAAAGATACTTTCAACCCTCGGTTGATAACAGTACTTATATCAGCCCCCTTGCCTGTAGCTGAAATGATAGCAGGTGTTTGCCATATTATACAGGCTGGTGACAGCATGGCATCATTAACAGATAAGGCGACATGCCTTGAGGAGAGGTATACAAAATTTCCACCAATGAGTGTTGTGGTTCTTCTGTTTTCTCCAAGGGGATCTATAAAGTCTTAGCTATTCTCTTCATGAGCTCTTGGAAGATATTGCAGTCATCCACATAGGATGGTGGTGGGGGCATAACTCTCTCATCTGGTGAGGAAGAGGATTTATTAGATGGCAATGTCTTCTCCTCTGCCCTCATCTCTTGTTCTTCTGGAGGGTCTTTGTGGGGAAGAGAGTCCCAGGGTACTGGTGGCGGCTGCTCTTGGCAGGTCCTCTTGTGTGAGGGCATTCTATACAGCTGGTCCTGGTAAGCTGATCCAGAAAACCCAGTGTGGCAGGGCATAAGTTAAAGGAAAGGGACTCCATGGTTGTTCTTTAAAAGGCCTACAGAACAATCATTGACTGGTCCCTGGAATCTCATCCTCTGGATATACTGCACGAGAGGGAGACTGGAATGGAAAAGTAATTGTATCCTGGATGGAAATATCAGCATCCAGCAGAGGAGCTAGAGGCGTTGGTACTGGGACCATGTCAGTACTGGTGGTCAAACTGGTACAAGTAGCTGCGCTGGTATTGGTGGCCAAGTTCTTGTGTCAGGGTGTGGTAGCACCAGAAGATATGTTGCTACTGGCAGGAAATTCCTCTTGCCACCTCTCAGCAAATGGCATTCGGGCTCTTCTGACATTCACAGGTCTTGAGAGTAGAATCGGCTCGATAATGGTAATCCTGGGCACTGTTCCTCAGATTGAAATGTACTGAGCAGTGGAGACACCACAGATGGATGGTCTGTACGCTCTTTATTTCTGTGGTCTGAGAAAAAAGGTTGTTGGGGTCGAGGACAGTTTCTTTGAGGAGTCCCTGTGCTTGGAGGATTCCGATACAATGGTGCCACATGGGGTTATTTGCTGAAAGATTTTCCAGTAGGCAGCATGTTGGAAGTCCTTTTTGGCAATACTGGCATTTTGGTGCCCAAGGAGATAGCAGCCTCAGCAGTACTTGTACTGGGACCTGAGGTCTCCTTACTCCCTGGCCTTTGGGGCTACTCCTTTTCTTTTAGGCCCCCTATCACAGGATCAGTGTCTTTTCTTCTTGAAAGGCTTTGAAGTCTCTGAATGTGCCCCATGGTCTTTGCTTACTGGATTCAGAGAAGTCACTGAAGTGCAAAGAGACTGAGGCCAATGTATGAGAAGAAGGGGGGAATTCACACCCCAAAGAGGAGACAGGGCTCAAAGAATACTTCATAAGGTGCAACTTTAGTCTGTACTCCCTCAGTTTCATAGATCTGCTCTTGAAAATACCTCAGATTTTGCATTTTGATGGAATCTGAGACTTTCTAAAGCAGTGGAGGCAGCTGGAATACCCGTCACTGAGGGGAAAGGACCTGTGGCAGGTCTGGCAGGGTTTGAAGACTGGGCTTTGGAACATAACCCAAGGAGAGAAGGCTGCAGACAAACTGGGGTCGAGGGCAGCAGAGGCCCTGACTGTGAAACAAAGGAGGGGGCCTGAAAGCCTGTGCAAAGGGAAAAATAAAAATGACAAACTAAAATAAAGGAATAATATCAATAAAACAAGAAGAAAAAAAAACAAGCAAGCTATGAAAGCTAAACTACCAGACACCACACACTGTGTTTCCAGCTGCACAGAACTGAGAAGGAACTGGAGCAGTGGCAGGTCCGCCCCCTCCCTATATGCCTTTGGACTAGAGCACGCGGATGTCTAGGGTGCAGGCGCAGACTGGTGGACAGTGATGACAAAAATCTCTGATCGAAAGCACATGGATGCACACACACTTGAAGTGGAGCACCGAGAGGGACAACAACTTGAAGAAGAAACAGTGATTTAATTTTTTTCCCCAATCAGGAAAGTTTTATCAGTATTTATTGGTTAAAATAACAAAATCAGAAGCTCTAAATACACAGAAAGCTTCTTGACAGTAAGTTATATTAGATTCTGGGATAGGTTCACAGTGAAAGTGCTGAGGGCCATTTAAAACTATATTGGGGACATTTAAAACTATACTGGACAGAGTACGGGAACAATCCTGCACTGTTAGGAGATGTTCTTCTCCACCTCTAATTTCTATGATTCTTTCATTAAAAGTTCAGGTTCAGTACAGCTAGAATTAGCACATTGAAATGTATTAAAACTATCCAATTCATTGGAGTTCAATGTAAGCAGATTCCACTATCATCTTGTGGGATGAAATCCAAAATACTCAGCCAGCTCTTAAGTGTACACACAGCTGTTCTTTATGACTTACCAAAGGGCTATATGAAATGAAGGATATTTGTCTTTGGAGACTATGTTTATTATTAACATTTATATGGAGAGAGTCATGTGTACAACTATTTGAATAGAAGATAAAATCCCACCACAATAAATCACCCAATTTGCTTTCTACAGGAGATATGAGACTTTGGCCAGTTTCTCCTCATGCTTATCCTAGTTTAAATCAGAAGTACCTCTGTTGGGATGGTGAATCTATCCTGCACTAACCTGCTGTGCTCTAACTGTCTCTTTGCACTCTGCTGATGCACATTAACAAAGAGGACTAAATCAAACTGTTAATGCATACAGCAGACAAGCCCAGAATTATACCAATGTAAAATGGATGCAAGCCAGTGGAGAATCAGGTCCATTGTCTATTACAGGAGAAAAAGAAGTGTTGATAGCAGTTTAGAAAGCAGCAAAAAGCTAGAACTGTTAAAGTATAGAAAATATTGGAAATGGCTCTTATTCCACTTTGTCTTATCAGTATAGTGCTGCAAGTCTCTTGCCTGAAATCCTTGCAGATCCGGCAAGCATTATACTGTATTAGAAAAGGGTTCTGGCTCATGGTATGATCAGAAAGGCTGCATTTACACATATCCAGTGAACTCATAGCTTCATTAGTTTGAAAAGAATAAATTTCAGAAATGAAGCATTATCCAGCAGGTGGCACCAAAATGCAACCTACTAAATATATCTCATATATACAAGACAGTAGAATAAATTCAGGAAGTATGCTGAGATGCAACTCAAGATGTCTGCATCCTGATAGGCTGCAAGAGGATCAGGAGTACTTAAAGACAGCAAAGTATACATGATTATATAAGCAAATACAGGCAAAAATAATTCTAATGCATTTTCTTAACAGAACGTAGGATCCATAAAAGAACTGAGAAATAGTCATTAGTTTTGAAGGTTAGAGCACTGTATTCTATTAATGACTAAGTAAACATGTTCTTTAAATATAAACAAAAGATTTCAAAAGAATATACTTTGTTGTCTGTTGTGATGTCAAGTTGCTGTTGCAGTGTTGTTATTTGTTCATTAAGATGATCTATTTCCCGCTCCTTTTCCTGCATGATCTGAGCAAGTTTCCCAGGTACTAGACAATGATCCTTTATAGATGCATCTTCAGATTTCTGGATCACTAGTCCCAATCTTTCCATTTCATCCTACCGAAAAAAATCCATAATATGTGATGTAATTACATGTATCCTTTTCTGAATATTCTTCAGTTATTAGATTATTTAAATGATAGAAGATCACATGAAATAAAAAATGGTTATATGAAATTTTTAATATTTTGTATGTTGAACAGTACAACACTTGGGACATCAAATAGAGTTAAGGATCTTGGTTTTACCCCAGAATGAATTTATTCAGGGTAAACAGGAATGAAACTACAATCTTGTCTGTTGGATAATTACCTTAAATAATTTATTCTCTTGTTCCAGTTCTTGAAATCGTGTAGTGGATTCCTTTCTCTGGATTTCTAATTGCATATGCAATTGTTGAACTTCTTCATTTTTGTTTTCTAGTTCCTCTCGAAACTGCTCCAGTTGTTCTTCAAGGTTTGTGATCTGCACATCCAAAATGTGGATTGAAGGGGTTAATAGACACACAGCAGAGCCACATTTAAAAAACAACAACATATATCTGGGATCAGTTTTGTTTCTGCAAATTACAGAATTTTACTCAAATGAGATATTGTGTTCACCAATATACTGGACATGTTGATTCAAAGGAGCCTAATAGAGTTAGGTGCCCAAATTCCAATGAATTTCAATGAGAACTGGGTACCTACCACCCTCAGGTTCCTTTGAAATTCTCACCCATTTTTTTACACTTAGCTCATGTGACCGGGTCCTTTTTATTTCTTAATTTAGACTAAATGGGCCATATCTGGATCTCATTTACACTATGTGAATGTAGAGTAACTCCACTGACTCAGTATCAGTGCTATCAGAATGTGGCCCTTTATCCTTTCTCTCAGGATACATACTTCTGTAATCACAACTGAACTACATTTGTACTGATTCTCATTTTTATAAAAGAGGATTTCAGGCATCAGACTGTGGATGATGTTCACTCCTTCATTTTAAGTTTCCTGAACTCCATTCTGTTTACCATCAGGATACTTGCTTTTTGGCTGGGAAGGTATAATGTAGGTCTTTCCCCAAAACACCTTTAATGTGTTCAGGCTAGTGCTGGTGGTGGGGTGCCTTACGATCTCCAACACCTCGTAAAGGTTAAGCATAGCACATTTTTCCCCATTGCAAGGAAAAAGCAATGGGAATCTAAAAACCAAGTGCATACCTGGTCTTCCCTCATATAAATCTGGTATTCTCCAACACTGCCAGTCTGCTAACCAAATATATAGTCCTAACAAGATTTTCTCCACACGTGTACACAATAGCTTCACTAGAACTTAGATGGGAAAACAATTCAACTAAAAAGTGCCACCGACTGAATAAACACCACCACTGCCTACAGCACTTTAGGAGGTCCTTGGGAGAACCTATTTCAATAATTACCAGGCAAAAGCCTGCTCAGCTTGTGAGAGTTGTTGAGATCACTGTCCAATATGGCCTTGCTGCAGAGTGTATAAACAGTGAACTACAGATTGCTGCATTGAGTCAGGTGCAAAGCAAAAATCACCAATAAGTAATTCATATTAAAAGCAAACCTGAACATTTAGAGATACTCTACCTCTTTTTCCTTTCTATCTACAGCTTCTTGTTCAGCCTGCAATTGTACTTCAAGGGGCAAATCTCCCTTCACAGCGGCAGCTCCACATTGCTTTCTTTCCTCCACCTTTAAACAAGTATTATAATATTAGCTACTTTAGCTTTCATTTATTTATTATAAATTGAGTAAACATTGCCTTATTCTTAAGTAAATGAAGAATAATAGGAAATACATGGAACTTTTATACACAATACCTTTTGCAAATTGTCTGTGCTGATAATTAAGGCTTGTTCCAGTTCTCTTATTCTGCACTCTAGTTTCTCAATTTCTTCATTCCGTTCTTGTATATCTCTCTGAAGTTGCTCTTTAGAGAGCAAAAGCTCACTGCATTTGTCTGTTTTTTCTTGTAGCTGGTTTGTTAACTGTTCAACCTGGTGGACAACATGGTAAGCATGGTGAATACTCTGTAGCATATTGGAATGTGTTTCTAACATTAGTATAACACTGATTTTTGAGGGGAAAAAACTCCTCTGTTAATGAATCTCAACCTCCCTGGCAGAAAACAGTACAAAATTAGAGCCTTATAGCTCCAAATCCAATAAATACAAATTATGCCTCTGATGAGTTTTATGTTTTGCGTGATGGCTATAACTTATTTTGTTCTTCTGATGGTTCTCAGACTCCCTACTGGGCTAAGACATATACTGTGGTATCCCTGTGCAGCCCATCAGTGGGATCCCTGAAAAATCCAAGGAAGAAGTGTTTTGACTCTGGAGAACAAATTCAATTCTGGCAGTTCTGCTATTCTTCAAGTCCTATAAAAATATTTGTGCCAAAAGTCCTTGAACCAAAAATAATTTGTGAAAGAAGGAATGATAAAATGCTCATGTTGCTATGGGGGCAGAGTTAAAGTTGTCTGGGAAACCTTAATTATGCATTTCTGTACTTCAAAACATTTTAGCTTTTGAGTGTTTTTTATAACTGCTCTAACTTCATCTAGATCTTTAACATTCAAGTCAGTTAATATAGTTCTACCTTAACTCTAGATTAACAAGAAACTGTGTTTTCTGCCTAAGTTTTTAAATAGGATTTGGAGATGGCTAGGTAGTCAGCACAAGTAACAGGGGATGTAAATTATATGGTCCCACTTTCTGCAGCAGAAAACATAATCTAGATAAAGCATTCTGAATCTCCTGAAGTTGAGACATCGAGGTTTAGGAGAACCATATTAAGGGAGTAATGAAAGTAATCAAGATGGTAAGTAATTAAGACACCAGTAAAGATTTCAGCAAAGGTACGGTTAAGGTAAACACAATTGTGGCACTGTTCTAGATGTAACGTGGACAGAACTGCAGATAAGGAAAATGTGTGAGTAACGAGTTCAAAACATCTGGCCTAAGGGACAAAGATAAGGTCTGAGTTAAACTGAGTGATAGGGAGAGATGGGACAAACAGCTTTTCATTCATGAAGTGGATTTCAGTATCTGAAGTATTTAGAAGTTATGATTTAGCCTGGTGCTAACGGAGTCAATGCAATTTAACAGATAGAAGATAGAAAGATCAGATGGAAGGATGCCATCCGCCTAAAAGGGTTATCCAAGTTTGAAGCAACCAGTTAGACATCCCAGAGGGAGAAGATAAATGGAAAAGAAAAGAGGGTCTGAGACCAAGTCTAAAGATAGTCCATTGTGGAAGAACTGACAACATTAAACAGTAAAAGTAAAAACAGAGTAGTTAGTAATGTAAAATGCAAGCAAAGAGAAGAATACTGCTTCTTGCTCAAGGCACTTATACAGAATAGAATAATATTTCATAACTGTGCTAGTGTAAAGAATATAGACATGTCAGCTATAGCAAGAGTCAGAAAATGGTTTAACCTTTAATGAATAGGAAGATCATGTAACAGAGGCACTTCTGTTCATTGTCTATATGCAGTGTATTTAAAAGTTCACACAACATTCTTACATATCCCTCCATGTGACTAAAAAAGCAAGTCTAATAATTCATTTACATTATGTTATGTAGTAATACCCTCAGTTTTTTATCTCTTAGTCTTTCACATTCAATAATAGGATTTTCGCTTGTAACCAGGACCTTACAAATCATGTCATTTGTTGACAATACAATAGCAGGCTATTTGCTCTTCCATGTGTCTCTAACTTAAAAATGATGACTTCTCTATTAATCTCTCTATCTGTGGGATGCTAGTTAACTGTCCACTATTAGTGACTCTCTTCTGTATGAATGTATGTGCACTTACAATGGTTTCTTCACAATCAATAGTTTCAATACTTGAGACATGTTCCAGTACAAGAACCTGGATAAATTGGCAAATAGATTGAATATTTCCATACATTCTTAAGAAGTTTTATCTATCTTCATTAGTTGTTCCAAATGTGTCTGTTATTGAGATAGCTAAATTCTGAATTACTTTACTGTTTCAAATAACATTTTCAATCTTCATCCATATTGATTTATTTTCTTGCTTTGCAAAAGATGCAGATTATGTACATTATAAAATAATGTTATGTAAAAATATTTTTACAGTGTGTCCATCATTTGCTTTTATCACGTACATTCATTAAGCACAGCTGATAATACTGCAAAATGTTACCTCTCTGGTTTGGTGTTCATTGATAGGTTGAAACCTTTGTGGAGTCTTAAGTTGTTGCTCTAGTTTCTGTATCTCTTGTTGGAACACATCTCTTTCATGTTCTCTATCAATTGCCTGCTCCTGAAATTTAATTATGACAATGTTATTAGGACAAACATTATTAGAAAGACCCATATTCAAATTATGCATATAATATCTCATTTCTGCAAACTGTGAGTTTGTTTTATATAAACCAGTTTTTGTTAGGTAGCATGATCTCTTTTTATTTTATTAAACCCTCTACTTATTGAACGGCCACCGTACTTCATATTTTTCTGTTTGATAAGTCAAAAAAACAAAAAGATATTGTATTTCCCTATGTATCCAATACTACCTTGTGATACTGCATCAGAGTGTATTTTTTTCTTCTGCAACAGCCAGTCAGAAGCCTATTATTTTAATGTTTTTAACTTTCCTTTTTCTTTAATATATTTAGTACAAATGTAAATTCAAGTGTTGAAGTCTGAATACTCATACTAATATTAGTTTGGC
Organism: Chrysemys picta bellii; assembly: GCF_011386835.1. Taxonomy (NCBI): domain Eukaryota; kingdom Metazoa; phylum Chordata; order Testudines; family Emydidae; genus Chrysemys; species Chrysemys picta. The sequence goes on along the minus strand of NC_088792.1, from coordinate 46,891,191 downwards.
ACCAACTACAAAAACCAGATTAAAAGAATTAATACATTATCTGAATTTTGTATTTCAATTTTGTCTTGATAAAATCAAATTGTTTGAGATACGTTTTGTGGCATTTGTGAAATAATTTCTAAATATTCATATATAAAATGCTGCAACATTTGTAACAACGGGGGCTGTACCTCCCCCCCAACTGTCAGTTTGTAAAAGTAAGATTAAGTTTGTCTGCTAAATAAAAACAATCAAATGTCAAAGATACAGCAGCAAAGAACACTGATTCTCTCTTTTTTTTAATGCCACATTAGCACAATAATATGTGTCTTTAATTTTCACAAAAGTCAAATATAGTGAGACATAACATTAACCTCCATGAATTGCTGATTAATGAACCCAGGTGTATTCTACTGCAGGAGAAAGGCCAGAATTCTAATGCATTTATAAAGAGTTTATTTGTATTCTAGCCGAGTGCTGTCACTCTTAAACTCACATTGTTGATTAACAAAAGTTGGGTTAAATTCATAGTGATGGATTTGTCACTTGTTAATTTTGAAACTAGCTATAGAAAAAACACTAATTTTAATTGTAACAACAACATCAGAACAGTACAAAATGAAATAATGCAAATGCATCTAAGTGATAAATTATTTCTAGACAGGTCTTCCAGTTCACACTGCTTAGTAGTAAATAAAGCAGAGGTGGCATCACAAAATATTCTAGCTGTTATATTAATTACAAATGAAATTCATCCCTCCCTACACATAACTGGAATAACTGGGCTTGAGCAGCAAATTAATTGTAGCAGGGTGGAATTCATCACCTCCAACCCACAAGCAGGAGGTAGGACTTCAGTGCAGCTCCTCCAGGCTGCTTTTCTAGCCACAGGCTACAATGGCAGCCCTTGCTACTCTGTCTCCCCGATACACTGTGATTTTGACACTGGATCCATACTGTTGCAGATCCAGTGGCATGTAGACTTCCTGGCACAGCTTTACTCCAGAACTGAAGTGATCTGGAGGGCACTGTGTTCATCCACTGCATCCCAGTGAATTTCACCTAGTTTGAATGAACATCATTACCAGTGGCCTAACCTTACAGTTAATTTGTAAAGTAGTTTTTGGTACATGATCCTCTGCAGGAGACTTCCTGCCAAGTCAGAATCTGCAGATTGCTACCACACCTACTCTGCTGGTGCAAAAACTGCATGAATGATTGCAGAAAGAGAGAGTAGATGGAGCAGATGTAATACAAGCTGGGGTGGAGTTTGAACAGAAGCTTGCAGAAGGGCACTCCAGTGGCAGCCTCGTAGCCAGGGAAGGTCAGGCATGGTGAGTGGAAGGAAGGGTAGCTGCAGCTGCAAACAGGGAAAGATCAGATAGTGTGCATACTGAGTGGTCAGGTAGGACGTGCAACCTGGTAGAAGGGAAGGGTTCACCTGCAACTGCTGTAAGGGGATGAGACAGATGGACTGGGTGTGGTTGGAGAGGCTGTCAGGGAAACTTACGTGTAGTCCAAACCATGAAAAGGATGGAATTTTCAAAGGAGCCTAAGAGAGCTTACCACCCACTCTCCTGAAGTTCAATGTGAGTGTGATATTTAAATCCCTTAGGCTCCTTTGAAAATCCCATCCTGAACTTTTATAAACTGGAAAACACAGTATACCTTGCCATACACAAAGCCAATTTAAACATTCATTTTTTCTTACTCATTTTAGAGATTTTTAGATTTGTAAGTTTAGAAATATTAATTTTTTTTTAAATTAAACTTTGCAACCAAATTATATTTCAAAATACATTGGGAATATTCTAAATGTAGTGATCTCAACTTTTAAAGCACAGTGTTAATGGCATCTCTAAACTTGACACCACTCTGCAAGTCCAGTCATATCTATTTTTTCATTTTAGTTCAAAGTCTTAAAGAAATAGCATTTCTTGCAGTTGAGAGAAGTCTCTCCACCTGTTTGGCCCACCTGAAGCATAAACAAACATTTTCTGTCTTTTGCTTTTTCAATACTTACATCCAGAAATTTTCTTGTTTTCTCAAGCTGCTTCTCCAAAGCCTGGTTTTGCTGTCTTAGATCTGTCAGTTCTGCATTTTTTTCTTGCTCTAACTCTATAAACCGGTTGACCTGCTCCTCCACGTCTGTTTCCAGGGCCTTCACTTGTTTCTGGAGGTCATCGTACTCTTTTTCAGCTTGACGCTGTACTTCTATTTTTTCCTTCATTAGCTTTTCTGTCTCCTCCAGTAATTCTGTTTTTAAATAAAGGAACCATATTGCTTTTAGATATGCGTAGTTAATTACTTTATCACTGCAAAACCACTCCCCAAGACTGCATATCCATGCTATACCCAAATAAAGGATGTGAACAGGTTTGGGTTTTATTAATTTTTTTTTAAAATGTGGTATTTTCTATTTTTCTATAAAAAATTATCATGATACCACAAAACCCATACAAATCCCAGACGAAATGGCTAAAATGCTATCATCTTGCTTCACAAGATGCTTTACAAGATTATTAATAGCACAGCTTTATCATGTCACTTTATTGTTCATATTAATCTAAAGATGTCTGTACAAATGGTACAATATAGGAAATGCATCAGTTCTGTTTACAACTGAGGAAGGTGCACAGCTTTATAACAAGGCACGGAAAACCCAATCATCTTCTCATCCTGTAGCAGTTTAATCCATTCCAAATTTATTTTTTTTCACATGATGCATATACAACATGTGAAGGGAAATACTGCAGAACTTGACCTGGTGAGGTGAGATAGAGAGGGAAATTACTTACTTGTAATTGGAGTTTTCAGAAGGCCTGTATAGATCCCCAGTTTTTGGTTTTGTGTCCTCAGGAGAGGACTGGGAAGCATATATGATAAATCTTAGGACCACTCTGATGAGACATTAAAGGCATGTACTTCAAAGGGTCATATCACCTAGCCTTATCCATCCCTTGAGATAAGACCGAAGACTAGGGATCTATAAAGTGCAATTATCTTTGGAGAATCTTCACAAACATGATTGATACTTAGGTATATGAAAAGAGAACCACCAGATATATACAATTTCTTTTTACTACACGATAGAGATCCTTTGGATACCATCATCTTACATAAATTTTTACAAACAATTCTTGTTTTGTTAGGTAAACATTACATGTCAATATAAAACAATATCCAGCAAAATTATTATGTTAATTATATTTACAAGTTAACAGTAATCAAAAGGCTATTAAAAACCCCTTCCAAGACAGCACAAAATCTTAAAATTCATATGTGAATAAGATGATGGTTATTAATGAATCTGCTTATTAAATCTGTTAATACATTGTGCTTAGAAATTATAAGAAATGTTATTAAAAAGAAAAACTGTGAGTGTGAAATATAACATCAAAGCTGGCAGCCAGTAAGAGTTACAGTAATGTCAGAAAGCTGAAAGCTCTAAAGTTCTTGATTAATAAATGTCAGTAAGTGTAAGTCTGCCACCCAGTTAAAGATCAGCCATGCAATATACAAACACACCTGCTTGGGAAGCTGCATCGACTGCAGCATCTACTATGCCTAGGAGAACCGGAAAAAAAACAACAAAAAACAAGAAGCAAAGTAATTCACATGCCAGCTACAGTTTTCTCATTATTCAATTATGTAAGAGAAAATGAAGCTGAAGACAGAATGCTGTGTTTAAAGACGTAGTTATTGTGATAACTTAAGGAATGTGCTTGGTTATTCTGGGAAGTATGACATAGCTGTGTATTTTTTGTCCACAAGTTTAAAGTGAACATGAAAAAAATTTTAACTATTTTCAAGTTATTTTGTAAGGTACACAAAACAACCAAAAATTGTACACAAGGATTCCTCTACTGTAACACAAGAATGAACAGACTACTATTAAAAAATTGTTCATTATGTAAACGTGGATACTTGAGATTGCAAATATACAATGGGATTAAAATCTATAATTTAACAATAAAGCTTTAACAATGTTTTGAATAAATGTACAAAAAATCTTGAAGATAATTTACTATTCCAATTATCAAACCTCCCAGACATTATATAAAATGCTAACATTTCACAGGCCATTTATAGCATAGGAATGATCAAGATAGCACTGTTTAAATACCATTGCCCTAACTTTTTCTCCTCAACAAATATTAATTCACAGACCTTTAGTTCCTTGTTGAAGGAAAGATTTAAAAATGCATTTACTTTATGAAGTTAAACATCTCTTGAGGTTGACTAGGAGTCACCTGACAGAGGACTGGAGGGTTATAAAGAGCAGGAGCTGTTCTATGTCCTCTCTCTTTAGCCCTTTTCACCAGCTTAAGATGAGGGGAGCTGTTGCAAGAGAGAGATGAGGCAACAGGGGGAGGAAGACCCTGTCTACCTCAGCTCAGAGGGTTTCCCCGAAGACCCCCAAAGGAAGGGTGAGCAAAAGTGAGGGAAAACACATATAGTAGAACCTCAGAGTTACGAACACCAAGTTATGAACTGACCGGTCAACCATACACCTCATATGGAACTGGAAGTACGCAATCAGGCAGCAGCAGAGACCAAAAAAAAAAAAAAACAACGCAAATACACTGCAGTACTGTATTAAACTACTATAAAAATAAAGGGAAAGTTTTAAAAATGTTTTTGACAAGGTAAGGAAATTGTTTCTGTGCTTGTTTAATTTAAATTAAGATGGTTAAAAGCAGCATTTTTCTTCTGCATCATAAAGTTTCTAAGCTGAATGAAGTAAATATTCAGTTGTAAACATTTGAAAGAACAACCATAACGAGTTGTTCAGTTACAAACATTTTAGAGTTATGAACAACCTCAGAGGTGTTCATAACTCTGAGGTTCTACTGTGTAGGGTTACTTACTTCTGTATATTTCTTGTGTGATTAAATCTAGAACAATAATGTGTTAAAATCTGTGCAAAGTAGGTGTGTGTTTTGTATGCTACAACATTTCCTCTGAGAAAGTCAAACTGCAACCCAGAAGGCTCACACTTTTGAGGGGATTTTGGCAAGGACGTGTTTAAGCTACAAGGGGAGTCTGAGGAGTCAGCATTGGTTCCAGGTGCTAGGCAGCTGGGACATGTGGTCATAGCTCTCTGAAGGAAGTGTTAGGCGAGGGTCTGCATTTCGAGAGTGTAACTAGGGACCCCAAGATTGGGACAGTGCCTGGCCTCTGTTCAGACTCCGGAGGCTTAAAATACCTGGGAATCCAGTTTCTGGATTTCCCATTAATAGAGTCTGCTATGCCACCCTGCAGAGGGAGCTCAACAGGATCTGTGACATCATCTGTTACATTCTTTCCTAATAGTGAGTCCCTGAAAGTGGAGTTTGGGGAGGGAAGAACACACTTTTCTCAGTGTCTAATCATGTGTGAACTTGTGTGACTACTTCAATCATGTGTGCTTAAGTAGAGTGTCTTGTGCAAACAGTGGTAACTGATCTAACTGTACTAGGAAGGAACAGAGTTAAGCCAATATTTTTAAAGTTGGGTGTCTAAAGTCAGCAGCTAAGTCCAAATTTGGTCACCTAAAAGTGTCCTAATTTTTAGAGATGCTGAGCAACGAAATTTCTCACTGACTTTATTGGCAGCTGTGGTCGCTCACACTTCTGAAAATCAGGGTACTTGTTTAGTTGCCTAAATATGAATTTTTGTGGTCAAATTAGACACCCACGTATGAAACTGTTGGCCTTATTGCATTGTTCTATGAATGATACTAAAAAAGAAAAAAAGTTAGTTAAGACTTCTGAAATTTACTAAAGATGGAGTAGGAAAATATGAGAGAACCTCACAGAAAGATTGGGTAAAATACATACGTTGCTCTACTGGTCCTGCATCTGCTTTCATGGCATCCTTCTGTCTGGAGAGTAGCTCCTTTTCCTCCTGAATCTGCTGTCTTTCAGCCTCTAGTTCCTGCAATTTGTTACCTGTACATAGTAGCTCTTGCTCAAGATGGTCTATTATATCTGTTTTTTCCTGGATTTGTTTTTCCAGAAATGCTCTTTCATCTGCATAACCATCAATGAGACCTGTTGAGCAAAAATATTAGGTTAATTTAATATGGCAACTTTTGAACTGCAATTTCAGTGCTATGGCAGAATTTCCAGAATTTGGGGCAACATAAAACTTCTAGAAACCTAAAGGTCAGATTAGTATTACCACAATGTTACCATGACAATTGTTGGGTGCCGACAACGTGTTCCGTGCTCTAAGGAACACCGTGTAGACAAGTTCCCCCAACTAGGTTTACAATCCTAAAATCTAGTCCTGAAAAGCCTTGTTCATGTGAGTAAATTCATACTCATGAGAGACTCCCAATGAAGTGAGTGAGACTGGAACACATTTTCCTTGGTATGGAAATCATTCACCTGCTCCTACTTCAAATTCTTCATCAAAACACACTTTTGTCCTACCTATCAGTTCTAAACCACCTTTTGAGGCAACATTCATAAGAACATAAGAATGGCCCTACTGGGTCAGACCAAAGGTCCATCTAGCCCAGTATCCCAGCCAAGGTGCCCCAGAGGGAATGAACAGAACAGGTAATCATCAAGTAATCCATCCCCTGTTGCTCATTCCCAGCTTCTGGCAAACAGAGGCTAGGGACACCATTCCTGCCCATCCTGGCTAATAGCCATTGATGGACCTATCCTCAATAGATTTATCTAGTTCTTTTTTGAACCCTGTAATGGTCTTATACAATTGTATGTGTGGGCACTACTGAGTGAGGAATCTTACTGCTGGTAGAATACCACTAGATAAATACACTATGTGTCTGATTTTCCTTCTTTAGGCTTTACCTTTCAAATCCTTATTCATGTGAGTAATCTAAGAAATTCATATTGAGGAGGGATTTGGAAGAAGAGAGGGTGGATGCCTGTCACACAATTGGTTGGTAGGGCACTCCCAGGGGATGGGAACAGCATAGAATATATAAGGATGAGAGAGGAAAGAGACAAGGGTACGTGGAATAGAAAGCTATGAAGCATGGATAAGGAAGTATCAAGGTTTTTTGTATTCTCATGGGAAGAGTCCCTGCCCCTTGTTGTGATTTAAGGAGAATAGAGAGCATTCAATGAACAATTCTTTATTAATTCTTTCATCACCATCTTTATATCAGGCATAAACCAGAGGACTCTAAAACACTGTTTGCATATGTCTCATAATAGAAGAAGATGTTGAGATGAATCATTTCTTGCTTATTCACTGTAGCTAGCTTTGGGCTCAGAGTTCAATGGAAATTAATCTTGACGCTTCTGACAAAAATCATGTATGCCTTTATTTTAAGTGTCTACAACAGCAGCCTCTCACACTGGTTCATTCAGTAGACCCCTTTGCTAATGAGATAACCTGGATGAATCACTTCCCTTCCTAAATTCACAATCCCTCACTTTCCATGTGGCATCTAAAATGTTTGGATGGCTAATATTTTCATTCTACACACTGCTGGAAAGGGCTCTGTGGAACAGAACTGAGCACTGCTGCACTCTGAACCAATATAGAACCAGTGCCACAACATGGTATTTGCAAAAAGAACAGGAGTACTTGTGGCACCTTAGAGACTAACAAATTTATTAGAGCATAAGCTTTCGTGGGCTACAGCCCACTTCTTCGGATGCATATAGAATGGAACATATATTGAGGAGATATATATATACACACATACAGAGAGCATAAACAGGTGGGAGTTGTCTTACCAACTCTGAGAGGCCAATTAATTAACAGAAAAAAAACTTCTGAAGTGATAATCAAGATAGCCCAGTACAGACAGTTTGATAAGTAGTGTGAGAATACTTACAAGGGGAGATAGATTCAATGTTTGTAATGGCTCATTACATTTTTTTTCTCTTACTTAATTGGCCTCTCAGAGTTGGTAAGACAACTCCCACCTGTTCATGCGCTCTGTATGTGTGTATATATATATCTCCTCAATATATGTTCCATTTTATATGCATCTGAAGAAGTGGGCTGTAGCCCACGAAAGCTTATGCTCTAATAAATTTGTTAGTCTCTAAGGTGCCACAAGTACTCCTGGTTTTTTTGCGGATACAGACTAACACGGCTGCTACTCTGAAACATGGTATTTGGGAGTGATGTGCTACCAGAGGTGCCATTTTTCAGAAGACACTTAAAACTGAGGTCCCAGCCATACTAAAATGAGAACAGGATCAGGCCCTTCAGTAGCAAGATTGGCACTTGGCACTTTTCATGAGACAAGTCTCCTACCTAAATTCCAAGTTCAGCGATTCCATTCTATTATTGCTATATTTCCTCTACAGCTTCACTTCTTGTGCTAAACTGATATGTAATGATACACAGTGGACCAACAGAGTTGCTGTATTTAAGCTCTGACATGGCTGCCTTTTAGTCAGGGATGACATAATCCCTCTGTTTATCATTATTATTAGATATTTATAGGACTAACTCCCAGAAGTCCCAATCAGGACCAGGGCCCAACAGTACCAGAGTGCTGTATCAAGCACATACATACGTACAATCCCAGGCCAGAAGAGTTTTATTTTTAATGTGCATTAAGCAGAGTTCTTACAGTTACCTTTTTAAAGTAGGCATTATAAAAATAATGTTCTCATTCTGTCAATAGATGCTTTTACTCAACTTTTTCAAAGGTTTATTAATTGATTAGATTGCCAAAAGATTGTTCATTTTTCAAGATTAATTCCCAGTTTAAAGAATAGCTCCCACAAATCACACTGGTTCAGATTTGTATAACTGAAAATTGTTCCAAATGTACAAGTTATTGATTTATGAATTCCTAGATTAGCACATGATGCACCTATGCAACAAATTACTATACAAGCTTCAGTAAGTTCACTTTACATATAGATATATATGTACTTTACCATAATTGCAAGTTATAAATTTAACCATAACCACTCCTTTAGAGTGTTCTGAATAAGGATATTTGACAAATTAGGCAGTTAAGGGCATACAGGATATGCAAAATAAAGTGTTTGGGACAGGAACGATCATTTTGTTCTGTTTGTACAGCACCTAGCATAATGGGGTCCTGGGCTATGAGCTAAGTTCCCTCTAAGCTGCGTGGCCACACAGCAGGCTATCAAGTGTCATGCAGGCAGGGAGAGGCGCCCCTCCCCAGGCCCGGCCCAGCCGAAGCTGGGGAGAGGTATCCTTCCCCCAGCCCAGAGCTGATGTGGCGAGAAAGGGCTGGGGGGAGTCCTCTCTCCCTGGGGCAGCCTGAACCCCAAACCCCTCATCCCCATCCCCATCCCAGAGCCCTCATCCCCCCCCCCACCCGAATCCTCTGCCCCAGCTCTGAGCCCCCTCCAGCATCCCAAACCCTTCATCCCTGGTCCCACTCCAGAGCCTGCACCCACAGCCAGAGTCTGCACCCCTGCCCCAGTCCTGAGTCCCCTCCCACACTCCGCACCCTTCGGCCCCACCCTCGCCACATATCACCTCCATATTGGTTCATATAACAAAATTCATTCTGCACACGGGCATAAAAAAATAGAGGAAGCACTGTGAGTAGGTCTCCTAGGCGCTACAGTAATAAAAAATAATAATAAATAATAATATCTGTTTGCTGCAGAAATAAAAACAACCACCAATGTCCCAAGAGAAGTATTATCTTTCCATTGTTTATTATTGTCTTTCTTGCTCTCTACTTCTTACCACTGCCCTGGTGTTTTTTTCATTATCTTAATATGATTGAGATATAAATACCTAGGGGCAGTTACCTTGTCATTTTATTTGCCTATAAAGCATCAGGCATACTAATAGTGCAACAGAAACACAAAATAGGTGAGTCCAGATCCCCAACTAATGCAGACATGTTTTAACACTGCTGGTCTGTGATCTCCCTCTGGATGCACCATAGGTCAGAAGAGGGGATACAACTTTATACTGTAGTAATAAATATTCTGCTGTGATTCTTATACAATTAAAACTTTAGTAGCTTTCATGTAACAACTGACGTTGAGCTCCTGCCAGTGCAAGATGTTTAAGTGCAAGGTGGCATAGTTGAGACAGGATCATTCACTTCAAATTTGTTAATGTTCAAGGAAATACTTTTACATAAGAATGGCCAATAGTTCATCTAGCCCAGTATACTGTCTTCCAACAATGGCCAATGCCAGATGTTTCAAAGGGATGAAAAGAACAGGGCAACTATTGAGTCACCATCCCCTGTCATCCAGTCCCAGCTTCTCGCAGTCAGAGGTTTAGGGATGCCAAAACCATGGGGGGCCAGAGGGGTTCATCCCTGACCATCTTGGCTAATATTCATTGATGGAACTATCCTCCATGAACTTATCTAATTCTTTTTTGAACCCAGTTATACTTTAGGCCTTTACAACATCACTTGGCAACGAGGTCCATAGGTTGACTGTGCATTGTGTGAAGAAGTACTTCCTTATGTTTGTTTTAAACATGCTGCCTATTAATTTCATTGGGTGACCCTTGCTTCTTGTGTTATGTGAAGGAATAAATAACATTTCCCTATTCATTTTTTCCACATCATTCATGATTTTATAGACCTTTGCCATGTCCCTCTCTTAGACATCTCTTTTCTAAGATTAACACTCCCAGTCTTTAATCTTTCTTTGTATGGAAGCTGTTCCATACCGCTAAATATTTTTGTTGCCCTTTTCTGTACCTTTTCCAATTCTAATGTATCTTTTTTGAGATGAGGCAACCAGAACTGCATGCAGTATTCAAGTATCAGGGGGTAGCCGTGTTAGTTTGTATCCACAAAAACAACAAGGAGTCCGGTGGCACCTTAAAGACTAGCAGATTTATTTGGGCATAAGCTTTCGTGGGTAAAAAACCCACTTCTTCAGATGCATACTTCAGATGCAGTATTCAAGACACTTATCAACACTGAATTTCATCTGCCATTTTGTTGCCCAATCACACCCAGTTTTGTGAGATTCTTTTATAACTCTGCTTTGGACTTAACTATCTTGACTAATTTTGTATCATCTGCAAATGTTGAGACCTAGCTGTTTATCCCCTTTTCCAGATTATTTATGAATATGTGGAGCAGCACTGATCCCAGTACAGATCCTTGGGGGAACCTGTTATTTACCTCTTTCACTGTGAAAAGTGACCATTTATTCCTACTGTTTGTTTCTTATCTTTCAGCCAGTTACTGATCTATGAGAAGACCTTCCCTCTTATCCCATGACCACTTACTTTGCTTAAGAGTCTTTGGTGAGGGACCTTGTCAAAGGCTTTCTGTAAGTCCAAGTACACTATACCCATCACCCTTGTCCACATGCTTGTTGCTGCCCTCAAAGAATTTTAGTAGATTGGTGAGGCATGCCTTCCCTTTACAAAAGCTATGTTGACTCTTCCCCAACATATCGTGTACATCTATGTGTCTGATAATTCTGTTCTTTACTATTGTTCCACTGATTTGACTGGTACTGAAGTTAGGCTTACTGGCTTGTAATTGCCAATTTTTAAACCAGAGTGTTCCACTAATATTTTTTTTAAATTAACTCAGTCTGTGAATTGATACAGGAGCCACAAAATTAGACCAGGATGTATATATACGAGTTACTACCTCTTAGTGAAAGCTGAGGACCTTGTATAAAGATTTATGATACAAACTACAATAATACTAGTAAAGAGCTCTGTGTAAGCTCAAAAGCTTGTCTCCCTCACCAGTAAAAGTTGGTCCAATAAAAGGTATTACCTCACTCACCTGTTCCCTATAATACTAGTAAGTCAGATACCAATTTAGCAAAGCCATTAAGCAAAAAGTCATTGGTGGATCTGGGCAAAATATATAGAGTTGAGAAGAACAGATTTGTTCTTTTAATTTAATTTTTGCGTGTGTTTTAGTTATTATTTATTATTTATTTTACTTTATTATTTTAGTTTTGAAATCTAGCATTTCTTTTCTACCTTCAAATTCTCTTCTGCTGCAGAATTGGTACTGTCTAAATAAGAAGGAAGTTCTCTCTAAAACCAGCATTGGCAAAACTCAGTGGATTGACAAACATCTTTCATCTCAGAAATGACCGAATACCTATGACTTCTGTAATGAGTGTAGATTACACTCTCCTGGGACCTACCCAAGAAATCCTAGTCAGATAACATAATATACTTTAGCTTATCAGAGAGCATTATACCACTCACTCCAATGAGCAGAAAGGTAGATTTTACATCAAATTCTTGCTGTACTTTTGTGTATTGTTTTATTTAAAGAAAATACAGCAAAAAAAAAAAAGTGTATAATTTGGAAATTTGCTAATTCTAGTGTTTCATACCAAAAGATGAAAAATGCAAACAGGTTTGATTAACTAATGAGAGTTATAAAATACCCGGTGTCTACCAGCACCGTGAAGCATGCTCCTAACTGCAGTGCTATACATACCCTGACAAGTGCGGCACAGAGAGTTAAGCTGGCTTCTCTGCATCTCACATGTCATCACTAGTAATAAAGGTTTTCCAGGACAAATTCTGCTTTCAGTTATACCTTTGAAAACTCATTATCTTCAGATTAACCTCTCAGTGACAACTGTGTAACTGCCATTTGTAAATCTAAATAGGTGGAACTGATTGGACCTTAATCATAGAAATGTGTTATTACTCAAGAACAGAATCCAGCTCTCCCTCTTTTAGCTGTGGTGGCACTCCAGTGCTATCAGGAATAAAAGCAGTAAAAGCACATTCTTCTCATTAAAGTAAGCCACTCTAAGTACGAACAAAAATAATGAGAGGAAGTTCTATGTTTTATTACATTCATGTGAAACTAAACTGATGCTTGTTAAGTCTTGCCTATTCAAAATGGAACAAGACACTTTTTTCTTAGGACAATAATACATACCCTAACTGTTATAAAACCTGGGACAGTATTGAAGAATGGTATACTTTATTTTATTCAAAGTTATTGTAATTTAGTTTGCAGTGGTCTTTAACCTGATACATAACCTATACTTTAAATTATTCAAAATACAGAAGTAAAACCTAGAATGTGTAAGACTCATTATTGTCAATGGCTACAACTGGGCTATTTTAAAGCTATATTTACAGAATTTGTTTTTCTTAACTGAGGCTACTTTTAAGAGCTTCACAACTGTGAACATTTTACTAATGGTAGAAACTACCTATTTCTAACGGTAGGAACTGCCTGTCTGCATCTTTTCGCCCTTGTATGACTATCAGGAAATTAAGATTTTAAAGCAACTTGTACTCCGTATTTCCTTTTTAAATTAACTCTACTATTGAAACATATTTGACACATGCTGTTTTCAGTATATTGTATTGAAAAAACATGTGGCTTTGCATCCATAGCAGTAGTTTCCATTTAGCATCAATTGCCACAGCAGGTTTCAGAAGAATAACCTCTCATGACATAGTGTAAATATAGACAATGACTTTATTAATGCTGTGAACCCCCAACTCCAACCTTGCAGGATCACATAAGCGGATCAGTTGATCATTTGATGTAGGTTAATGATATTTATTCCAATTATTATACAAAAATTGGAAAACATACAATTTATTAAAGCTAATTTAGATAAAAGAACCTTTTACAGGACCTGTGAAATCTGCTAATCAGTTCTGAGTTCACTATCAATGTCCCAGAATGAATGATTCCAGGACATCACAGAAAATGCAAACCTTTGCAGTTGCATAAAACTGGTTTATATAAAACTGGTTTAGATCAGGTAAGTTGCTTCCCCCACAACCCAGGCACGGCATTTTTCTCCATTTCCTTTGTAGAGAACAACACCTGCAGCATACCTAAAACAAGTCACCAAAAGTCATGGGTGCTACAAAGTGTTTTTTAGCACCATAGTCTAGTGAAAGGCATTCACTACATATTTGTGTGTGTGGCTCAATTTTCAGGTTTCCCTTCTAGATTAAGAGATTTTTGGTTAACAGATTTTAAGATAAGAGGGGACTATCATGATCATCTAGTTTAGGTTACATTAATGTAAAATTAAAAAACTGGGCTGGCCTCGGCGGACTAATTGCACAACCAGATGTTGGAATCAGAGTTCTAATACTCAGTCTCTTGGTTTCTCAGGTCACTACGGGCTAGGAGCACTTAGGAAACAGTGTATTCATCGTTGGCAAGGAAAAACCATGGGTTGGGGAAGGGATAGATGAGAAATTGGGGTGGGAGTGAACTATGAGGATCCCTCCAAAATGAAAAGTTAGTATTGTCTCCTTAACCTTCCTGACAATGCATGAAGTTAGTTTATATGCCTTTTCTTCCCTTCTTTCTCTATCTCTCCTTATGTATCACACTATGGCTGTGTTTTTGCTTCATTTTATTTCCAGTCTTCTTACTTTCAATCGTTTTCTTTTTCTCTCTAGTTGTACTTCCTACCTCTACTGTTGGGGAAAAAAGGATAATTTAGCCAAAACTATCCAAAATTTGATGGTGATCTAAAATGTTCATTGCCAAATAAATTGATCTAATTTGCAATGTGTTTAGCTATTTTATAAAAGTAGATTTCTAAATAGAAAAGAAATAAAATTATTGTAGCTACAAAATTTGGCCATGTACTATCAAAAGTGAACGGATATGTCTACGTTTTCAAATTCAGCAATATATCAATGGGAAAAGCTCACCCTCTGCTTTGCTGAGCTCCAATGCCAGCTGCTCTCTGGCTTTGACCTCTTCATTGAGTCGCTCTTGCAATTCTTCCTGGCATTTGAAAAATTCAGTGGCCTCCTGCTGCTTTTTGAAGGATTCTCGCATAAGTTCTGTCTGTGAAATTTTAGCATGTTCCAGCTACAGCAGGAGAAAGTAACAAATATTAGCCATTCATGAGAATTTTAAATAAAAACACCTACTCTAAGGGTATGTCTACATAGCAAAGAAGCTGGCCCATGCCAGTCGATTTGGGCTCGTGCTCTGAGGCTGTTTCACTGCTGTGCAGACTTCTGGGTTTGGACTGGAGCCCGGGCTCTATGACCCTGCAAGGTTGGAGGGTCCCAGGGCTCAGGTTCCAGCCCAAGACAGGAGGTTACATAGCAATGAAACAGCCCCACAGCTCAAGCCCAGCGAGCCCAATTCGGCTGGCATGGGCCAGATGCAGTTTTTTCTTGGCTGTGTAGACATGCCCTCTATCTTTCATGTAAAATTATTAACTGTTTTGGCTGATTATTAGCCTGATAAAAAGACACACTAACTTCAACGGATATTGGATCAGATATTCAATGCATATGCACTGACATACTACAATATGAAGTCCCACACAACAAGAAGATCTAAGCAAATACAGACAAATGTTCAGTACAGTGTATTGTAGGAGTCACATGACAATCCATGTCTATGTGCCAAAACGTGAAACTTCCTGGTTTATGTCAGTTTATACCAGACTCACCTTTATTTAAACAAAATGGGTTTTGCATTTAATATGTGTAGGAGTATACTGTCACTAACCACATCCTTAGTATGCTTAAGAAGCACCATACAAACTCTATGGCATTTCTGAACAGATTTTTAGGTGAGCAGCTTTCCTTTCTTCTTCCATGCATATGTGTAAGTAGACACACAAGGAAAATGTGAACTTTGAGAATATTAAAATTTTCAATTAATGAGGCAGTAAAGCAATGTTTGTTTCAACAGTTCCTTATTGACATTGTAATGGCTTTTTAATCTATGTCTTTTCATGGTCCTCAAGTTACAGAATGACACAACAAATGTTTGCTTAACTTCAGAAAAGTAAAGAACTCACACCCTTGATTTTATATTATAAGTCTTGGCAGATTTCTATAAGTATGGTCACTTCTGTGTTTTACAAGTCTGTTCTGTGAAATGGAGGCTACTTCACCAAATTCTTCAAAAATAAGAGCTGTTTATTTTTCACTAACTCCAGCTAGGCTAATTAGTAAAATTAAGGATACTGAATCGCTCAAACTAAACTGTCTTACTAAAATGCAAACTGAAGACTTTACTGATTTTAAAAAATGAGTTGGGAAAATTTTATAATAATTTCATACCAATTTGTCTACTTATCCATAAAAATGGCTGTTCAAAATTAAATTTCTAACTAGAAAACATCTAATCACTAATATTTCCTCTTTTAACATTAATGAATTTAAACAATCCTTTGAAAGCAGTGCAATGCTTTAAAAGTGTGCATGGCTTCTAAAACAGATTGTACTGACTTTTAAAGGGACATCATCTACTTGAAACAAAGTTTATTCAAAAATAAATTTAAAAGAAGGGACAGGTACTAGAGGTGCCCAGGAATCTCTCTACTAATTTGTTGTGGTTTTACAAACACATTATACTATTTTAAGTTTTTATATCCTAGAATGCTGTACGAAACACCCATGCAAACAAAAGGGGAAACTAAATAACAAAACTTGCTATACAGAGTAAAAAGTGAAACTGACTTAGGGCTTGTCTACAAGGAGATATTCAGGAAATCCGAATTAACTAATTTCCAAACTGAATTAAACTAAACTGAAATAAAGCCAGTTTAATTTTGAATGAGAGGGTCTAAACAGGGATTTAATGCAGTTTAACCAATCAATTTTTAATTCACACCTTTAGTTAATTTGGATTAACTTTCCTAGTTTAGACAAGCCCTTAAACAAAGTGCTATCAAATGCACACATTAAAACTGAAAAATAAAAGATTTTTTCTCTCTAATCCCTTTAAATTGTAAAGAAGTTAGGTGTTACTTGTAATAAGCATAGAGAAAAAAATCAGACAGAAATGTGTTTTTTAAGTTGACAATATCCTTTTCATAAAACCATTAGAATTATGCCATTTAAAATGTACTAGTGCTATTAAATTTAAGATATGTATATTACGGCTTAGAAAATGAAACCTACAGGAGTGGTTTTATTACATTACACTACATTTTCACACACATAAAAGAACCAAAACTCAGAGAAAATCTCTTTGTTACTGGTCTAAGCAATAAGCACTGCTAAAATACATGCATAAGAACACATGAAATACTCTACCTTTGTATCTTTTCATAAAACAAACTTAACACCCAATACAGTTACAGTTTGTAGCCCTAATAATTTTATAATTAAGACTTATCACTGCCTGTTAAATCATTAAAATAAAAAATGGACAGCATACATGATTAAAAACAATAGCTTCTATGTTCAAGAGATATATGTTTAATTTATTTCCAAACACACTTTCTTTTAGTTGTAAAGATTAAAAAGTTGAACTTCCTTAAATAATATCATACTTACTGAATATGGAGGTGTGGGCAAGGAGATTTTAGAGACAACTTTTAATATATGCCCATTTTTTTTGTGCCTGTAGTGAAAAATTGAAGTATTTACAACTACAGAGTTATTTTCATCCAAGTGTTCAGTGAAAGGAAAAGGATTTGGTAAAGGCACACGAGATTCAACCTCATAGTTTTCTTCTTCTTGGCCTTCTGATCGCAAGCCATTAAATAAGTTAGATGCCCAGTATGTGCGGTAAGAATCCATTCCAAAAGATGTTGCTGTTGCTCTCTTCTCCTCCGTCACGTGGCTATTTTGCACTGGCTATTTTAGTTGTAGAAATTAGCAATAAAACATCTTACATTTTTGACACTCTGAGGAAATGGCACAGTAGTGCTAGCGACAGTGTGGGAACAATCATTTCACATTCACATGAGTAATCAAGAAGTGCAGGAAGGTCCCAGGTAAACATCAAGCAATAAACGGAATCAACATTTGCAGAAACCAGCTGGATAACTGAGCTTTGCCATTTTTCCAATAAAAAACCCTCCTCTATAATATATTTCACATTAAAGTACAATCTGAATCTTTCAGAAACAGAAAAATGGTAACCGGAGGGAGGTAATTACCAAAGCAAGAAAGTATACTTTCGGTATCAAAGCAGGTATGCTGCAGCAAGCAAGCAATCAGCAGAACCTGCCAGCAACTGTCAATACTTTTAATCTCCACTGGAGCATCAACAAGAAATTTACATATGAAGATATTTGCCTTTATTCTTGTTCCTTGAGTTAATTCAACAGGAAGAGCTGTTTTGAACTCAGTTAATCAAAAAATGCCCTGTCTCACTGAGTAAAAGTTTCCTGTCAATATCTTCCCTGATAAAGAGTTCAGGACAGAGGGAGTGGCTAAATTAGGTACACTGGCAGGTGGAATTTGAATTAATACGCCCACTTATGAAGCTTGCTCAACAGGATTCAAATTCCACAACAGAGCTCTAAGAGAGAGTGTTCAAACAGGTTTAAAATAGCACTTTAAAGATTATGTCAGGTTTCTACCACTCCTTTTAAAAAGTATGCCAATTTGTATGTATAGTACAATTAATTGAGGAAAATGACTTAAGTATCTGCTCTGCTTGTAATTATTTTATTTAGATGTTATTTTCTCATTGATTATTTTGAACATGTCACGTTATTTTTATTATTCATCTCTTCAAACTCTTTTTTTTTGGGCTGCCATTAAAGGTAAAACAGCTGAGTTTACTTTTTTAATGTTCAGACACAGAATATTTAATAAATTATTAAGAAACTTCTTGCAACATTAAGAAACTCCCTACAACTCCTCTGTTTCTGTTACCAATTACATGTAACTGAATTAGCAGACATCGGGGTCACATCACCCGATATGCTTGTTATTCCCAAGTAGAGAAACATTATCTGGTGAGTGGTTGGGAAATGGGGCCACAATTTATATTAGATACTACAGAAAAATGTGTAAACAATGCATATATTCATTTATTTTTTATCAGAGGTCTCATTAACAGGGATAAATCCACACCCCTGAGTGATGCAGTTACACTGACCTAACCCCTGGTGTAGACAGTGCTATGTCAATGGGAGGGCTACTCCCGTCAACATAGCTACCGCCTCTTGGGGAGGTGGATTAACTATGCCAACGGGAAAAGCTCTCCTGTTGACGTCGTAGCATCTTCACTGAAGCGCTACACTGGTGCAGCTGTGCCGCTGCAGCATTTTAAATGTAGACCTGCCCACTGGTCCTATCTGAGGAGCTTAGGGAGCGAGGGGCACAGAGGGAACAAAAGTAGCATTATGCTTCCCCCAATGTCAGGGGTTTTTGGCAACTGATTTAATCTGCTGTGGAATCTGGAACAACCTCAAAGTTGTGCTAATTTACAATAGCTGGTAATAGTCTCCTAGGTGCTATTATACATTTGAGGATTACTGGAGCACAAGATACAGTAGATACTCAGTCAATAACCCTTCCTCTGACACAGTATTAGCATACCCTTATTGCAGGGAGGAGGACTGAAAGGAAATGGCACAGAGGCACCTGCACCAGCTCTGTGCCACCTAGGGATTCTGCTTAAACCAGTATTCCAGATCTTTGCCCTGCAGCAGTGGTATAAGGGAGCTGAATAGAGGCCAAGAACTGAACCAAAATGATGTTCCTTTTCTGACAATACAAAATAAACATTTGTAAATGTTGAAGTATTGACAGGATACCAAAGAGATGAAACATTTTCCTATTCTAAATGATAAATTATGGTGAGGACTTTTTGTTCTGTTTGTATAGTGCCTAGTACAGTAGGGTCCTGGTCCCTGAGGACAGTACAAATAATAAACAGTAACAATAATTTAATGCTGTAAGAGAAATGTTTACATTTTAGTATTACCCACTACATTTCATATTTTGTGTGAGAATAATATGCATTATAGCGCTGAAGAACATAGAAATAAAAAGTTATACAAATTAGTTATATCAAATGTGCAATAACCGCACAAGTATATTTATAATTAGAATAACAAATTATCATGTCTGCCAAGGCTGTTGGGCACTTGTATAATATGTCAGAACATATAAACATTAGATTACCAGAAAGAGAAGGATGGAAAAAATGTACCTTCTGACTGGTTTTATGAAATGACCACAAAGTACAAATAAACACGCTGCACCATTTTTTGTTTTCTTTATGCTGTAAAATGAACTGATAGCATCTACTGTAAACTGCAGTGCTACTGAAAACCTCTCTGTGGCAAAGTTTATAACACGTAACAGCTCAACATTTGCTTTCACTTTTTTTTTCCTGCCTCCAGATGGAGAAATTACTTATTCCTCATGCATGTGGAACATCACATTCACAAAACCATTATGCAATGTAATCTGTCCAGAATTATATCTACTATAAAGTAACAAAGTTCAAATAACTACATTCAGACAAAAAATAGCATAAGCTAGAAAATCCAAGGTTCTGGCTGAACGCCTTAGTGAAGAAAAAAAGGCACAACATGATGAGATGAACCAGATCATCAACCCTGACTTCAGCTTCTGCCGATATTAGAATTTCTTGGTGTCATAGAATCATAGAATATCAGAGTTGGAAGAGATCTCAAGAGGTCAACTAGTCCAACCCCCTGCTCAAAGCAGGACCAATTCCCAGCTAAATCATCCCAGCCAGGGCTTTGTCAAGCCGGGCCTTAAAAACCTCCAAGGAAGGAGACTCCACCACCTCCCTAGGTAACGCATTCCAGTGTTTCACCACCCTCCTAGTGAAATAGTTTTTCCTGATATCCAACCTGGACCTCCCCCACTGCAACTTGAGACCATTGCTCCTTGTTCTGTCATCTGCCACCACTGAGAACAGCCGAGCTCCATCCTCTTTGGAACCCCCCTTCAGATAGTTGAAGGCTGCTATTAAATCCCCCCTCATTCTTCTCTTCTGGAGACTAAACAATCCCAGTTCCCTCAGCCTCTCCTCATAAGTCATGTGCTCCAGACCCCTAATCATTTTTGTTGCCCTCCGCTGGACTCTTTCCAATTTTTCCACATCCTTCTTGTAGTGTGGGGCCCAAAACTGGACTCAGTATTCCAGATGAGGCCTCACCAATGTCGAATAAAGGGGAACGATCACGTTCCTCGATCTGCTGGCAATGCCCCTACTTATACAGCCCAAAATGCCGTTAGCCTTCTTGGCAACAAGAGCACACTGTTGACTCATATCCAGCTTCTCGTCCACTGTGACCCCTAGGTCCTTTTCTGCAGAACTGCTACCTAGCCATTCGGTCCCTAGTCTGTAGCAGTGCATGGGATTCTTCCGTCCTAAGTGCAGGACTCTGCACTTGTCCTTGTTGAACCTCATCAGGTTTTTTTCGGCCCAATCCTCTAATTTGTCTAGGTCCCTCTGTATCCGATCCCTACCCTCTAGTGTATCTACCACGCCTCCTAGTTTAGTGTCATCTGCAAACTTGCTGAGAGTGCAGTCCACACCATCCTCCAGATCATTAATAAAGATATTAAACAAAACCGGCCCCAGGACCGACCCTTGGGGCACTCCGCTTGAAACCGGCTGCCAACTAGACATGGAGCCATTGATCACTACCCGTTGAGCCCGACGATCTAGCCAGCTTTCTATCCACTTTATAGTCCATTCATCCAGCCCATACTTCTTTAACTTGGCGGCAAGAATACTGTGGGAGACCGTATCAAAAGCTTTGCTAAAGTCAAGGAATAACACATCCACTGCTTTCCCCTCATCCACAGAGCCAGTTATCTCATCATAGAAGGCAATTAGGTTAGTCAGGCACGACTTCCCCTTCGTGAATCCATGCTGACTGTTCCTGATCACTTTCCTCTCCTCTAAATGTTTCATAATTGATTCCTTGAGGTCCTGCTCCATGATTTTTCCAGGGACTGAGGTGAGGCTGACTGGCCTGTAGTTCCCCGGATCCTCCTTCTTCCCTTTTTTAAAGATGGGCACTACATTAGCCTTTTTCCAGTCATCTGGGACCTCCCCCGATCGCCATGAGTTTTCAAAAATAATGGCTAATGGCTCTGCAATCTCACCCGCCAACTCCTTTAGCACCCTCGGATGCAGCGCATCCTCTTTCTCCACAGAGGGTTGGTCACCTTCTCCCCATGCTGTACTGCCCAGTGCAGCAATCTGGGAGCTGACGTTGTGCGTGAAGACAGAGGCAAAAAAATCATTGAGTACATTAGCTTTTTCCACATCCTCGGTCACTAGGTTGCCTCCCTCATTCAGTAAGGGGCCCACACTTTCCTTGATTTTCTTCTTGTTGCTAACATACCTGAAGAAACCCTTCTTGTTACTCTTAACATCTCTTGCTAACTGCAACTCCAAGTGTGATTTGGCCTTCCTGATTTCACTTCTGCACGCCTGAGCAATATTTTTATACTCCTCCCTGGTCATTTGTCCAATCTTCCACTTCTTGTAAGCTTCTTTTTTGTGTTTAAGATCAGCAAGGATTTCACTGTTTAGCCAAGCTGGTCGCCTGCCATATTTACTATTCTTTCTACACATCGGGATGGTTTGTTCCTGCAACCGCAATAAGGATTCTTTAAAATACAGCCAGCTCTCCTGGACCCCTTTGCCCTTCATGTTATTCTCCCAGGGGATCCTGCCCATCTGTTCCCTGAGGGAGTCAAAGTCTGCTTTTCTGAAGTCCAGGGTCCGTATTCTGCTGCTCTCCTTTCTTCCTTGTGTCAGGATCCTGAACTCGACCATCTCATGGTCACTGCCTCCCAGGTTCCCATCCACTTTTGCTTCCCCTACTAGTTCTTCCCTGTTTGTGAGCAGCAGGTCAAGAAAAGCTTTGCCCCTAGTTGGTTCCTCCAGCACTTGCACCAGGAAATTGTCCCCTACCCTATCCAAAAATTTCCTGGATTGCCTGTGCACCGCTGTATTGCTCTCCCAGCAGATATCAGGGTGATTAAAGTCTCCCATGAGAACCAGGGCCTGCGATATAGCAACTCCTGCTAGTTGCCAGAAGAAAGCCTCGTCCACCTCAGCCCCCTGGTCTGGTGGTCTATAGCAGACTCCAACCACGACATCACCCTTGTTGCTCACACTTCTCAACTTTATCCAGAGACTCTCAGGTTTTTCTGCAGTTTCATACCGGAGCTCTGAGCAGTCATACTCCTCTCTTACATACAACGCAACTCCCCCACCTTTTCTGCCCTGCCTGTCCTTCCTGAACAGTTTATATCCATCCATGACAGTACTCCAGTCATGTGAGTTATCCCACCAAGTCTCTGTTATTCCAATCACATCATAGTTCCCTGCTTGTTTCCCAGGCTTCTTGCATTTGTGTATAGGCACTTAAGATAACTCATCGATTGTCCCTCTTTCTTAGCATGAGACAGGAGTCCTCCCCTCTTGCGCTCTCCTGCTTGCGCTTCCTCCCAGGATCCCATTTCCCCACTTACCTCAGGGCTTTGGTGTCCTTACAGTAGAACCTCAAAAGATACAAACACCAGAGTTATGGACTTACCAGTGAACCAGACACCCTGTGGAACTGGAAGTAATCAATCAGGCAGCAGTGCAGACAAAAACACAAAAACCAAAAACCAAACCAGCAAATACTGTACTGCCTCGGGGCTTCAGCCACAGGGGGTTGGGACTACAGCTACAAGGTGGGGTGTATGTGTTTCGGGGCTCCAGGCTTCTGACTCTCAGGAGCAGAGGGGCTCAGCGCTTTAGACTGGGGGGGAGCTCTGGGGCTCCGTGGCTCCGCTCCCAGCTTCAGCCCCGCGCCAAGGCACGGGGCTTCAGCCATGGGGGGTTGGGGCTTCAGCTGTAGGGGGGGGGGGGAGGAGGGGTCTCCCACACTCAGCACTTCAGCCCTGCGGCTCCATTGTTGGCTTCAGCCCCGCAGGGGGCACCGGGCTTTAGCTACAATGGGTGCGCCGGCTTCAGCCCCGGCATTCCCCCCCCATAGCTAAAGCCCTGAGCCCTGCCCCCGAAGTCAGGAATGGAGACGTGAGGAGCCCTGGCACCCCCTGCAGGGCTGAAGCCCCAAGGTCCAGTGCTCCCCCCAGGTCTAAAGCCCTGAGCCCCAGTGCTCCCATGGGGCAGAAGTCCTGAGCTCCCTATCCGGAGCCCTGGTGCCCCAAGGGTCAGAAGCCCTGACTCCCCCCTCCCCTCTGGACCCCCATCCTCACGGGTGCAGCCCCAAACCCCCACCACCACCACCATGGCTGAAGTCCGTAACCTCTTGTTCAGAGTTACGGATCATTTCCAAGTTATGGACAACTTCCATTCCCAAGGTGTCCGTAACTCTGAGGTTCTACTGTATCCTGTTTGCACCTGAACTTTAATATAGTTTAAATGTACTATTTTTGTATCTTTTTTTAAGAAAGAAAAGTCTTTAAAAGATTATGTATATTTACCTAAAATAAGAAATAAGAATTGCTCTAGTCTCTCAGATAAATACACATTTATGTATTCAGATATGTATATTAATATGGGAAAAATACCATTTACTTGTTAAATTATAGTGGCTCTAAAGTTCTACTGTTTCAATCAATATTCAACATCTTTTAAAAGATTAATTTTTAGCCCAACACATTGACAAATGTTTTTCAAATTCATTAACCTATCACTCAAATCCTTCCTACTCTGTGGATCATTGACCATACAGACTGCATGTACCCAGTTACTTCACACCCATCATGGTCCACTGCATCAAAGCAACAGTCCTATGTGTATATCAAGTCCAGTTCACAACTAAAATGACTGCTGAAAAAATATGACAATAGCATGTGTCATGTCAGACTGGACCAACTATACCTCAAATATGGTTTCTTGTGGCTTATCCCTGTTGAAAGTGAAGAAAAAATCCCCCTCCCGCTCCCCCCACCCATGCCTACTAATGCACCTGGGCTAATATAATGCCTTTCTATACATGGATATAAAGGATTCATTAAATTAGATATTTAACACAACAGAGCATATTTTCAGAATTCCATTTGCCTAGTTTTCCTATTGGATTACAAAAGTACATATACAAAGATAACACACAGAGCAAAAAAGTTTCCACCTCCAATGACGGAGTATTGTAAATCTCTGTTTATGCTGGGAGTTCACTGAAACACATCACTGTTAAAGGCTTGGGGCCAGAGCCTCGGCTAGTGTAAACTTAAAAGCTATGCAAAGGGAAAGCTTTCGATGCCTGGAGCCTTTCCACAAAATCATAATGCAAACCAAGGCCCTAATGCTGTAAACATGTATACACATGAGTAACTTTACCCATGTGAGTAGTCTTATTCAACTCAAAGGGACTATTCTCATACGTAAAGTTATCCCATACACAACTGCTTGCGGGATCAGAGCTCTAAGAAAAATACAGAAATATTCTCCTTTCCTTATGAATATAGAGTCTGCATCTATACAAATAATACATTAATGAAAAACAAAAGAAAAAAAGGCCTACCACTGCAAATTCAAAGCATATTACGGTTAGGTAACCCTACCTGATCGCTGGTTTCATTGATGGCTTCCAGAAGTTTTTCAACAGCTGCTTGCAGTCGTGAACTAATATTTAGAACTAATTCTTCATTGTCAGGGTCTATCTCTGCTCCAGCAAAGCCACTCTCTGTGAGATGCTGAGTCAGTTGAAGTCCTTCATCTGTTACTCCTGACCACCTTATAGTAGCATCTTCTCCCAAATCAGTACCGTGATATAAGGAAGAGGGCTCTTCTGCAATAACAACAATAATCTTTATATATGGACTCATAGTATTTAAAATGAAAAAATTACACATATGAATTATAATTACAGAGACAGGTCATAAACTCATTATAAAATATTTATACCTTCAAAGCAAGACACCACAAAGACACAGAGAAAATGTTGTACACTACAAAATACACAAAGTACAGTGTAAGTTAATTCGAGAACAAGCAGAAAAGAGAGAGAGAGAGAGAGAGAGAGAAGTAGTAGTTCTGAACAGAGAATAGTATTTCGAACAGCCTGGTAGTACTGCTTTGGGCTCTAAGAGCCTGCTCTTTCAAACCCTTATTACTGACAGTAATTTTTATTACTGCAAGTAGACCATAATAATGATTTGCAGGACTGGCCCTTAGTATGGAGTACCAGGTTAAGAAACAGAGAATCTCTCTGTCATCAGTAGCTAAGTGTGGCATTGTGAATTAGACCAATTGTTCAAGAAAATTACTAATTAAAATACAAAGACTTAAATTAGTTGAGCGCAATAATGTAAACAATTAACACAAAATTTCTTGGACTGAAAATGACTGGAATGCTGAACACACTGATAGTCAGCAATATTATTAATGAACTGTAAATTGGTTAAAGGGGTATATGAACCAATGACAAACGTTGCAGATGAAATGGTAGGGTCTGTATTGATAGACAATATGGCCTTTTTCTAGTCCTTAATATTCCTGATGTCTAATTTCAGTTTCATATGCAATATCCTTTCTGTCTGAAAAGCAGCAGCAGACACAGTTTTGCCCAAGGCTTTTTTAGCCTGATACAAGTAAACAGAAAGCACTGGATTTTGAATATTTAGAATGTAGGGATTCAGTAAAGCAAGAGACAAATGTGCACACATTGGCTGTTTTCAAACCTTTTAGGCAAAGGTGAAATTTTCAATCACATAGGGTGAGTGCGTAACAATCCATTAATGTCTCGTAGCAGTAGGTTATTTCATTATGTTAGTACTTTTCATTTTCAAAATTTGGTAGTATCTGATTATTAGATTTTGAATTGGCAAAAATGTTTCCTTCTGATGGAAAAGTTTGTTTTATTAAAATAATATAATCTTTAAATATCTGTCTGCAATTTTTTTTTTCAAATGGACAAATATTTTTTATTGAAGGTTTAAATTTCATAGATTGAACAGGTTTGTTCTCCAATTCATAATATCGATAGTCAACAGTAATTACCCAGTATGTCGCATGGCATTAGCAATTCGTAATTCTGTGTTTGACACACCAAATGTCATTCCTGCTTTTAACATACAGAAAGTCAAATAATGATCCCATGAAACTACTTTAAAGAGAGATGGAAAAGACTTTTTTGGGGGACAAGTAATGGTATCAATCAATCTACACTTGTTCCGCAATTAAATATGAAACAAGTAATAGGGATCTGTAAATTACAGTATTGAGTTGTTATTCCATTTAAGGGTTCTGATGATATCAAGAATCATGTTAGCAAAGCTGAAACAGTCTGTGTAGTCAACAGAACTTCAAAATGGAACTACAGCAGCCTATTCAGAATTTGCTTGTTTTTAAACAAAAATTGTATTTAGTATATTGGTTTGATCAAATCTCTTTATACCGATTCTTCCCTCTTCTTTATTGCTCTTCCTCCTTCAAATTGTCATAAGAATGGTTGGTCCCTCTGAAAAAAACAACTCCTACAACAGCTGTTTTGATGGGAATACAGAAAAGTGCAAGATTCTAGTTTTAATTTTTTTTTAAATGAGCTGCAACGTGTTTAACAATGTAGTTGATATATTATACATTTTTATGCCTAAACTATAGCATTCAGAGAAACAATCAGACTTTTTATTTCATGTCATTTGCATTTATTTCAATAATCAAGCTTATTACCCATATACAAGAAACTACATCTACATAAAATTTTAAAACAGGTTTTAGTTTTGATTGTTTGAATTTTATATTATATTTGTTAATATTTTTTTCTTGACGTTATATCAGTAATGTGTCATAGCTCCTTTTAGTTTAGGGGTCTAACATAATTTTACAAAATCTCTTAAAACTCCATGAAAAAAAGAACATAAAGGAGGAAGCACAATTTGAAATATGAAGGAAATGAATAATTGGATGAATGGAATTTACATTCACATGGCACCTTTCATCTACACAGGATTTCAAAGTACTTTACAGACACTGAACATTAGAATTCTATTCACAACCAGTAAAGTGCAGTCACCTCAGGGGTGACTGGCAGCCATTTTCTGTCAATCCTCTACAAATTTTAGGGTAGATTTGGGGTAATAAAGATTTTTCTTAGCACCTTAAGATTCCAAACCCCTGTAATGTAAGGCCTTCAGTGGAACTAACTATTCTATACTTTTATAATAATATATGTCATTTGGATCTCTCAGCACCCAAGCCGAAAGGCCTCTGAGTATCTTGAAATAGGGACACATGAGCTTTAATATCCTCAGAGTAGAAAGGACCTTTATCTAAGATGGACATCCAGCAGTGTAGAGTTTCCCAATGCTGTACCAAAGCATTAGCTAAAGACTGAGTTGAGGGAAACATACATCCTACTAAAACAACAGCACCATTTACTGCAGCACCTGATGCTCTTTGGAGGTCACTCATCTTAAGTACTGACCAGGAAAGACCCTGCTTAGCTTCTGAGATCTGACAAAATAAGTACCCAAAGTATAGTAGCACAGCTACAGACAAAAATATTAGTTACAGTTTATTCTAATCTATGTCTACAAGCATCCAGAATTGACTGTATAATTGTATTTCCCATTTTGCTTTTCAGTTTTCAATTTTCTCAAAGTAGAATAAAAACATCCCTACTAATTTGAATATATTACAACTAAATTTTTCATACTTTTTCAAACACTGGCTTGAAAGACATTTATTAAAGATTTGTTAATAAACTTGGAATGAAACTTGAAACTCAAATTAAATAATTGCAGTGCAGCCTAATGGTTATAGCCTGTAATCCCTGAATTTTAATAGAAGTTTTGTCTGAGAAGTACTGTTGCACTGGGCCATAGTGAGTTACTTTAGAACACAAAAAGAACAGGAGTACTTGTGGCACCTTAGAGACTAACAAATTTATTAGAGCATAAGCTTTCGTGGACTACAGCCCACTTCTTCGGATGCATATATGCATCCGAAGAAGTGGGCTGTAGTCCACGAAAGCTTATGCTCTAATAAATTTGTTAGTCTCTAAGGTGCCACAAGTACTCCTGTTCTTCTTTTTGCGGATACAGACTAACACGGCTGTTACTCTGAAACCTGTCTTTAGAACACAAAGTATTCTTTCTGCAAAGCAACTGCATAGATATGGAGCACTTTTCTGCAACGTCTGGCTGATCAGAAATATGAATGGAAAAATTTCAAAGCTCAAAGCTTGCTCATAATCAATACTGACATGGTCTCATCATTTCAGCAGCTGATGCTAATAATATCATTCTCTCTTTACCAATGCTACTAGCATTAAGTAAGTTCTTCTTTATCCATGCCAATGACCAAAAGATTATGGTGTGGAATTCATGAGGTAAAGACAAAGATTTCAGACTTCAGATTTTAAAACCAAACCTTGGTTACGTTAGTTTTTCTCCCATCTCCAATTCTGTAGCTACTGTTTTGCAGTTTATCTCTGGCTATATATAAAATAAAAACCAAATGCAAGAAAGCATTTTCTAAAGAAAAGAACTATTCTGAAGCATAATTTGACTGAAGGATAGCTGTCAAACAAAGGGAAGTGCCATCTCCCATCTCTTGCGTTCAGCAGTGGTAATGACTGTAAAGTGCTATTTTATTTTGAAATACAACTATTTTTATATTTATTAATTTATACTTAACATATCTGTTTCTTGTGTTTATTCAGAGTCATATTTGTTTATTTTAGCAATTAAGGCTTTGATCCTGCATTGAGCTCTGCGTGGGCAAGACTGAGGCCAAAAATCAGGTTTTACTGTTTTTTATTCCTGTTGGCCCTGCATCACCAACAGAGCTAAGAGCATGTGAGTGGGATTCTATTTCTCCTAATGCATCACCAACAGAATAATTTACTACATTCTAATTAGTTACACCAGTGCAAGCCCCAATTGCAATTGCAGTGCAATTACCCAGGTGTCATCCATGATTTGGCCTGCAGAAACTTTACAAATAGTAAGGATACTTGAAGAGGAAAACCCCCAACGTGACTCTCAAAGTTTTGATTACGTTTGCAGAGTGAACACTGGAATATGGAAGTCACTGTGGGATGGTAAATATAGAAATAATTGATGGCATTTTTACAAAATCACTTTTCAGCGTAGAAATGCACTTTAAAATCACTATTTGCCTGGAAAGTGGAAGTCTCCAGATTTATTCTTCTGAAAATAGCAGAGCATTCCCACATCTGTGCCATTCTTTTTAGGTGACAAATCTGAGGAACTGTACCAGACTGAGGAGTCAATAAAGGTTTTGGAACAAACTGATACATTTAACAGTAATAAGTCACCATGACCAGATGGTATTCAACCAAGAGTTCTGAAGGAACTCAAATAGGAAACTGCAGAACTACTAACCATGGTATGAAACCTAGTGCTTAAGTCAGCATCTGTACCAGATGACTGAAGGACAGCTAATGTAGCACCAATTTTTTAAAAAGACTCCAGAGGTGATCCTTGCAATTACAGGCCAGTAAGCCTAACGTCAGTATCAGGCAAATTAGTTGAAACTATAATAAAGAACAGAATTATCAGACACATAGATGAACACAAGATGTTGGGGAAGAGTCAACATGGTTTTTGTAAAGAGAACTCATGCCTCACCAATCCAACAGAATTCTTTGAGGGAGGTCAACAAACATTGACAAGGGTGATCCAGTAGATACCGCATACTTGGACTTTCAGAAAGTCTTTGACAAGGTCCCTCACCAAAGGCTCTTAAGCAATTAAGCAGTCATGGGATAAGAAGGAAGATACTCACCTGTAACTGGAGGTTCTTCAAGACGTGTGGCCTCTATTGTATTCCACATGTGGGTGCGCATTCTTGCCACGTGCCTAAGTCTGGAAATATTTCCAAGCAGTGTCCGTTGATCTGCACGTGCATACTGAGTCTCCTCATGCTCCTGGTCCAGGGTATAAAGGGCAGGAAGGAGGGTGGGTAGCGGGAATACAGATAGAAAACACATCTCTCGAAGTTACAGGTGAGAAACTTCCTCTTCTTCTTTGAGTGATGGTCCCTGTGTGTATTTCACATGTGGGTGACTTATGACCAGTAATCAGTGCGGAGATGGATGCGAGGATATGGCATAGCCATCTGCAATACAGCGTGGTCCACGGCCATGTCCGCATCTGCCACATGTGTTATGGTACAGTGCACCGTAAACATGTGGACGGAGCGCCACATCGCGGCCTTGCAGATGTCTTGCCATGGTATATCCGCTAGGAGGCTGAGGAGGTAAGTGGTTTGCGCTCATGTAGAATAAGCTGTTACACCAGGTTGGAGTGTTCATAGCATTCCAGTATGCACACTGAGACCCATTTAGAGATTCTTTGGGAAGATATGATTTGTCCTATTGATCTCTCTGCAATGGTTATGAAGAGTCTTGGTGACCTCCGAAAAGGTCTAGGCCTGTGCAAGTAGAATGCCAGGGCGCATTGAACATCAAGAAAGTGCAGGTGGGGAATTTGGATGGAACACAGGCAAGTGAATGGATTGATTGAGGTGCAATTTTGACACCACGCTGGGAAGGATTTTGGGGTGCAGCCTTAATGAGACCTTGGTTTGAGAAGCACCATGTAGGGAGGGTCTGCCATCATGCCAGCGAGCTTGCTGACCCATCTGGCCAAGGTGACAGCAACCAAGAATGCCCCTTTCAAAGAGAGGGGGGTCATGAAGCATGTTACCATGGATTTGAAGGGCAGTCTCATGAGGGCAGAGAAAACAAGGTTAAGATCCCATGGAGATAGGGGCTTCACAACAACAGGTGGAAAGGTGCTGAGCAAGCCCTTCATAAAACACATAGTCGTAAGGTGTGTAAAGACGGAAGTGCCCTTCACTGGTGGGAGGAAGGCAGTAAGTGCCGCCAGGTGTACCCGGATAGAGCTGAGAGCTAAGCCTGGTGTTTTGAAAGCAAGTAGGTAGTCCAGGACTATTATGGTCACGGTGTCCAGAGAGGGGTAATGGCAGCAGGCCCACTCCAGGAAGCGCTGCCACTTCGTGTGACAGCAAGTTCTAGTGGACCTTTTCCTGCTTTGGGTGAGGATTTGTCGAACCAGGGCAGAGCACTCATGGACTATACTCAATGCCATTCCAAATACCAGCCTGTGAGGTGAAGGGAGTCCAGGCTGGGATGCCGGAGTCTGCCCTGATCTTGCATAAGGAGATCAGGGAATGCCCAGAGCTGACTGGTCAGGCAAAGAATTTCATGAGGTCAGTGAACCAGAACTGCGAGGCCCAGTAGGGCACCATGAAGATGATGATGTCCCTGTCCCAGCAAATCTTGTGAAGAACCTGCAACAGCAGAGAAATGGGGGGGAAGGAATAGCGGAGATCGCCCATCCAGGAGATGAGGAGAGCATCGCCCCAGAGCCCCTGTCTAGAGCTGCCCTGGAGCAATAGCGGGGAAGTTTTTGATTCACTTTACGGGCAAAGAGGTCCCAATGAGAGGCTCCCCACTGGGCGAAGAGATCGTTGAGGACTGCATTGTGCAGTTGCCATTCACGGTCTAGGTGTAGTTTTCTGCTGACTGTCGGCTAGAGAATTCTGGGCGCCTGGCAGGTAAGTAGCATGTATTGTCACCTGGCTCCTGATGCACCAGTTCCATAGCCGAACAGACTTAGAACAGCAGTGATGTTGTCAGAGAGAAGCTGAATGAGAAGGGACCATATCAGCGGAAGGAAGGCTTTGCAGACAAGATGGACTGCCCTGAGTTCTAGTATGTTTATGCACAACCCAGTTTGTACATAAACATATAAGTACAGGCCGCCATATGCCCCAAGAGAGAGGCATTGGCGGACCATGGTGCGGGGCGTATGGCAAAGATGAGCAATGAGGGCATTCATTGCAGAGAAATGATCCACTGGGAGGAAGACTTGTGTAGCAACTGAATCCAGTCTTGCCCCTATGAAGTGTATTTGTCTGGGTGGGTGTCAAAATAGATTAGTCTTTGGTAACGCACATACCCAGGGACACTAGGAGGTTTTGAAGACAATGGATTGCAGACAGAGCTTTCTGCTGCAAGTGCATCATGAGGAGCCAGTCATCCAGGTAGGGGAATACTGAGTATCCTAAGTGCCTCCTCTGGGCCACTACCACCGCAAAGACCTTCATGAATACTTGTGGTGCTGTTGCAATGCCGAACGAGAGGACCTGAGATTGGAAGTGTTGGTGCCCTATCCTGAAATGCGACAGGTGGATGTCCACACAGAAGTACGCATCTTCTGTGTCGAGAGCCACAAACCATGCTCCCTGATGGAGGGAGGAGATGATCAATGCCAGTGTTATCATCCAAAACTAGGACTCCCTGATAAACTTATCTAGTAGTCAGAGATCGAGCAAGGGATGCTGTCCAGCATCATTTTTCAGGATGAGGAAGTGTGGTGAATAAAAGCTTCTCCCCTAGTATTGGGGAGGGATGCACTCTATTGCACCCTTAAGGATTACAGAGTTTGCTTCCTGTTGAAGAATTGGTTGGTGGGAGGGATAAGCAGCCGCCTGGATGACCAGGGATTTGGGAATCGGGTGCGTAAATAAAAAAAAGTCCCTTTAGCTGGCATAAAATATCCTCTCTCTGCTCTCTTTGGTGTGGGGGCACACAAGGCTGGTGTGTGCCACACTGATTGAGCTGGTTCTAGGATGGCCTTGTTTATTGGGAGCACCATTCTTGAAGGTCCTTGTGGTTGGAGAATGTCCAGGAGTCAGTGTTGTGGATCCTGGACTTCCTCCAATGGAATCTGCAGGTCTGTGGCCACCCTCTGCAGCAGGTCTTGATACTGCTGGTGATGATCTGGCAGAGAGAGCAGAAGGGGGATGATTGCCTCCTTCAGTGACAAGGAGCTCCGGTTGGGACCGGCAGTACTGACTTGACGTCCTCCTTTTTGTACACCAACAGTGCAAGAGGGTGTACAGGGGTAGCCTGGCAGGACCCTTAGGATGACTCCAGACGCCTTTTGTACGAGTCGTAGGGCCCCCTATAGGGCCAGAATGAGGGGTCCATTGGTCTGGGCAAACCCCCTGGGAAGTAGTACCAGGCATCCCTGAGTAGGTCGTAAGCAGGAGGATAAGGAGGTCTGAGATGTATGTCTGGGCTCTGTGTGGCAATGGGGATGGTGGTGGTGCCGTGTCCCAGAACTCCTTGGAGTCGGAGGATGGTTCCATCAGTGGCAAGACCATTGGTGTTGGAGGGCTACAGTGCAGCGCACGAGAGATGGCTTCTCTTGCAGGAGGAACAAAGGTTCACATTCGAATGTGGTAGTGTCCCGGATAAGAGCAGGGCCCAAGAGAAGTGGAGACTGTAGATATGGTAGAATCATCTCCTCCACTGTGAGGAATGTCTCAGTGTGGCCAGGGGTCCATGGGACAGCCATTGACACTCCAAAGGGACCCAGTGAAGTTGGCAGAGTTGGTCTATCCTGTAAGTGAGATGGAACCGTTGGTGTCATGCTAGCAGCCAGGTAGTCTGAATGCTTCGGTATAAGGGTGACTGATGGTAATGATGGATCCCGCTTTCTCTTGGCTTTACCCTCCAGCCAAGGGGGCCTTTGGTGGCACTCCTGTGGGATCTGCATGCAACGTCTCATCTGACTGGGTGTGGCTCATGGAGGGAATGCTGAGTTTATGAGCAGTCCGGTATGGGACCTACTCTTGTGTCTCTTGTGCTTCTTGCTTTCATGATGGGGCTTGTCTTTGTGCTTCAGTGCCGGCGGTTCTGCACCATGAGTGGTGCTCGGAGGGGCACTTGTGGTTGGCGGTGGCCACTGTATAGGGGGCTCTCCCAGGCCAGGATCTGAGTGTGCTTGGGGCCTCATTGCCTCCTCCATAAGGTGTTTGCAGAGGCAGAGCTCACAGGCCTGTTTGATTCTGGGTGGAAAGGACTTACAGTTAGTGCAGCTTGCCAAGATATGCATCTTGCCCAGGCAGTAGGGGCACCGTTGGTGCTCATCTCTCACGGAGAAGGAATGAGGGCAGGAGACAGATCACCCTTATTAGAGTATTATTTGTAACAAGTTAGAACGTTTATGCTCATGTACTCTTAAGAGTTCATCTCAAAGAATCCCCAAAGACATTATGTACCAGTACAATTCTCCTTCACCTGCACTAGATGACTACTTCTCTTAAGCAGCACTTTGAGTGGTCACTTAAGAAAGATTTCACTGTGTTTCAGTTGTGAGAAGGTGCCAGTCTCAAATTACCTCAGACTTTATAAACTTGTTATAAATTGTTCCAAGATGTAACTTGACACAGATTTAAGGCTACAGGGGGGCGGAGAATAGAAACTATTAAAAAGTATAAACACAGAATAGAAACGGTAATACTACACATCTTTATTTACCATTTGAGTAACCACTCTATAGTATACATTTTCCTAAAATGGAAATTTTGTGATTTTTAATGGTTACTACTTTTTTCCGGTGACATCCACTGAAGAAACTAAGACTCCACTTAAGTATAGGCACATATAATAAAATGTTATTTTCTGGCTAGATTGCTACCTATCCTTTGTGCCCACCCAAGGCGTTCCTTTTCCCTCTAGCACTGGTTACCTCCACCATGGGTAGCAGCTTGGGGAAAGAAGCCTCTGCAGAGCCATTACTCTCCCTTTTCTACAGGTATGTGGGAAGCGGGCTGTGCCTTAATCCATCTTGCACCCCCAACCCCACCAATGTGCCAGCAGATGTTCACAGCACCAGGTATAGAGCTAGCACAAGATAGATCTGTTTCCTGGTCTGCTCCTGGGGCAGGGCAGCTATATGCTGCCACATACACAGAGCTTGTAGCAAAGGTACAATTTACCCCTCAGCAAGTGCCTAGGAATTTGCAATAGTTAATCAGGTGCTGGTTGTTAATGATGGATATCAAATGGAGCTGCCATGTATATTCACACACTTTTTTCTTTTCTTTTTTTTTAAATATACCTGCTCTTTAAATTACCATGAGTTAAAAAATCTTACTTTTCAAGTAAAAAGTCCTGGCACATTACATGGCTTCTACAGGATATGAAATTAGAAGTAAACATGCAACCAGTACCTTTTTCAAATCCCACATGGACACAGGGCTTTACTGACTGCTCTGCCTCCACCTCCCATAGAACAGTTTTAGAAGAAAGAGGGTCTTTCCCAGGTCTATCCAGTAATCCAAGGACATGAAGACCAATTGTTTCTTCTACAGCTACAGTTGTCTTCACAACCTCTAACAGAATCTTCAGGAGTCTGTTATTAGCCTTCTGTAGAGTATGCCTGTACGTACAGATGAAATAGAAACTAATCAAAAACATTTTCCCCTCACTTTCTATTTTGTGGGGCCAAATCCAGGTCCCACTGAAGATTATGAAAGTTTTGCTATTGATTCAATGGTACTAGGATTTGGTTTTAAGATAGCGAAGTACATAAGTCACATGAATGCCACATTAGTCCATAGTCAATCAATTAAAAATATTACATATTGTTATATTAAATAACTACGGAAAGCTACAATTTTGAGGAAAAATTTCCTAGTAATTCCTTTTTTAAATACAGATAGCGGTGTCATGTTTGTCAGCATTTCCACTATAAGCCCTTCCTCCTTATCGGGTTTCATATGTATTGGCCAGTGATGCACTATTGCTCTGTAGAACACAAGTAAAGACTACATGGATAGTGCGCCTAGTGAAAACAATGCAGAATTATCCAACTTGAATATTTGTGTCTAGGTACGTGGACCCTTTAGGATGCTTCTAGTGTCTGAAACTACTGCTTCTTACTAGCCTACACATGTCACCTTGGCTCAACAATGATATGGACTTCAGACAAAGTACTTTTGGCTAATATTACCAAAAAAGATAAACCATAAATTTTGTCCTTTGCAAAGCAGGGTAACATTAAAGTAGAATTTGTATTAAGTTCTGTGCAAAGTTATTGACGATGTCCATAAGACAGAGTGAAATGTAACTTCATACCAGTTCTGTAAAAATCACAAAACTTCGGTCTCTTAAAAAATATATATTTGTTATCGTTTAATAAAAGTGAAGTTTGTCTTCTCCCCAACAGTCTTTCTTCCCCACCCATTGAAATAGGCTTTGACAGGCCAAATGCAAACAATTTAAAAAAAAAAATCCTATTCCATGTGGAGTTGTACGCCAGAAGGCTGATATACCACAATGGTTCATTGACAATGAAGTAAGGATTAATGGAAGCTACTTTTCATATCCACTACCCCACTCTTTCACAGGCAGGTTACAGTCCTTTTGGATGAATAGTATGGGACCCAGCAGCAACATTTTAAACACTGGGCAGTTCCATGAGCACAAGGTCAACCAGAAAGGGACTTCTTTAAAGTACAGTTCTGTTCTGAAAAATGACTATTAAAAATGACATTTTGAGACACCATGTGTGTCAAGAACCACAGGTTTCCTTAACAAATTTCTTAGTTTACAAGTAAAACTACATTTTTTCTACCATTCTTTCAAAACCAACCCTTCCAAAACCAGTCAAGCTGGGTCCTTTCCCTTTGTACTCCTCCACGTCTGTGTTAGCTCAGCAGTGCTATTAGGAGTTAAAAACAATCAACATTTATTTTTGTCATTAAATTAACCAACTATGACTCAGAACACACAGAAGGGGTGAATTAAATCCTAACCTCGTTGAAATCAATGGGGCCTCACTTTGCCATTGACGTAATTGGGGCCAGTATTTTACCCCAGGAGTAGACTTACAGAGTAAAGTAAGTAGAGTATTTGTATAATCACTTTAAAAAGCAGAACTATAAAAGTTATTAAAGGTCATGCTTATAATTTGAGTCTCTTAGAGCAGTGGTTTTCAAACTTTTTTCATTTGTGGACCCGCAAAAATTTTTGAATGGAGGTGCAGACCCCTTTGGAAATCTTAGACATAGTTTGCAGAGCCCTCAGGGGTCCATGGGCTACAGATTGAAAGCCATTGTCTTAGAGGTTCGTCACATGAGAAAAAATAAAATTGCTAATGGAAGAACTTGGACAACATGAAAATAAATATTATTGTCCATCTATGATAATATGTGATGATAATAAAGCAGCACAATTATTGATTTTATTTTGCACTGGAAACATGTACTTTTTAAATATAGACCACATCAGTCTGTTCATCTATATATGATGGCTACATAATTATAAAATAAACATTAGTTTATTTATATCAGTACAGTATACTAACTATATTTCATACACTTCATTTTTTCAAAGAATTACGGTGCTTCATAATGATGGGAAGCCAACACCTTAAGAGGCCAAGATTCCACATGCAGGCTGATGAAGGAGATTGGGAGAATGTGGCAGGGTTGGAAGTCAGAAATTAGAGATGGGTAAAATTACATAACTCAGGATGAATTTATGTTTAAAATGCAACCTTTGACTTTATAACAATAAATGTAATTTGTGGAGGTTTTGTTAGACTATTATATTGGTAGCTTAATATAAAATGAACAGCAAAAATTGTGCACAAAAAAAAATAGTTAAATTACGCAGATGATATTTTTTGAAAATTCCTAAGTTATGCCATGTAGTATAAGAAAAATTTAAAATTACATAATGACATTGAAAAATAGGCTACTGTGTTTCTGGTGAGCATCTTTGTATTTATTTATTGTAAAAGTTTACATAAAAAGTTCAAGATAAGGAATATTCAAAGATACACTGGGATACTTTGACAAAAATCAATGTAAAAATATATATTGCCCTATATAGTGTATGAAATGGATAGGAAAATGTGCAAACATCAAAAACATCCTATTTGCCATTATGTAGCTAGACAGAAAAGGCTGAGTTTCAGGTAGAGTACACAACCCAAGCAGTATGTAAGGAATGCGTGGCATAAGCCAAGAAGTAGCCTTATAAATTCCAGTGAATGGATTATGATTTTAAATGCCTGATTCAACTACTTGGAGTAAATAGCCTGAGAACATCATTTTCAAGACCATTTTTTAAAAATCCAATTTTATAATATAGCCGTTCAAATAATATAGTAAAAAAGTGACAAATTATTTAGCTTCACTCAAAAAGCATCCAGGTTTGGATTCTATATTGACTTCTTATAAATTTTTATTGCATATGACTGATACATCAGATAATTATATGATTCACAAAGCTAAATATAATTTTTTTATTGCAATTATAGTATAAATACAGAAACTTTGAATTAAAGAAAGTCTGGATTTAACAAGTTCAAGCTCTGAATACCTTTCTTTTGAAAGAATATCCAAAGATATTTCTTCAGGCTTTCCTCCTCCGTCTTCACCCTCAAAGGTGTACTCTTTTGATTCAGTTTGGCTTTCATTTTCATTCTGAGTAAGTATTTGCAAAGGCAGAGAGGACAAAAAAGACAAAAATCCTGTCATGATGTAATCAACATTGTATTCTGATACATGGTTACATTACGAAATTAAAACTTTTATGCAAAAATTACATATTGTTTGAAATAAAACAACTATCCCTTTCCACGAAATTGCTAGTATCCAGGAAAGTACAAAACACATTAATGTGTAGATGGAAAAAACATGACAGATCCAAACCAGAGCCTGTTAAAATGAAGTTTGTTATGCTAAATAAACAGTTTCTGGGTTCTCTGTTGGATGTTACTATAGCAACATTAAAATCTGAGTTTACCTAAAGTAAAAAAAGATAGGCAGCTAAACTCCACCTCCTCATTATTTAACCAACCCATAAGGCAGCAGACAAAAGAAATCCTACTGTATTTACATATCATGGCTCCTAAGGTAGCCAAAGTCCATATTTACCTGTGTTTGCGTACTGTTGTTGCATAGCTCAGAATGCAGCTTCTCTCTTCCGGGTACAGAATGTTGCTTTAACAATTCTAGTTCCTCTAAAAGCATTCTCTCTCTCTCTGTAACCAAGTTGTCATTCTCCACTGAGACACTCTAAAAATGAAATTTCATAAGGGCATACTATGAACAGTAGAAGGAAAACCTTAACATTAGGCAGGTTTTTAATCTTCTGGTATTAGTGATTCCTGGCATTTCCAATACTCAACATATTTTGCACCAGGAAAATGCAGCTTCTTTTATTAAGTGGTTAAAAGCAAATTTAAAGCTTTCTGAAACTGAGAGCTAATTGGTGGTGTTGGTAGCTTAAGTATATCTAGGATTTTCATACAAATCTGTAAGTACTTCTTTTAAAGCACTATATTTACACTGGAAGTTACAAGTTTAACATCATAATATATATAAACACTGTAATATAATTTTTAGGATGGCAGATAGACTACCTAGATAATATGTCCTTTTTATAAAAGAGCTTCATAAAGGTGAAAGAATATAGTATAACAAACTAATTACAGCTGAGGGTAAAAACAGGGAAGGAGATTCCTAATAATCAGGGGAGCAAGACTCTGGCGCAGCATGCCAATAAGAGTAGGGGGGCAAACAACCTAACTCAGCCTTTCGCAAACTGGGGTCTACGGACCCCCTGGGGGTCTGCGGGCCCTGCTGATCAACTCCTCCCTCTCCCTCCCTCAACTCCTCCCGCTCCCTCCCAGTGCCTCCTGCACACTGGGCGGAAATAGGCAGGGAAGAGGAGGGGCTTGGGTGTAGCGGGGGTGGGAAGAGGTGGGGCCTTGAGGGAAGGGGTGGAGTGGGGGTGGGGCCTGGGGCTAAGTGGGGGGCTTGGGGATCCGTGAAAAATTTTAAATCAAAATGGGGGTCCTCGAGTTGCTAAAGTTTGAGAACCGGTGACCTAACTAGTTTTAGGGAGCTTGATAACTTTATGAACTGGATTAAGTGACTGGCTTGCCTACTGGAGACTGGACTTTATGACCAGGGAGGTCCCTTCCAGTGCTATGGTCCAAATTTAGAGGAGCTAGAAGTATTCCTGATTTAATAATTATATATTAATTCTAACATAAATCTCATGGGAAAAACATCCTTTACATTAAAACAGAGGAGTTAATGACCTAAATCACACAAGTACTCTCTCCCCTCAGTGTTAGAAGTTTCAGCTCCCGCAATGTATAGATGTGAGTGTAAGGAGATAGAAGAGGCAGTGCAGAGGAGGGGAAGATATAGGTACCCCAAAGAAACAATTCCAGGACAATGAGTAAGAAGAGGTCCAGAAATAGGCTAAAGGATAAGCAGGCCTGACAACCACACCCCTAAAGTTGCAGAAAGGAGAAGCAGGCTTACCAGCTACCTACAATCACAATGTTTGGGAACAGCAGGTCACTATGACACTTTCCTCCCATGAAGCAGACAGAAGGTAGATAGAGAAAAACCTAGTATGGGAGGAGCATAAGGTGTCAGGTGCAACCTTGTAAGTATAGTGGAGTAGAACTGAAGAACTTTAGAGTTCTCCTGTCATCATTTTCTCATATATTTTTGTAATGTTGCATTGTTCAGATGACACATCAAATACATATCCATGCACTGTCAATGTAATATGTGAGTCAGTGAATGTATGACTGGATGGATTCTTTTGAGTTTTGTCCTCTTAGTCTGGTAAGAGATAAAATCTTATTTCTGAGATGCCGATAATTAAGAGGAGTTCCTTTAACATTCCTTTTATGGAGATTGTATGGGTTTGGGACACTGGATTCTAGGGTGGCTATATTTTAGAATTGCAAAAAAATATAGTAAACATACACCCTTGCCTTTCCCACTAAACTAATTTGTACTTTACAAAGTCAAGTTCCTTACAGCCCAATGGAATCAAGGAGGACATCTTTTGGCTGCTGGGAAGTTCACTCTTGCTCATAATGGTTTATTTCTTCCCTAGGGAATATTAACCCTTCTGCCGACCAGTGCATGGAAGCTCCTTGCAGCTCCCACAACACCAGGTCCAATCAGGCAGACCACTGAGTCTTCTGTAATTGGTACTCTCTCATTTTACCTGAGACCCAGGTGGAAGCAGCATATTATGCAGTGGAAGACCAGTGTGGACTGCCTTTCTACACCACAAGATAGGGCATCTGGCTTGAGATAAAAGGGAGCATGAGGGAAGAAATATGGCATTAGAGACACTAACTGGGGGTTGGATCAGTGCAAGCCACTCCTGGAATGCCCCACTCCACAGATGATCCAAGTTTGGACAGTGAGCGGTTATTCCTGGGAACACTGTGCCAACGATAGCAGTGAGGACAGGGCACTAAAAGAAGCAATGGATCACTACTCCACTGACAACAATCACTGGGTGGGTTAATTAATGATAACCCTCTGGGACCACACTTACTCTGAGGGAAATTGGTTAATGGAAGCTGGCCCCAGAACCCTCATGCCCTTGACTTGATAGACTTCACTGTACAGATAGTGGCAGGAGATCAGGCTGCTAAACGTCTTCCCAGCAACAATAAGGTGGTTGAACTGCTGGAGGCTCCAACCAAGACTAGTCCATGACAGTTTAGGGCTGATTATGGTGAGAACTCTTTTTTTTTTTAAAAAAGCCAGTATTAGTTATCAATACACTCTTCTGCCCCTGCCATTGCCCCACACCCTCCATTACCTCGTCTAATTGAACTTTAAGTCTATCAAGCTCTGCTAGGAGATGCTCTTGATTTTCTTTTTGCCGTTCCATTTGCTGCATATGCCCCTGTCTCAATAGTTCTGTTGCCTGCTGATGTTCCTGATATTGTCGTACAAGTTCCTGTCGCATGTCTTCCAAACGCTCTTCATATAGCAACAGCTGACCTGAGGTTTCTGTACTGGATGTTGCCATCTCATGATAGGGCTGTAATATTCGAATTGTTATTACCATTTTATATGCAGGTACATGTATGAAATGGTTAAACAATTTTTCAAAAATATTTGCACAAATCAAAACAGCTATCATCCAAGAAATCAACTTGTTGCCTGCTTCTTGGAAGGCCAAATGTTAAAGAATCACATACTCCCCAACTAAGAAACAGTAAACATATGTAGTGATGTAATGTCCCAAAACAAAGAAAAATATTAAGCTTTGCTTAATATTTTGGGGTTGGTGAGAGAGTGCAGGGACTTCATATATGAAGCTCTATCCAAGTAATATTAATATCCATGCCCTTATCTCCAACCTTCCTCATTGCAACCTCCTGCTTTGCACTTTTATCTTCCTCTTCTCAAATCTATCACCTTCCTTGGACCACATCTCATATATTTTTCTCTATTTTCTCTACTCTTCTCTTCCCTTTTTCTTCTGAATAAAATTAATGATTCTCTTTTTCAGTTTCAAAGCACTTCACAACTCAACTCCTACCTATCTCTCTCCTCTCATAACCACTACTGCTTCTTTTGTTCTCCAAAATCATCCCTCCTAGCTATTCCCTTTGTGTGTGTGACTCACTTCTGACAGAGTGCTTTCTCACACACTTTTCCATACCTGGGATAGGCCCCAATTCATATTTTCAAAAGCCTCCTCATATTCAACCTTGAAAAATATCCATATGGCCTACTACTTGCATGAAGTACTCGAGTTACAGTTTTTGTTTATCTCTGAAATGTGCCCATTGCAACTACCCATCTCTCTGTTTTTGTACTGTAGTCTTCTGTTTAAGCAAGCAACAAAACTGCCTGTGCTCTTATACCTTTAATAGATGGGTGAAATTTGTTGACTTTTCCAATTAAATTTCTTCCAATGAAAAATGCATTTTTGGTTCAACCAAAACATTTTGCAAATTCATGTCCATTTCAGTTAATTGCA
Source organism: Chrysemys picta bellii (assembly GCF_011386835.1). Classification (NCBI taxonomy): domain Eukaryota; kingdom Metazoa; phylum Chordata; order Testudines; family Emydidae; genus Chrysemys; species Chrysemys picta. The sequence continues at coordinate 46,847,992 of NC_088792.1, read as the reverse complement.
TCAGTCCAAAAAAAATTAGGAGGAGGTGTCCTCCCTCCTTATATCCAAGAGCCCCATGATTAGGGACTTGAACCCAGGTCTCACGTATCCCAGGTGAGTTCCTTAACAACAATGGTATTGGCTAATCTGAGGTGGGTCTCTCTCAGTCTCTCCTGTTGAAGCTGTTCCACTTTATATACACAATTAATTTCATTGGAGCAGGGACTGGAACCCAGAAGTCCCCACTCCCAGGTGAGTGCCCGAGCGACGAGGCAATAGAGTCATTACCACTCTCTGGTCCAATGAATGTTTAAGTATTTTACACAAAGTGCAACAGCTTCAACAGAAGAGACTAAGAGAGAACCATTACAGAATAGCGAATACCCTAGTGGTTACTCACCACGAATAAGGGAAACCTGGGTTTGAAGTCCCTGCTCAACAGCAGTGATTTGAACTTGGATCTCCTATATGAGTGCCCTTCCCTCTGGGTTATTGGGAGCCTCCTTCTCCATTTTGTGAGTGGTGCCTAAGTCCCCTTGTAAATATAGCCCTTCATTTTCTTTGCTTTTATTAAAAAATACAGTTATAGATACCAGATCTATTAAAACCAAATCCTTCATTTTGAACAAAATGTTTTGTTTGACCCAAAACATTTTTTTTCTCATTTTTCTATTCATTGATAATTCTAATAAATTTAGGTTTTGGGTTGACCTGAAACAATATTTTCCCCAATTTTTTGGAACTGCCAGCAAACCAAAACATCAGTTATTTGCATGGATCAGTGTCTAAAGTATTTGTTTGGATGAGTTCTCCTATTGTACAGTGTTGTTTATAGTGATAAATTAGTATTTGAAAATGCACATTCTACGTTCAACAGATATTAGAATATAGATAATGTGCACTTATAACAAGAGTCGATCATGCACATTTCATGTTATTTAAAAATTATATATGGAAGAGTGCATTTTACAATTCCAATTTTATTCTCTTTAGGTCATGATCTTTGTAAAAATATGAATTTCAGAAGCTCTTTTCTGCAAATACATACCTTTACAAGTAGAATATATAACGCAAATGTGTTTAGAACTTTAAGCATTTCAAATAATCTCAAAACACAGTTTCCAAAGAAACAAAACTCACTACTCTATAAAAAATTATTAGATCTGAATCCAGTTATGGATAAATATATGAGAATCCTTCCACTCAAAATATATATACATTGCCATAAGATTTTAATGAAGACTAGGCTAGCTAAGTTTCACTGGTTCCTTTCTGAAGAGGGTAGATGGAAGGGTTACTTATTAGAAATGCAAAATTTAGATTAATTATAATTCCACCTATATAATGCTTTGCAACTAGAGAATCATTGTTAAATACATTTATTTTTTCCCCCGTCTCTTATTCCCTGATATATAGTATTCAGAGGACTCACTATCATGACATTGTAATCTCTGTTGTAAAAAAAAGAGGTGGAAATAACTCCAGCCAATTTTTAATTGTCAAGATTTCTCACTAGTCAGTGGTGCTAACCGTCCCCTAAAACTGAACCTAATGAGCTCCCCACTGTACAAAGGAAAGAGAACATACAATTTTAATTAAATCTAGACTAATGAAAATATTATAAAAAATGGGAAAAATGAAACTTTTAACATCATAGTCCATGTTTAGTTACTTAAAAGTGGATTGTGTACAGGGAGTCTGGCGGAGATTTCTGTTACAGACATAACTTAACCTTTTGTTATGAACATTTTCCAGGTATCAGTTTTTCCATATATTTATTTCAGTTTGCCCCGGACACAGAGGTGGTTCCAGGCACCAGTGCACCAAGCACATGCCCAGGGTGGCAAGCTGCGGGAGGCAGCCTGCCAGTCGCCATGAGGGCGGCAGTCGGCTGCCTTCGGCGGCATGCCTGCAGGAGGTCCGCCGGGTCCTGCGGCTTCGGCAGCAATTCGGCGGCGGGTACACCAAAGGCGTGGGGCTGGCGGACCTCCCGCAGGCATGCTGCCGAAGGCTGCCTCACTGCCGTGCTTGGGGCAGCAAAATACATTAAGCCGCCCCTGCCCAGACATATACTGCCTCTGCCTCCATGATACCAAAAAGAAGTAGACCAGGATGGTTTTGCTATTTAAGCAGGAGAAGGGACACAGTCTGAGGGGGCAGTAAAAGATATGCACCCTCCTACACTGTGTGTAGCTCCACTCTACAGAGGATCCATATGTGAGGGTGGCACATAATGAGTGAGCATAACATGGGCCAGAGGCCCTTCAGCTTTGTGTATCTTACCATCTTATCTCTTTCAGAAGGGAACGAATTGAGTAACCTATCTTTGTCACTGAGCTGCAGTAGTCCTGTAAACACAACAGGGTAAAAACTTCCCCATCTCACTTTATAAATTGCCAAATGCCTGGCTATTAGGATTGAATGGTGTACATTCTGTACATACCTCTCCTCCCCCAGAGATTAAAAATAATATATTTTAGCTATCGCTTTTATCCTTTCAGATGCTGTCCCCTATATATCAAGAAAGTGGGTTAAAATAATACATTTATACAATTTTATGCCCTTTATATAGTTTTCATGCGTCACTAGTAAGACTTATTTATTTCTATTAAAATAATTTTTAAAAATCAAGCTTATTTTTCACTGTTTATGCCATTCTTTCTTTTTTGCTTTTCACAAACTTTGATCATGAAAATGGATTAGTCATTTTCAGTATATTCAGTTTTATGTTCCAATTCTCATGCATTAGTGTAATACTACAATATTTGGGTTAAAATACAGCACACAAGTTGCTAAATAAAATATGAATTTTCAAAATACTAAAATAAATCATAACATTTCTGGTAAAATTAACTCTTTGCCATTTGCAATTTTTTAAAACCCCACCAGTTTAGGCCTAAATTACCTAGTAGTACTGGGGGGGGGGAAGCAAAAGATTTTCTCAGGTGGATGTTTATTTACTTACTAGTATTTCCTTCACTGCAAGCTCTTTGTCATGGGAGAAAGGTAATACTGGAAAACTTATTTCATTCTTGCTCAGTTCTAGTATGTAACCAGGATTAACACTTGATTCAAGTTGTTCTTCAAGAGAAGAAATCTCACTGGACTCTTCACTCAGCTCCTTGCTAAGTGGTTTAAATTCTTCTGCATGTTTAATGTCTGCTTTCTTCTCCTTACTAAGATGGCTGTCTAACTCATCTTCGGTGCACTTCTTCCTACTTTCAAAACATTTTTCCTTTTTATGAACAATTTGTGTTTGTGCTGATTCTTCCTCTTGTCTAGCCATTCTTGCCAGTTCAGTCTGTTGGGCAAATGCTACACTCATTGACACAATAACCTGAAAAAATAAAAATAACCTTTAGACGTTCATACATAGCAGCATCTACTACTGCAGAAGAAAACTAGTTGCTACCTATCAATAATATGAATAAATGAATAAATCCATTTTACATGGAAATAAATACATTTAAAAGGTAAAAAAGCAACACAGTTAGCAAATAATATTTGTATTTTTAAATAAGCTATTCTAAAGTCAGATATATTATTGGGAATACAACTATCTAGTACTTTAAAAGAAAGTCAATCTATAGTATTTGACTCTATAACCTCCCATTGCCTGAATTCCACTGGATGACTACAAACCATATGAGAAGTTACTTTATTAGTTCCATATTTATCTCCTATTAATCTCACTGAGTGATTCCCCACCTCCTTGTTTTTTTTTTTCTATTTATGCTGTCTCATAATGAAAGGAGATGGATCATTTTTTCACTATAACCTTCATGTAATTATGGAGAGTACAAGAACAGAAAATAAATTCTGCAATGATGAGAGATATTTCTTTTCATCAGAAGTATGACAAAGCTGACATAGTGGAGATTGTATAAAGAACTTAAATGGGGACATTTCACATTTTACAGAAAGCTACTTAACCTAGTTGATGTCTAAGAAAATATCTGCAACTATAACAACAGGTTTTGAAGAACGTAGCAAGACATTCAATCCCTTACCCTTCCTGATTTTCATAAATAATTTCTAATGGTGAGGATAAGACAGTTTGGCTGAATGAAGATCCAGACACTTAAAGGATATGAGGACTGAAAAATCAGTCTTGCTACTTTCTTCAAAACCTTTTGTTATAGTTGCAGATGTTTCCTAGACATCAACTAGGTAAAGTGGCTTTCTGTAAAATGTCCCATTTAAGTTCTTTATACAATCTCCAATAGAGACCTCATTCTCAAAGGAAACCTGCATAATATTTTCAAAAGACAAACCTGGGAGCTTATGTTCATAACTCTGCTAGACATCAAAAATCATGGACTGAACAGAGACACTGGACTTATGGCTTATTACAACAATCTATAACCTACTAACACTCTCTTTTGTCCTTAGACTACAGAGATGTTAACAGGCCACTGTACCTTGAATAGTACCTTAGAATATGTGCTAACTACTTATACTTAGAACCCTGTGTGGATACAAAAATCTGGATCCGTATCCAATGTGCTTCTGTGATAATTAACTTGTATCTGACCCATGAGCTGCACTCCACTTTTTATAAGTATCTGCATCCACACCAGCATCCGAACCCTATCTCACTGTTAGAGCCCTGCCCATAGTGCTTGATTTGTAATGAAAGAAGTGTCAGGGCTCAGCCTTAGCAAGCCCTGGCACAAATTAAACACTGCAGCTGGAGCGGCAGCCTCCCCGTGCCAGGAAGTAACAGCTGGAGCTGCAGCCTCCCTGCATGCGGGAGCTGACAGACTCAAAGGAGTAAGTCGGTGCTGGGGCTATGACCTGCTATACCGAGAGGTGCCAAGACTCAGCCCTGGCAAGCCGCAGCACAAATTAAGCACTGCCTGTGCCGATATAAAAATTTGGATCTGCATCTGATTCACAAAGATGATAAACAATACAACCACATCTGTATCCATGGATGCATATATCCATGGATATAAGTGGATAACTGTGGATTTGCAGGGCTCTACTTATGCTAAACAATCTGCTCCACCTTACATTTAGCTGCGATGCTCAGAATCTCTCTCCCAGAGCTAAAGAAGAGCTGTTTGTGGCTCAAAAGCTTGTATCTCTTCTATCAACAGAAGTTGGTCCAATAAAAGATATTACCTCACCCACATTGTCTCTCTAATGAAAATACAGTCAATTGGTCCACAAGGAGAAAATGTATTCACATTGTACATATATACAGAAAAGTTAATCAGTTCTCTTCTCCTTTTATAAAAATAAAAATTAATAAAAATGGAACAAACCAGGTAAGCAGCCCAAATCTTCTAAATTTAGCTAAGCGCTTCCAGTCAACTCTAATCAGATACCTCTTTCAAAAAAATTGGATTAGACTGATTAAGTTGCTCTTCTTTCTACAGAGAAGATTTTGAGAGGGTTATACAGAAGATTTTAGGGGCAGGACCCCGTGGAAGATGGGTATTGGTTAAGAAAATAAAAGGATTAACTAATGTATGCTTAGGAATGAGTGAGAAAAAAAAAATAAAGCGGGTTAGTATGGGCCCACTTATCACGTTAAGCTTGTGTCAAAAGCACAGTGTTCCCTACAGGCTTTGAAAGATTCTTCCTTGTTAAGAATCAGAACAAGATAGTTTCCCATAAATAAATATAAATATTACAATATATTTGTTCTGTAATTTTCTGAACAGTAACAAACAGTAAATAAAACCATATTATACATGCATAAAAAGTTGTTACTATAAAGTTATACCTTAGCTGTTTCTTCTTCTAATCTTTCTTGGTACTGTTTTTCCAACAGCTGAATAATGTCCATATCACCTTTTGATTCCATTTCACTAGGAAACTGTAAGAAAAAATATGAAATATTAATTTATGGTTTCTTGCTTTTACTTTCTCAATTCTACAAGTTTCAGCTAGGATACTGAATTTTCTAAACTTTTTTTTTTTTTTTTTTTTTTTTTTAAGGTTACTGTAAATTAGTTTAAGTAATCTTGGTCCATGAAGAAAAAGAGTTGGGAAAGGGAATTTTCTTTACTGCGGCTCCAAAATCAGATACATAAGCTAAAATTGCAATAGCTGAAGTGGTGGTTCAGTTCTCCAGCACTGTTTGCACCCTCAGAAGCATACAAGCCAGGGTAAGGGCAGAAGGGACATGACTAGGTCACAGAGCCTTACAAACAAGTCTGAAATACAGTACTGCCAATCCCAAAAGTTCAAAAATCATGAGTCTGGTCTCAACAAATATTAAGGGTGGCTTAAAAGTTTTGAATTTTTTTATTTGCTGTCTGTTTGAGCCTTTAAGAATTAAATTTTCAAACTTTCTTCTGCAACCAGGGCTAGAAATTTTTTAAATGAAAACTAAGATTATTGCTCATCATAATTTGTATGACACACACATTTTCTTTTATATGTTTTGTAAAAACTTAAATGAGATTTTCATTTTTTCTTGAGCATGGTCTGAACTGATGTTCATGTTTCACTTCCAAACATATGATATAACTACTGAGATTATCATCATCATTTGTTTATTACTCCAAAACATTATTCCCAAATTTCAATGATGTCTTGTTGAAGTGTAAATATTTATATCCCAAGGTACTTAAATTATGCTGAAAACACATAATATTGTTGATAAACAAACTGAATTATATATTACCTCTACTGCCGTATCTGTACTTTCAGTTTGTGGCATTTTCTGCATGACATCTTTAGAGTTTCCCTGTGACTTTGCAGATATACTAAAATGTAAAAGAAAGATGGGAAAAAGATTAATATTACAAGATATTCATTTCAGTTTCCCAATACCTCTAGCCAATTATATAAGAAAAAATTAAACTAGTGACAGAGGACACACATTTTACATGACACAAATTCTGTGGTACTCTTTTAATAGTATGCAAAATGATGATTACTATTTATTATTTGTATTGCAGTAATGCCCAAATGCCCCAGTCAGTATCAGCCCCATTGAGAAAAATGTTGTGTAAACACAAAGCTAAACAGAGCCTCTGCCCAAAGACTTTACAGTCTAATTTGAAACAATAAATAAGTGAATGTGACGAACAAGAAGAGCAAAGGGGAGATGGAGGATAAAGGTAATGAAAATAAAAACTTAGTTATGCACATTAGTTACTACACAATTTGACAATTTAAGCTTAAACATAGAAGTTGGGATATTTGAAAGACCCTAAGCGACTTAGGAACACAAATCCTCTTGATCTCAGTGGGACCTATCGTTTTAAGTCATGTAGGCACTTTTTAAAATTCCACTCAAAATCAATAAAGTTTGGTGAAATGGGACCAGAAGCATCTCCAAACATTTTGCTACTCTAGGCAAACCTAAATATGTCATTCCCACCTCCATTCTATGTTTTCTATCCATGCTACTTAGTGACCAGGGAAGCAGGTCACAAAACTTACCAAATACATACAGTAATCACACTTAAAAAATTTCTACAAGTTTGAGAGATATTATCAGTCCTACCAGTATTCACCATTGCAAGTATAAGGACACTTTCACAAACTGAAAGACTCTTTCAAAACAAAAGATATTTTTAAAAGTGTAACTACTATGTATATATTCAAAAGAATGAAATATTCCATCCAATATTAAGAAAATGTTAAGGTTACAAAATGAAGTCTGAAAAAATCTGGTTTAGCTCTGACCCCCATGTTTGTGGATTATGATAGTCTTTAATTACATGATCATATAAAACAGCAGTTCTCACGCTGTGGATCGGGACCTCAAAGTGGTCCCGACCCCGTTTTAATGGGGTTGGCAGGGCTGGCATTAGAGTTGCTAGAGCCCAGGGTCAAAGACAAAGTCCTGGGCAGCAGAGCTCAGGATTTGTCTTCAGCTCTGGGTGGAGGGACTCAGGTTACAGACCCCTTGCTCAGGGCAGTAGCCCTAGGGCTTCCGCTTTGGCCCTCCCCACCCAAGGTGGCAGGACTCAGGCAGGCTCAGGTTTCTGTCCCCCTTCCAGGGGTCATGTAGTAATTTTTGTTGTCAGAAGGGGGCCGTGTGCAATGGAACCGCTGACATACAATATTTTCCATGGGACTTCTTAGTAATTTAGGGAACAAGATGGACAGAGCACAGTGAATGAGGGAGCTATTTATTTGTTATCCACCTTGTTCAGTGTCCAGTCCCCTGCCTCATTCACTGTACATCATCCTACCCCATATCATCCACTACCCACTCCCACTCACTTTACAACCCTTCCTCTACAGAGTACTCTTCCATCACCCAGCCACATGTCCTTTTTCTCAACATCTACACTCCCTACCTTCAGTTATACAGACTCCCACCCTTACAGGCAGGTTGCCTTTTAAAGCCCCATTGAGACTAGCAGCCTCTGCCAAGCTCCGGTTGCTCCTACTGTTTATTCACCACCAACATACAATTAAGGGGAAGCCAATGGTCAAGGTTTGACTAGAAGGGTGCAGGCTAAGGAAGAGGAGGTGCTGAGATACTGGAGAAACCAGATGGGGCCAGACACCAGTTGGAAGACTGGTCAAAATTTTTTTGCTGCCCTTTTAATTGTTACACCCTAGTCAGATGCATGTCCTGCTTGTATTATATGGGTGGCTTGTTAACAGACAAGTCAAGCATCTGAATGAATAAGGCAGGCAAGAAGTCTCTTGTTTCTTTCTACACTTAAATACCACAATGCTAGGCACCTTAGAGAGCTCTACATATTCTAACTGGGTTACGTTAAATCTCCCATTGTTGGCAGCAAGTTGATACAAGGAAGCTCAAAGCTCTGGCTATACGCTTCTTAAGAGAGATGTTACAAAAGGCCAAAGTTAGAACCAGGCTATAAAAATATTAAGATTTGTGGCTTTCACAAATCCTTCCTCTAATATTCCCTTTCTGCTATCACGAGACAAATGAGTGCCTTGCTAAAGAAGACATAATGTGTAGGGTGAATGAAATAAGACGTTAAACCTCTTTATTGCTAGGTTTATGATCTTTTGTCACATTTTCAATGTATACAAATTTTCAAGCTTACTTTTCCTCAACAGCATATTTTATGTAAAACCATGTCTTCAGTAAGATAACTTTGAAATAGCAAGGAATCCAAAATACCTGATAACTTTCTCAAAGTAGCAACAATTGATTATTTTAGCTACAAAAAGTTACTGATTATTTCTAGGACTCTAATTAAAAATTTTATTTTGGTTTCTTTATAAAGAAGTCAGGTAATGAACAAGTCCTATACTATAATGTATGGTGCTCCTCAATCTTAGGATTCACTGAGTTCATCAATAAATAGCTATTAAAGAAATTACTCTAATTTTTAAATAGCGTTACACAGCTTTTCCATTAATTATTTACCAAGATGTGACCTGTGACCTGGATATGCAACCTGGTGAAAAGATCCTACCTTCCCAGCAAGGAAGGAATTAATTCTTTGCTTAGCTCTTACACAGATTACAAGTGGAGTAACAAAGTAAGGATGGGGACTGAAGACTCCCCAGAAAACTCTATAAAGCAGCTACCTGGTAATCATAGGTGAGACCTATAAGGAGGTGGAACTACACATTTGGTTCCCAGAAGATTTAAGTTATACCCAAGCAAGGGTATTTTTCCAATTAAATTCTAGGTTTAAGTGAAAACCTTTGGTTTCCTTCTAACTTGCATAAGGCTCAAGAATACAGGGGTGAACGAACAGGACAGTACATCATCTAAAATGTTTATTCTAAAAAGAATGCATGCTCATGAGAATTTACTTATTGCTAAATATTTTCACAGCACAAAGAGTTAACTTGAATGAAACCAGCAGATTAACATGTATACAAAAAGAAGTCTAAAAAAGGGTCAAGTGGTAACACAAACTAAAAACTGTCAGGAAATTAATTATAAAGGCTGATAACTTGTCTGGGCCAGTACAGATATTGCAGTCTATAGATTTTAATGAAATCCACATTGAAAATACTTCAAATGTACCATTTTTACAATGCTGAAAATTGACCAGACTAGCAGGCCTTCAACAATCTCAAATGCTCACTGGAAGTTCATGCCTAGCTGTATGAGTATTCAGAAGGCATTGTGTTTGTTCTACAAAAGAGACAGTAGCAGGGAGCTGTAAAAACTAAGGTACTGGTCCTGCAAACATTAAGCCTGTGTGTAAATCCATGTATGTTCAGGGCCTAGTGTTTCCAATAAAGTAAGCATATATGACTGAGTACATACAAGGAGCAGATCAACTGGGTACATAGATACCATTTTTACTTGCAGCTGACGAAGTGGGTATTCACCCACGAAAGCTTATGCTCCAATACGTCTGTTGGTCTATCAGGTGCCACAGGACTCTCTGTCCATTTTTACATAGTCACTTCTCAGGGTAGAAATGTATTTTAAGAAAGGGAAGGAAAGACATATAAAATCTAGAAAAGTGTAACAAAAAGAAAAAAATATGCTTTCTCCACTTTGCCAAAGCAGACATGCCTAGCTTGAATGGCCCCCGACTGAGATAGGATGTGCTTTTGTTCAGACTGGCAGGGTTCTGAAGAGCAGTGGGGAAAGAGAGTGGCTGTGCCTTTTCACTTCCCACAGCTACCTGGGAGGTTTGCCCCCACCTTTCCTATCCTACTTGGTAACAAGTACTGTACTAAATACACCAAATATTTAATAATTTATATATTGAGTAACATGAAGTAATGAGTAAAATTTGCAAATGTTCAAGTGTAACTATCAAATCTATTGCAATGGTATAACATACAATAATTTGCAATGATATATTAGAGAAATACTTGTAAAATAGCAAATTCAGTATCCAATAATTTCTGAGTTACTGGATACTGCTCTCTCACTTAGTTCATACTGGTTATACCATTTCTTTGTAAAATACCTGATTTTAAAAAAAAGTGATGAGTAAAAAATGTTCATATAATTTGATGATTTTTTTCATATTCTGATGTTGTTAATAAATTATAAAGCTTTGCACCAATTAGCTTTTTAAAAACACTAATGTTTACATATGGTGTTCAGTACAAAATGGTAAACACTATAGAAAAGGAGGATAAAGATCATGGGATACCTGAAAACTTTAGGGGATTCACTGACATCCTGAAGTCTATTCTGTAAATGAACGATCTCTGTAGTGTATCTCTCTTCAGTTTCTTTCAACTGCTGCTGGAAATAGGATCGGAGATGCTCAATTTCTTGAGCATGTTTTCCTTCAAGTTGTGTTTTAAGGTTCTCCATCTCCTCCCAACGAGATGCTCTAACCATAAGATCTGTAAGTGGGTAATTTGAAGGGAGAAAATCAGTTAACAATTATGTTAATACACATAAAAAGTCTATTTGAAATAGTAAAACAATGACTAGCAATAACATCAAAGATCTCATAAAATGTTAATGAAGGTAATTATTTTTATTGTGATAGCAGAGCAATCCTATTTTCTATAAATAACAATCCTGCAAAACAACACATGCACTCTCTCTCTCTCTTATTAGAGGTAATATTAACAATCCCTTTAATTGTTGAAAACCAAAAAATATTACACAGTTCTAGAGCAGATCAGCTGAATTTCTAAACAAAATTCCAGAGTTTTATAAGATGACAGAATCCTCAGTACTTAAGGTGTTTAACCTTGTCTTATCCACTAGAAACAAATTGAGATTTAAAGCATTTTTATGGCTATAGACATTACAAATAATTGCATATGTATCTCTTTACCAATAAGGTCCTGTGAAGGGGTCTGAAAGCCTTCTATTTTCATTTGCAGACAGCTGCTTTCCTCTTCTTTTCTATGCTCCAGTTCAACATATGATGTTTGTTGCTCTTTAGACTAGGAAAAGTACAGTAAAAACAAATGACAATAATTTAAATAATATTTAAACCAAGAATAGAAACTGTAACTGTCCTGAAAGCATAACACAAGTGCTAATACTTTACTTGCACCCAATCTACCATTTATATAAAATACATACACATACCCACATTATGCATATTTTGCAACCTTTTTCTAAACGTAACCGCTGAATATATCACATTTAACCTTTTAAGATGTAGCAATGCAGGATACACTGTCTGTACTATTATCAAATTTTCTACTGATGGCACATCACTAAGAAAAATGATCATTTCATCAAAATCATCTTATATTTGTATGACAGAATACTGTGCTATTTACCCAAAGACTGTCTTAAGTTCTACAGTATCCAGGATATCAAGATACGGAGGGCAGGCACACTGCAAAGATGATTCATTTGGTCTTATGGTAATAGATGGAGTATTGCTGGTTACACATCTATTCAACCCATTTTGTTAACAGATCCACCAAGTGGAATTCATAGTGACTTTTATAAATGCTTCATGTCTCTCCCCCCTGCTTTTCAATAAAAGCGAAGTCGTGCATGCAAAAAAAACCCTTAGAATGAGCTCAGAATGAGAATTTTTACTTTATATTGAAAGCTCATGCTCTGTTTACCTATAAAATATTAGCATATATAAGGAGCAGATAACAGGAATTCAAGTTAGTTTAAGGAAGAAGAAATACTTTACTACTGGTCAGATTACCCACAGACTATTCTTTTTACACTTATTTTTAAAAATATAGGACATCTCTCTTTGAGGTTATTTGAAGTTTTTCTCTCCTAGAATTTAAAAATCATTATTTAAGGCTACTGTTCATAGGCAACAGTGTAGGAAACTTATTTTCAAAACATTTCGATTTTTTCCCATTTCTATTTAGATTTAGCTGGTTAATCTTATTTCATAATATGTTTTCCAACCTGTGTTCTAAATAGATCAGGCCAATGCACAGGATATTTGATGGGTCATTCTTTAAATAAGATTATCCATATAATTTTACATTATGTAATTGCTCAATTTTATACATCTACCTGTGCCTCTGATCAAAACTGTAAACAGCAAACAGCAACACCCATAAAAAGTGACAACCTTCATAGTATAGTAGATTCCACTGAATAGCAACCCTATTAATGAAAACTTTCTGTTCATGGAAACATGGAACCAATACCATGGAATGACTATAATGTTAATTGGCCTGGACATTGGCAACAGGCATGCCGGCTAGTGACATTTTTTTGTGGAAAGCCTTGGCCACAGGTACGTTTGTGGGGCAGCGAGGGACAGAAGCAATGGGACATGCAAAACCCAGGCCCCAGGGTAGGCTGCAGCAGGGAGTCGGGCTGCTGGTGGCACAAAAGCTGCAAAGTATCTGTGCTCCCCTGTGCTCTCCAGGAACCTGGAGGACTGGGCTCAACACATTCCAGAGCCCCTGCCTCCTGTGGAAAGCCCCGGCCACAGGCAGGTTTGCAGGGCTGTAGCCAGTGAAGGTAGCACTGGGATGTGCAGCTTGGAAAATGCAAGGAGAGGTACCTCGAGCCTCTGAGCTTCCTTCTCTGGCTGCAGCCTTGCAAAACTGCCTCTCTCTTATTGGCAACTGCAGGTTACTGCCCAATTTTGGCCATCTGCTGAGGGATTATTAGTAAGCGGGATCTATTGTATATACTAAAAATGGTTGAGCTAGAAATCATGACTGAACTATATTTATTTTCCTCAAATTTCTCAGAACCAGACTTGGCGAAATACTTGTTTTAGGAACCATATGCATGACATTAATTACAAATTAATTACAAATTTTAACAAAACTACTTTCCTCAGGAAGGACAGTTAGTACATAATTTCCAAGAAAATGTAAAAAATAGCACAAAACCTGACATTTTGTGGCTCCATATTAAGCAGCAGGACAAGATTAGAAATAGGGATATTTGAAGCCGAACCCAGCATCCACCTCCATCAGTACTACTTTGGTTTTGGTAGCTTTCTTGGTATGGACATATTAGAAGTTTACCAAGGAATAGCTGTACATGGCTGATGATTACGGGGGCAGCAAAAGCTTTGATGGTGAGATTAAAATTGCTAGTGATGGACATAAACTGAACATTCAGCAAGGCCACCTTAAGGGCCAAGCCAAAGAATAATTCAGGTGGCACTCGATCTTCAAGGAGGCTATGTCCCATTGGGATATGCCAAGATGATGATAAAAATATCTTGTAAAAGCATCTTGAAATATTATAAGAATGTTAGTGTAACTTTTTTCACCAAGAATACCAACTGAGTTTTATATGACATAAAACATCACATTTAAGAGGGATTTCCATTTAATTTTGAAAAGTTCATTTCCCCTTCTTAGACCCAGGTACATTACACAGTCATTAAATGGTCTTTATATAAGGCCTCAATTCTGCAAAAACCAGCACATGTGCTTAGAATCATAGAATATCAGGGTTGGAAGGGACCTCAGGAGGTCATCTAGTTCAACCCCCTGCTCAAAGCAGGACCAATTCCCAACTAAATCATCCCAGCCAGGGCTTTGTCAAGCCGGGCCTTAAAAACCTCCAAGGAAGGAGATTCCACCACCTCCCTAGGTAACGCATTCCAGTGTTTCACCACCCTCCTAGTGAAATAGTGTTTCCTAATATCCAACCTAGACCTCCCCCACTGCAACTTGAGACCATTGTTCCTTGTTCTGTCATCTGCCACCACTGAGAACAGCCAAGCTCCATCCTCTTTAGAACCCCCCTCACGTAGTTGAAAGCAGCTATCAAATCCCCCCTCATTCTTCTCTTCTGGAGACTAAACAATCCCAGTTTCCTCAGCCTCTCCTCATAAGTCATGTGCTCCAGACCCCTAATCATTTTTGTTGCCCTCCGCTGGACTCTTTCCAATTTTTCCACATCCTTCTTGTAGTGTGGGGCCCAAAACTGGACACAACACTACAGATGAGGCCTCACCAATGTCGAATAAAGGGGAACGATCACGTTCCTCAATCTTCTGGCAATGCCCCTACTTATACAGCCCAAAATGCCGTTAGCCTTCTTGGCAACAAGAGCACACTGTTGACTCATATCCAGCTTCTCGTCCACTGTGACCCCTAGGTCCTTTTCTGCAGAACTGCTACCTAGCCATTTGGTCCCTAGTCTGTAGCTGTGCATGGGATTCTTCCGTCCTAAGTGCAGGACTCTGCACTTGTCCTTGTTGAACCTCATCAGGTTTTTTTTGTCCCAATCCTCTAATTTGTCTAGGTCCCTCTGTATCCGATCCCTACCCTCTGGTGTATCTACCACGCCTCCCAGTTTAGTGTCATCTGCAAACTTGCTGAGAGTGCAGTCCACACCATCCTCCAGATCATTAATAAAGACATTAAACAAAACCGGCCCCAGGACCGACCCCTGGGGCACTCCGCTCGAAACCGGCTGCCAACTAGACATGGAGCCATTGATCACTACCCGTTGAGCCCGACGATCTAGCCAACTTTCTATCCACCTTACAGTCCATTCATCCAGCCCATACTTCTTTAACTTGGCGGCAAGAATACTGTGAGAGACCATATCAAAAGCTTTGCTAAAGTCAAGGAATAACACATCCACTGCTTTCCCCTCATCCACAAAGCCAGTTATCTCATCATAGAAGGCAATTAGGTTAGTCAGGCACGACTTCCCCTTGGTGAATCCACGCTGACTGTTCCTGAACACTTTCCTCTCCTCCAAGTGTTTCATAATTGATTCCTTGAGGACCTGCTCCATGATTTTTCCAGGGACTGAGGTGAGGCTGACTGGCCTAAGATGGGCACTACATTAGCCTTTTTCCAGTCATCCGGGACCTCCCTCAATCGCCATGAGTTTTCAAAAATAATGGCTAAGGGCTTTGCAATCTCATCTGCCAACTCCTTTAGCACCCTCGGATGCAGCGCAACCGGCCCCATGGACTTGTGCACATCCAGTTTTTCTAAATAGTCCCAAACCACTTCTTTCTCCACAGAGGGCTGGTCACCTTCTCCCCATACTGTGCTGCCCAGTGCAGCAGTCTGGGAGCTGACCTTGTTCGTGAAGACAGAGGCTTCATTTTATGCATGAAATAAATAGGCCAAGTGAAGTTTACATGCACAAATTTAAATATGGGTGTGTTTGCAGGATTGGGACTTAATAAACAAGGAATAGATGGAATCCACAGCCAGCATCTGGTTCACATATCCACCTCATAATCGTATGGAATTGTAAATACCTTTTTACAGTCCCTCATAAACTGTGTATGAAGTGCCATCAGCCTGTTGTATTCTTCCATTATCTTGCTCAGAAGAATTTGCATACTTTCTTGCAAGCCTAAATTACAAAGAGAGCTGGTGACATTTTCATCAAATTCAGTTACTGCATCGTTACACATTGTATTTGTAATTAATCAGCTTGTTCACAAATTCTTAACTGAAGAGGATTATTATCATTACCGTTATACTACTCCATTATTGTAAGTGAAAAGGGGCTGTACAAATTTTTATGCACTTAGTATGCATGTGTTTGTTTATAATTTATGGTAGGACTGCTTAGCTTCTCTTGTTGTATGAGCAGAAAAATCAATCTCCTCACATTATCTATCTGAAACTTCCACTACAATAAGCACAGCATAGGACAGCACTCACTTTTTTGAGGCATCTTGAATGCTGATTAATTGGTGATGTAAATAAGCAACTGAATCATATGCAGAAATAAAAGGGGTGTATAAAAATTGTTGAGCAGACATATTAATACTGACTTCAGATCAGTGATCTCCAAACTGTGGAGCACACCCCCTAGGGGAGCATGGAGGAACGTCTGCGGCAGCGCAGTGGGTCCTGGGCCAGCCCCCACAGTGGGGCAGGGAGGGAGCACCACCCTACCCCTCTCTGCCCTCAGCTCCCGCTCCGGCCCCATCCCCGGCCGCAGTTGCGGCCCCGGCTCTGCTTCCAGCTCAGCTACTGGCCCCTGCCCCCGTCTCTCAGCCACAGCTCTGTCCCTGGCCACTGGCCCAGCTGTGACTCCACTTCCAGCCCAGAGGGGTATGGACATATTCCATTACTGGCAACGGGGGGTGCGAGAGGAAAAGTTTGGGCACCACTGCCTTAGATTATTAATTATAAATACCAGTTTATTAATATAGTGTTGTCATCAATATCTAAAAGTTACTATATGTGTTACCTTGAGCTTGAATTCTGTGCGTTGGTAATTCTATGTCAGCTTCCTTTCTCTCAAAAGTAGGAACATGGAAAATGTCTTGTTCTCCAGGACTAACTTTGACAGGAGTTGAGTGTTGTTCACTCTGAACACTGCAGAGAAGCTATATGACAAAGAAACAAAAATATCAAAAATAAATAAATATAGTTCAGGCTACAGCAGATTATTTATGACTATATTAAAGACAACAGGCAGAGAAAACAAAGCAAGTTCAATATAATGCAGTTTCACCTATAACGCGGTAAGATTTTTTGGCTCCCGACAGTGTTATATCGGGGTAGAGGTGTACTCCCAAAAGAGAAAAAAGACATGATCTCTGTTCAGCAGAGATAAACTAGATTAGACATTATGTAAGGAGGTGGTCACAGGACAGAAGGTAAGAGTAAGGAGAGGGGGAATACAACGGTAGTATCTATACAATTATGTGATTACTCTGCTAGAGCTAGCATACGGACTCAAAGTAAAGAAGGCAGGACTTTGGGGGTTTTTCTTATATTCAAAGTAAATATCTAGGTTGGACAGTTGCTTGTAAATTGCCCAGTTTTGGATGGCAGAAGATAATGTACGTACATCTTTGAATTTTTTTAATATCACAAGTTTGGTGATAAAGATAACTGTGTTGACATAACAGACTTCTGAAAGGCATTTGACTTAGTCTGTGTGACATTCTGATAAAAAAATTATCACGGACAAAAATCGATGCAGCCTATATTAAATAGATTAAAAACTGCTTAACTGACAAATAACAGAAAAGTAACTGTAAATGGGGAAATCATGATCTTGGGTATGTCTATAGTGGGGTCTTGCAGAAATCTGTTCTCAACCCAATGCTAGTCAACATCTTTAGATATGATTTGAAAGGAAATACACATCATTCCTGGTAAAATTTGCAGATGACATAAAAATTGGTGAAATGGTAAATAATGCTGGGAATAGGTCAGTTACAGAGGTTGACCTGCATTTCTTGGTCGGGCGGGCTCATTTGAACAACATGTGTTTTAACATAGCCAAATACAAGGTCATACATTTAGGAACAAAGAATGTGGGTCATATTTCTAAGATGAGGGACTATATCCTGGAAAACAGTAACTCTGTAAAGGAGACAGGAGTCATGGTTGATAATCCTCTGAACAGGGACTCCCAGTGCAATGCTCTAGCTACTATGCCTACAGTTTTTGGACATATAAGAAGTGGACTTCCAAGAAAGAGAAGGAAGGTGGTATTACCTAGGCATATAGCATTAGTAAGACCATTACTGGAATACTGTGCCCAGTTCTAGTTGTGAAAGTTACTAGTGACCCCCCTTAATCCGAGCAGTCGTTATGTCAGCCAGCGGCCATTAGGGGGAAGCAGACACCTTAAGGACACAGTAGCCTGAACTTTTCAACTGTTTTTCCTTCAAGGCCTTAAGGTAGTTGGAGCTGGTCCCAAGCCGGTTTTCACTGACCAGATAGGAAAAGCACGGGTCTGACCACCACCAATCAAGTGTTAACACTGCAAAGACCTTGGTCTGAATGTGTATAAAGGATCTGTAAAATGTGTGTAAGACAGAGTTTTTGTACTAAGGTGCAAAGCTCTCCTTTCTTCTGCAGAATAAAGCAACTCTTCCTTATCCCTGTCTGGCTGTTATTGGCTCTCAGCTAGGTGGACCCGATATTTCGGTAACATAGTGTCCACACTTCAAAAAGAGTTTTGAAAAATTGGAAAGATTTCAGAAGAGTTACAAGAATGACCTGAATTATGTAAAACATGCCTTATAGTGAAAGACTAAAGAATCTCAATGTATTTAGGTTATGTAAGAGAATGTTAAGAGGTGATTTAGCAACTATATAGGGAAGAGATTTCTGATAATAGAAGACTCTTTAATCTAGCAGAAAAAAAGCAAAACTGTTAACCATTGGAACAATATACCAAGGGACAAGGTGGATGCTCCATCATGAAGTCTTCAGATCAAGACTAAAAGATATGCTATAACTCAAACAGAAGTTATGGTCTTGATGCAGAAATTACTGGGTAAAGTACTCTGGCCTGTGTTTTGCAGGAAGTCAGACTAGTTAATCATAATGGTCCCTTCTGGCATTAAAATGTATGAATCTATGATTTTTGGCCATTTGCAGAGGTTTACAGAAAGGCAGCAAGATTTCAGAAGCACTATATACAGAACATTGTGGGGAAAAATACAGGAGCTGAGGAAATACATGAAGGAAAAAAAAATGTTCTGATTTCTCAGTCTCAAAGTGAAGGATTACTGGGAGAGGAAAAAGCTCTGATAAAAGTTTGTTAGGGGTGGTCAGAAGAACTAAGAAGAAATAATTATATTAATATATAAACAGTTCTTGATTTTCAAAATTCCTATGTAAAAAAGTGTTTCTTTGATAAAGTCTTACCTGTGTGAGCCTAAAGCATTCCTCAGACACTGCCTTGCTTAGCTTTTCTATAAGCATCACTGTAGATTTGCCTTCATCATCTATTAATACAGATTATTATTATTATTAACTTATTTATTGTAGCATGCATTAGATGCCACACACTTTTCAAACAGACAAGAAGGTTCACAATGTGGACAGACAGACAAAAAGACAGAAATTGGGGGAATGGGAAAGGAGATGTTGCTTACCTTGTAGAATAACTGCAGTTCTTCTAGATATTTGACCTTAGGTGGTTCACTTCAGGTGTGCATGGGCCCCATGAGCCCATGATGGAAGACTTTTGGTAGCGGTTCCTGTTTGGTCCACACATGCGCCCTAGCTAACCTCGTGCCCATTACTAAGGGCAGCGTCAGATGAACTACCCTCAGTTCCTTCTGTATTACAAAGTCTAATGGAAACAAGACTCCAAAAAAGAAGGGAAGGGGGGCAGGTAGCATAGCACCGACAAGACTAAAATCTCGAAGGACTCTAATTACTGTACAAGTATCCTCTCCTTCTTTGAGTAATTTCCCGATGGGGTGCGCCACTTCAAGTGACTCCTGAGCTGCATTCCTTAAAGGAGATGGGCACTGAGGAACCCAGTCTGAGGCTGTTGTAGAACTGCAGTACCAAAGGCAGTACCCGCCCTAGAGGCATGTATTAGGGTACAGTTTAGAGAAAGTGAGCACCGAAGACCATGTGGCAGCTTTGCAGATTTCTGCAATGCGTAATGTTAGGAGTAAGGCAATGGAAGTAGATTGCAATTTGGTGGAATGGGCATAGGAGGGAGCTGAACCTTAGCAGCCTCTTAACAAGCAAGTGTCCAGCTGAAAACCCACTTGAATAGTCTCTGGGTCAAAACGGGAGCCTCTTTAATTCTGTCCACATAAGAGAAAAATCATCTTGGGGAGACTCTAAAGTAGCGGTTTTCAAACTATTGGGCACACCTCCCTTGAGTGGGATGCAAGATGTGTACCTTTAAAAAAAAAAAATAGTTCTGGCTGTCAGCCCCAGGTGGCCAGGGCTTGTGCAGAAGAGACAGGACTTCTTGCCGCTGCAGATGTTTGTGAAATTTCTCTGAAAAAGGACAGGGAAGGAGCAGATGCATAGACATGAGCCCAATGTTATTACCACCAATACCATCTGTCGCAAGTAATCTGCTCCCATGAGGTACAAAAATAGGAGTGATCATCTCCAAAAGGAGGGGGGTGGTTGGGAGGCAGGATGATGCAACTGTAAATCCAGATAATGGGATTGTTCATGGCCCTCGATGAAGATACAGTATCAGAATGAATCCTTGGTTGACAAAGACGACTGTGCTGCGACAGTCATAATGGCTGATGTTTTTCCCTTCTGGAACCAAAGTTTTTCCTGGAAGGTTCTGAAGGTCTATGGTAAGCTGGAAAATGAGATCTTTGATCTGTCTGTGACCTGCTGAATCTCCTTTTATCTGCAAGTGTATAAATCCTTAGCGAGTGGAGAGTAGCTCTTAAATTCTTTAGGGAATGCAAGGACTTATCCATGGATTCACTGGATAGCTTAGAGGTTCCTGATGATTATAGCCAAGATGCATGTCACATGATAACTGCTGTAGAGATGGAGTGGGCTGCTGTTAACAGCCACAACAAGTGAAGCCTGAAAAGAAGTTCTTGCCAGGAGCTGACCTTCAGCAATGGTGGCCTGAATTGCTCTTAGTGTTCCTAAGGCAAATATTCAATAAAGTAATCAAACTTTGAATGATTTATGTGGTTGTATTTTGCAACAAGCAACTGGTAGTTGGCAATCCTGAATTGCTGGGGGTAGATGAGTAACACTTACAGCCCAAGAGGTCCAACAGTTTTTGTTCCTTGTCATGCAGGATGGTTTTGCCATGGTGTGGCCTATTATGCTCGTTCACTGCATCCACCACAAAGGAGATGGGTACCATGTGTGTGAACAGAAATTCTGAGCCACTAACGGGGACATAATTCTTTTTATCTATCCTCTTACAAGTTGGAGGTATTGTGGCCAGGCTTTGCCAAATCATCTTGGCCAGTTGAAGTGAAGTCTTATTTATGGGCACAGCTACCTGGATGGAAAAAGCAGTGTGTAGGATGTCCAAGAGTCTATGCTGGATCTCCTGTAGCCCTTCTGAGGGGATTTGAAGAGTGTCAGCATGAGGTCTTGAAACTGATTAGAGTCATTCACATGTGATCGGAGGCAGGGGGAAATGACTGCCTCGTCAGGAGAGGAGGAAAAGATATTTATTTGACCATCAGCAATTTTCTCATGCTTCTCAAAGGATTCTTCCTGCAGTAGAGAATGAGGTAAAGGAATGGGAGGGACAGGAATTGGTTACTTTTGATTTTCAGCATGGGGGTAGCTGGATGCTCTGGAAAAGTGCTGTTGAAAAGCAGCCATGGATTCCAGTATGGTCACTGAGGGAGGCAAGAAAGAAAGGCAAAAGATACCCAAGATAGGTCATACCAAGAAATATGTGAGATACTCGAGCCTGTTTGTGTCTTGGGATCTCCTCCGAATAGACTTCAGGGGAGGTTGGTCTAGGTTGGTAGTCAAATAAGCCTTGGACAGAGATATGAGGGTCAAAGCTGCTTTCATTCCCATAATGAATGGGGAATACAGACAATAGTGCAACTGCAGGTTGTCCGTCAATTCCAGTGGGTACCAGGGAACCAGTCGGTACCAGAGAGGAGTGAAGTACTGTGGTAGGTGAGACTGTGGTACCCAGAGTCTTCTCGGGTCTGTAAGCAAGGGGGATTCAGGTTCATTGGATACAAACAGGTCCCTAGAAAAGCTATATTCCTGCAGTACTGGGTGAATCTGTGTGGAAACCTGGCAGGGCTTGCTAATAGAATATAGTGGTACTGAGGATGATGCAGGGTGCAAGGATAACAGTTGACCAGATTGTATTGTCGATAGGATACGGTACACAGTGAGGAAGAAGTGGAGGCATTACTGTCTTCCTAGCTGTAGAATCTTTAGAGAACCTAGCATCTTGACTGTGCTTGGATGGTCCTGGGGCAGGCTTTAGCACTGATCAATGGGTACTGAAGGGCTTAGAAATACCCAAAGCCTTCCACATGGAGGGACCTTTGGTATCAGGAATGCTTGGAGCCTTGGCAGTACCCTTGCTTGGGACAAAAGGTCTCTGACACGACAGGGCTCTTAGCACCAACTTATTTTTGAGATTTAGAGCTCCTCTTGCTAGATGACTTGGTAGATAACTTGGTGCTTTCTCCCGCCAGTCTCTCCTGTGAAGGTCTTATGGGTCATCAAGCTGCAGAGGTCAACTATGGTCACTGGAAGACTGCTGTACCAGGGCAGGTGGTATCCAGCCCTGGGTCTGATGCAGGTCAGAGGAAGTGCTCCATCATGAGGAACCTCAGCTTTATTTCCCTGTTCTCTCTATATTTACTTTTGAACCCTGAGCAAATCTCATATGTAGAAGGAATGTGAGTGTCTAGAGCAAGGGTAGGCAACCTATGGCACATGTGCCAAAGGCGGCACGCAAACTGATTTTCAGTGGCACTCACACTGCCTGGGTCCTGGCTACTGGTTGGGGGGCTCTGCATTTTAATTTAATTTTAAATGAAGCTTCTTAAACATTCTGGGAAGGGTCCCAACAAGTGACACAATGTTTAAATCCAAAGGAACCAGGCATAACCTGAGGATTTAAGATTCCCTCAAAGAAGGAGAACCTCTGAGGAGAGAAACCCTTGAGGAGAGGTAAGTGAAAGGTATCAAAAATAAAATACTGAACTAAACTAGTAAAACTAAATACTATGTTAAAACTAAACTAAACTAAACTATTCCAAAGGGTAAGTTAGATAGAAGTAGCTTCACTAGACACTTTGTCTCAGGCCAATGCGGTTGAGAAGGAACTGAGGGCAGTTCATCAACAATGCCCTATATATCCTTGGTACAGGGCATGAGGATAGCAAGTGTGGATGTGTGAACTGAACAGGCACTGCTACCAAAAGTCTCCAAAGGTGCATGGGGCACATGGTTACCTGAAGAAGCTCACCCATAGGGACATTACTCAAAGAAGAACATATACTTTTTTCTTAAGATACATGTCAACTAGATTTAGTCAGCATGACAAAAATGGGTCCTTAAGAGGGACTTAAATATGGCGTGGTATATCAATAAGTTCAGGAAGTTGATACTATAGAGGGGGAAACATGTCAGAAGGCACAGAAGTGATTGACAAATGAGCAGTCAATGGAGGAGCCATGGGGCGGATAGCAACATGAAGTGAGACACACACAGATAAGAAGGGAGGGGCAGAGTTATGCAGCTTTGAAGGTGGTGATAAACAAGCTTGAATAGTGGATAAGGAGCCAGTGGAGGGATTCAAGGAGGGGAATGACATAATCAAGACAAAAGGACAAAGAAGTAATTATGTTACTACATTTAACTAGTATGATTTCAATACGGAATACAAAAACATTTTTTAATGTAACCCTCTAAAATGATTGCCCTAACAAAAATAGCAAAAAATAAATTTGAATACAATCATCTATTAATAAATCTAATCATAATAAAAGTGATAGCTTACATAAGATTTTTCAAAATTATGTTGAATAATACACACTGTGTACTACATAATGGGCTTCTTGTAACTTTACAATAATTTGAGTTAAAACATTTAAATATAAAAAAGGAAATATTGGATAGAAGAAACTATTTTGTTAGACAACTGAAGAAAATTTTTTCTCCAACTTTTCTGGTCACATGCTCTCTTTTAAAGAAATATTTTTTCACAGAGAATTTCTCTCCTATCATTTTCAACAAAATACCTGCTTGTTGACCTTTCAAGGTCTGGAGCTCCAGTTGATGCATTTTCTTAAGCTCATTCATCTCTTGTGTATGACTGCAGATGAGCTCCTCTTTAAGGCTGCAGAGTGCATTCTCTTTTTCAGCTTTCAAGTACTCACGGACCTGGTCTACATGAGCTGAATAAACCAGAGAGAGACAAATGCGCTGGGCCTCCATCTGTAGCCGTAAATCAGCCTTTGAATGGAAATACATATATTGCAAAGGTTAAAAATAAGGAAGCAAGAAAGTCCAAATTTTCTGTATTTCATTACAGTTGCTAATTTCATACAATAATAATTTTAAACATGTCCACCTGACACCTAAACATAATATTAACATTTAAACATTTGTTAACTATTATCTAGTTTTTATTTGCAGTCATAAACCAAATCTGTACAATTAAGAGATTTCCTAAGTTCAAAATATATCTGCACATTCTTGCTCTAGTGATTCAGTAATGTAAAACATACTTACAAACCATATTTTCCTTTGAAAATCACTATTACTTAGTGAACTGATATCAAGTTCAATAGGCATGTGCCAGGGACTACGATGGCTGCATGACAGTTTTCAAGAAAATTTTCAGGGGAATGACAAGTCAGTTATGTAGTCTGGAGAGAAGCTTGACTTGGAGTAGAAACACAGTCCCAAATTTATTCAGTGAGTGGATTAAAGGGCTGAGTTCTTAGTTTAAAAGCTCAGCTGACCCTTCACAAAGGAAGTGAATACCAGATCATGCTGTGTGCTTGACTGGAAAGGCAAGAAATAGCATCAAATCTCAAGCCAGTGAGATAGACAGGGACCTGTTTATCATTTACATATCAAATTATATTTTGTAAATGTTGATATTTTGGTAATTTTTCTTGTTATTTCAAACTTTGTTTTATTTTTCTTCTCTATTTTTCTACATTAGCACACAGTGCACTGAATTTAGCAATGGACTCTATGGCCCAGATCTTTGGCTAAGGCTAAGAAGCATACATCATAACTGAGGAAGGACAAGTGAAAAGTTAGCCTGATATCCACTTTGTTAACACTAGTCATGTGGACTCTTAACAGTAAACTGTTTTAAAACTGTCAAGAAATACATACGATCACCTAAAAAAAACCTGGTCAAGGACAAAGTCTAAGGTATTGGTGCCTATGAAAAACCTAACTTTTGCTACAATATTTATTGAATCACTGCGTGTAGATTTAAGGCCAGATTTTTGATGCCTATCTCTGTTTAAATATACCTCTACCTCAATATAACGCTGTCCTCGGGAGCCAAAAAACCTTACCGTGTTATAGGTGAAACCGCGTTATATTGAACTTGCTTTGATCCACCGGAGTGCGCAGCCCCATCCCCCCGGAGCACCGCTTTACCGCGTTATATCCGAATTTGTGTTATATCGGGTCGCGTTATATCGAGGTAGCGGTGTATTAGTAAAATATCTAACTATCTGTTTGCACCCACAAGCAAGTAGAGATAATACTATTTGTATTTGTACCTGCAATTCAGCATGGATACAAAAATGCAGGCATAATTGCACCTCCAAAAACAGAGGTTAGGTGGAGGCCCAACTGGCTTTTAAGATCTTCTGATATTAAAATATAATATTAAATATAAAAATATATTCACCTTCCATTTCTCCACTTCCTATCCAGAAAAATTAAATTGAGAGAACATTAATGTAGTGGCAGTGGGTTGCTAAAGGGTCTACATTTTGTTTTGCAAGTTTAATCAAACATAATTAGTAAGAAAGTATAGTGAATTGTCTGCATTCCTTCCTATTTTTTGTCTGAGTGGGTATACTGAAGAGCTGGAGAACTAAAAAAAGGTACAAGTGTCTTGGAAAAAATAATCAACTCTTTCCTGACCTCTCCAACAAAAATCTAGAATCATTAAAACTTTTACTTTCTTTGAGTAAGATAGGATGTTACAACTGTATTGAAGACAAAATGCAATAATTAGGTTTTGCTTCATAATATTTTAACTGATGGCAAAGAATTTACCAAACTGAAAGTTTAATTTTAGTTTAATATTTTTGCTGCTTTCACTAAATTGAATATTTTATTTTTTTTGATCTATTCATACATCCATTAAAAAGGAACCCCTTCACACACTCCTTGAGAATTCTTAAACATACAGCTATGAAACAGATCACTCCTATGACCCCCCCTTTAACCACTAATCAACATATCCACAACAAACAAAAGCCCAGAAGCAAAAGGCATATTTAAGATAAACATTAACTTTCATTATTTTGCACAGATGTACTCCTGATAACTTTCTTTACCATACAGATTTCTATAAACATACCTGTTCAGATTTTAATATATCCAGTTGCTGTTGAAGCTGATCATTTTCATGCTGTGTAATGACCAGTAGTGATGTTTCTCCTGCTAGTCTGTCAGTCATCTGGTGCAGATGATCCAACAATGATTGCTGCTCTGGATTCAACATTTGCTGAATTTCCTTCTCTGTTACATGATGATCTGAATCTTTACATAAACTCAGATTATCTTCTCTTCCTTTTATTTCCTCACCAAGTTCATTGCTGGGATCAAATATTATATTTCTAGTTTCAGACACTGGGATAGCATCTGCTTGAGCTTTTTCTTTAGAGTATTTTGTCTTCTGTTCAAAAATGTTAACATTTTCAGTCTGATTGTGGCTAATTATGACTTCAAGTTCTTTACATCTTGCTAAAACTTGTTCTTTCTCTTGTTTTAAAGATTTAACTTCTTCACTTAATTGACAAATTTCACTATGTTTTAACTTTAATTGTTCAGAAAGATCAGCAAGTCTCAAGGACAGTTCCACTTTTTCACGCTGGGCTACCTCAAGCTTTTCCATAAGTTCTGTAGTGTCTTTCTCAACAACTTCTCCAACTTCAAAAGTTTCTGCTCTGCATATTTTGTCTTCTTTAGAGCCTTCAAAGACTGAACTTTTTGTTTTCAATACAACCAATTCATAGCTTTGTAAATGCTGAAGCTCTTCAGTCAGAACCTTAAGCTTGGTTTTATATTCAGCTTCCTCTTTGTTTTTGCTCTCTTCTAAATCAGCTTTTATTTTTAGAAGACAAGCATATTCTTCCTGCAGCTCTTGATAACTAGCTTCAAAATTTTTCTCAGCAAATGAAAAAGTATTCTTTTGCCTCTCAATTTCTGTTTTGAGTTCAATGTCTTGTTTTATAAGCTGCTCATTTTCAGCCATTAGCTTTTCTATTCTTTTTTGCATGTCAAGGTCTTCTGACTTAGAATTAACACTGTCTGTGAAAATCAAATTTTCTTCTGAACTTACCAAAATATGTTTTAATTTCTCCTCTAAAGCTCTATTTTCATCTTTAAGAAGGTTATTTTGTGTCTCAAGCTCTGTACATTTTTCTTGAAGGCTAACTTCTTTCTCTTTCATTTGTTTCTCCAACAATTCAGTTTTAAGTCGCAACTCTTGAACTTCTTGTTCAAGTGTACCCTTTTCTTTTTCTTCTTGCCTAAGAATATCAATCTCCTTTTGGAGTTCCTGTATTTGAAGAGTCATTTCTTCTGATTTAGAATTTACAACAGACTGCTGCAAATCTTTCAGCTTTGAAATCTCCAATAACAGCTGACTTTGCTTTGTTATTAAGTTGTCCTTTTCAAACTGCATGGCTTCTATCTTTTGACTCATTTCATTTTGTGCTTCTTCTAATTCCTGTTTATAGTGTGTGGCCAAGTTATCTTTAAGAATTTCAATGCTTATTCTGTGCTCTTGTTGTAAGTCTTCTCTAAGTTTGGACAGTTCTTCTTCATGACTAAACAGAAGCTGTGTCCTCAGTCTCTCTAATTCAGCTTCTTGAGATTCAGCCATTCTGTCCAAAACTTCATCCTTCTCTCTTTCTAGCATTTCAAGTTTTATTTTATAATTTGTGACTTCTGCCTCATGTTTTAATTCTAACTCTTTCCTGAGCTCAGATGCAGAAGCAAGCTGAGCTTTCAGATCTTCAATCATAACCTGGTATTTATCGGCTTCATTTAATCTGCATTCTTTGTCCATTATGGTTTGCTTGGCTCTCTGAATCTGCTCTCTTGAAAAGGTCAATTCTTGAAAAAGATCTTCAATTTGTGTTTGTTGAAGAGACTTTTCTGCTGAAATTTCTTCCAGTTGTTTTGACAAATCTTGCTTTATTTTTTCCTTCTGATAATTAGCATCTTGCAATTTCATATTCAATTCATTAATTGCAATATTCATTAAATGTACTTGATCTTCATTAATATTATCACTTGAACATGGATTTAAAGTTTTCTCCAGCTCTATTTTTTGTTGGGCAAGAAGTTCTTCAATTTCTAATGCATGTTGCTTAATTAACTCTTGCTTCATTTGTACAATCTGCTGCCCGTACATCTCATCTAATTCTGCCTGAAGTTCTGCCAGTCTCCTTTGTGTTTCTAATTCCATTCTTTGTACAATGTCAGTTTCAAATTGGCTGTCTTTATGGCATCGCTTCTGTAATTCTTCCACAGTACCCATTAACTGTTTTATTTCATCAGAACATTGTCTTTCTTTTTGTTTGCAGTTAGCCAGTTGTAGTTTCACATTATTTGCCTCTTGATTCTTTTGTACAATCTGTTCTTTTAATTCCTCAAGTGATTTATTGGCATCTGATAATTTTTCCTTCAACTGAAATGCATTTTTTTCTTCTTCTATTATTTTTGCTTTCAGCTCTCCAATTAGTGCTTCTTTTTCTTGTAGTTTTTTATTAGAATCTTCTCTTTCATTTTTGTGTTTCTCCTTTAAAAAGCAAAAATATGCCATATTTTAACTTTTGACATCTCAATATTTGAATGTTTTTAACCTTTGAATATTATACTTACAATTTCTTCTTTAAAACATCATGTTACACTGTAAGCATTTCTAAAATTAGATCTAAACCATTTGCTACTCAATTTCAATAATTTTCTCTGCATTGGGAATAAATTATGGTTCAAGATCACTTTATTTTTTCCAGTGCTGCACTTGCATTTCAAAAATGTTTGGCTTAGTTAGTTGAAAGCAGTTTCCTATACAAACTAATTTTCTTCAGAAATTAGAAGTTATAAAGAGAAATATACACAAGAACAACATTTACAATGTGGGGGAATGTTTGACTTTGAGAACCACTATTAGGGGCTGATTCACCAAACACTGAAGTCAATGGAAGGTTTTTTCATTGATTTTAGTGGGCACCATATCAGTATGCACCAAGGGTCCATTAATTTTCATACTGTATACACTATGTCATTTGAAAACACCACTGAATACAAGTAGATATATCAATAGGCCCAAATATGCACTCTTTTAGTGGATGTATTTCAAATATATGTAGAACAGTCAAGGGGTTTTGGCTGGTGCTTCTTTAAAGGGCATTCAATTTTGTGGAGTGATTTGAGATGTCTTCCATGAAGGACACTAAATAAACACAAAAGATATATCATAAAGCATAAAAATACATCTTGTTTAAGACAAGAGAGTTATTCAAACAACTGTTTTTATATTTTCTTTCAAAGTTACTGGCATTTAACATAAGCATTCTAATTCCAGTTCTACCTTTCTCATTCACTTGTTATAAGTATTTCTGCTGTAATCATAAGTTTATTTGGACATTTTCTTCTAGAGTCTAAAATCAAGACCCAAGCAATTCAGCTAATACTTACTTCTAAACTTGCATACAATATACATTTAATATAATAAACGTAACAGTCTTTGTCTTAAAGAGACAAGAAGTTACCTTTATAAAATAAATATAGGAAGCCAATATTGTCACCGCCTCTAATGAGGAGTTGCACACACATATTTGGTGTTATCTTTATAATTAACTTCAAATGAACTGTAATTAGGAAAACAACATCAAGTCAAGTTTCAGAGTGGTAGCCGTGTTAGTCTGTATCAGCAAAAAGAACGAGGAGTACTTGTGGCACCTTATAGACTAACAAATTTATTTGAACATAAGCTTTCGTGGGCTAAAACCCACTTCATCGGATGCAGAAGCAGTACAGCAAAGTAAGTATAGCAGATGCAGCTGATGAAGTGGGTTTTAGCTCACAAAAGCTTATGCTCAAATAAATTTGTTAGTCTCTAAGGTGCCACAAGTACTCCTGTTCTTTTAACATCAAGTCAATAGTAACAGGTATCAGTCTAGTAAGAAACCTACCATTTCATAGACACTGATTCTGTCTTGCAGAAGTGTAATTTGTACTTCAAATTCTTTATTCTTTTTTTGGTAATTCTTCAGTAGATATTCTTGTTCTTCTAGCTGTTGCTGATGTGTAAGGATCTGTTGTTTGGCTTGCAATAAATCTGCAGCTGTACTACTATGGCTGGTATTCCTTAAGGCTTCACTTGCCTGTAACTTACACATAGAAAAAACATAGGCAGGTCAGAGTTTTCTAAACCAGCAATCCTCCCATTTGCTCAGTTTATCTATAAGCAGGGAAAGACTGTTTGAAATTTGTTTGTCTTCTCTTTTAGTAGCAATGGGATGGTGTTCATCATGTTGGAATAGCCAGCAAATTATTTTTTCATGCTCAGTATTACACTGCTGCTGCTTCCCCCCCCCCAGTCATCAGGGGAGAGATCTTGAACAACTGCTGGGGATGCAACACAAGGCCCAGAAAGGATGGGCAATGCCAGTATACTTGTGTGGAAAAGGGATGGCTGCCCCTCCATCTCAAGTCGACTGCCTTCCCATTGGCTGGGGATGAGTGATCTGGCTAGCTGATTGGCTCTTGTGTGCCCTCTCACCCATATTTATACTCTCCTGGGCTTTTCAACAGCCTCTTGTTCCTGTTAGTTGCCCTGCCCTCCCCCCTTCTCTTAGTTGTAGTGTAGGAGTTGTGTTTTTTAGGATGTTGCATGTGTCACTGATCACCTGTTTTGGGATCGTGAAGGAATTTTTTCAATTGGATCAAATTAGCCTATGTCTAGTGGGTTTTTTTCACTTTCCCTGCAGCATCATGGAGGCACAGTTGGGTTGTATGCAATAGACTTTAAAGTTTAATATTAGGAAAGGAATGACTGTTTAGCTTGTCACAACATGTGGCTAGTGCAAATAAGGTTAAAAGGGCCAGCTCCCACAGGTAAATGAAATCCAGGATTTCATTGGTAGACCTTGGGCCTATAGGAGAAGGGGAGACCTGAAAGATTTTCAGATTGAGGTTCCCTCTTGGTAATCTCTGCCCTCTTCACTCAGGGGGATACAGAGAGGATTTAAAAGCAAACTGAATCCTAAGGGTAGGCGTGAACTACTGGTTATATCAGGGGTCGGCAATCTTTCAGAAGTGGCGTGCCGAGTCTTCATTTATTCACTCTAAGTTAAGGTTTCGCGTGCCAGTAATACATTTTAACGTTTTTAGAAGATCTCTTTCTAGAAGTCTATAATATATAACTAAACTATTGTTGTATGTAAAGTAAATCAAGTTTTTAAATGTTTAAGAAGCTTCATTTAAAATTAAATTAAAAGGCAGAGAACCCCCAGACCGGTGGCCAGGACCCGGGCAGTGTGAGTGCCACTAAAAATCAGCTCACATGCCGCCTTCGGCACGCGTGCCATAGGTTGCCTACTCCTGGGTTATATGGTGGGAATCCTGTAACTCTGCGTTGCAACCAATTAAACCCCTGGTATATGAGAGTGGTGGGTAGGCATAAAATGCCTCTTCACTGTGTAAAATTAATACCATTGTGGCCTGCTACTTAAATCCATCCCATATATCCGTTGTTCATTTGCGGGCATATCTCAAAATATGTTTTATGGCCAACTAGCACAGGGCAGCAGTATATTAGGAAGTCACTTTGAAGTGATAATATGCCTTGCACCTGCAATTGTTAATTCTCATAAATCAGTATGTGAAATACTGTAGATTCACAATGTCATGCTCGAAGCTTGTGGAAGTTACCTTTGAGTGTTCAACAGCTCAAAATACTAAAACATTTAACTGCAGCACAAATCAATAATGATGAAGCCTCCATGGTTACCATTATACTCAATCATCAGTTCCTTTTTGAACAAACAAATATAAAAATATGTAACAAAAAGGAACAATGGAATAATCTTCAACCCCAGCAGAGAAAGTAGGGGTGTGACTAAGCCTCTAATAAGACTCTAGGGTGAAAACCTGAATCCAATGAAGTCAATGGGAGTTTTGCCATTGATTTCAAAGATGCCAGGATTTTACCCCTAATCTTTTGAGAACAGTTAGTACAGGTAAGTTTTCCTTTCTACAGTGGTTGCCATTAGAAAGCCAGTATTTACCAACAGTTACTATCGTGCAATAGAAGTGAAACCACATTATTTCCTATTGTATTATAGGAAATGAGTGCAATATTCCAGATACTACAATGTGGTAACTGTTGGCAAATACTCTTTTAATCACTGTAGATCCCTACTCTTGGGTCCAAATTTTCAAAAGTTTACATGAAAGAACACTGATTTTGTTTCTAAAGGAAGTAATACTTCATGGATTTTGTTATCCAAATTGACCCTCTTTCATCAAACCTGATGAAATATTGTTAGCAATAAAACTTACATGCTGAAACTGAATTTGCAGTTTCTGGCTTTGTTCAGTAAGCTCTAAAAATTCCCTCAGTGTTTCATCCTTTTCTTTCCGTGCTTGCTGTAGATTAGTAGTAAGCTGTGTGATAATATCATCTCTTTGTTTGATAGCAGCCTCAAATTCTTGAAGCTATGGAAGGTTAAGTTAGTGCAATCAGTGCAAGTCAAAATATGTACAAAAATATAATAAACTATTCTCATAAAATGGGAGTAAAAAAGTAAAATGTATTGAATGCATAACATCTCTACTCAGAAGTGCTTAAAACACCTACGGTAGCATTAATATGTTAGCAATAACTTTTATACCATAAGTATTTAAAACTATTCAGACACTGGATATTGCTTTCTTCCTTAAGCAATTTTGACACAATTTCCCCAACCCCCCATAAGATACTTAACTGAAGAATGTAATCTGGACTTTATATTGATAAGGTAATGCATCTTGATTAAATTTATCAGAGTTAGACTCTGAAACTACGTTAAACCAGAAGTTCTCTAAAACATTCTTTGACATCAGTATGGAACGTGCAATAAATTGGGACTTCATGAGCTAATGAGGAAATCAGATTAAACATTCTAGACTGATACATGGTATATAGCAGTGAGAGGCTTAGATGGACACTTGTAATAAAGAAAGGAAAAAGGACAAAAGTACTGTTGATGGAAATAAATTCCTTCAGAAGTGTTATATGTACCTTTCAGCAGCATAGAATCATAGAATATCAGGGTTGGAAGGGACCTCAGGAGGTCATCTAGTCCAATCCCCTGCTCAAAGGAGGACCAATCCCCAACTAAATCATCCCAGCCAGGGCTTTGCCATATATTTTATTAAATTCTGTAAACCATGAATTGTACACTATTATTAACTGCCATTAATTTTCTTTAAAAAAAATAAATTTCTTGCGGTTTACTTGAAAATTACTTAATTTATTTAAAAACTCTTCTTTCTACAGCCAGCAGAAGTGTTAAAATGTACATAATCTGTCAGTCAATGTACATGTTCTTAAATCATTAACCTGCTCATATATTATACTGTTAATTTAATTTTCTATGCTCTTCTAAAGAATAAAAAGCACCTACAGGTCATACAGGGAGATGTTCACTTCAATGGCTTTGCAGCCACTTAAGTCAATGGTAAAGTGGGCACAGCACCTACCAGTTGTATGAAAACCAGAGCACCAGTAGCAGCCATTTTGTTTTCTAGGTTGACTGAATTTTAAAATTATTTTTACAAAGAAAATCGAAATGAAGTGTTAGTTTCTGGCTTTTCATTAAACTTAGAAAACTAACATCAGAAAGTCAATGGAAGTGTCTACATGGAACACTTTTCTTATAATGCTAGACATTCACCTGTGTGCACTGAAGGAAAAGTTTAGTACTACCACATGATGCTTTTGTATTGTTCTCAAATGTTTTAGCTGAGGTTAATTCATAGTTTAAAAGGCATATTATTCAGTACTGATAGGAAAGCAAGTGGTTTTTTTTAAACACACAGACCTACTCTCTATGAGCAGTTTGAGAGAACTGAATTCTGTTCATATCATCCTTGATTGCTTTGAAAAAAATAATCTGCTGAATCTACTAAGGGCCTGATCTTGCAAAGTGCTAAGTGCCCTCAAATCCCATTTTGATAGATCAAGTCCTAAAACAGTTGTTTGTTTTTACACCTTCACTTTCCTGGATGATGCAATTGCTGGACAACCATCTTAATACATAAACAGGTATAAATTGGGCAGTTATATATGCCAAGCCCTTGTACATACATAGGATCCTACCAAATTCACGGCCATGAAAAACATGTCACGGACGGTGAAATCTGGTCTCTTCCCATGAAATCTGGTCTTTTGTGTACTTTTATCCTATACTATAGGGATTTCACAGGGGAGACCAGTGTTTCTCAAATTGGGGATCCTGACCCAAAAGGCAGTTGCAGAGGGGTTGTGGTATTGCCACCCTTACTTCTGCATTGTCTTCAGAGCTGGGTGGCTAGACAGTGGCGGCTGTTGGCCGCATGCCCAGCTCTGAAGACAGCTGCCTGCCAGCAACAGCAGAGAAGTAATGGTGGCAATACCATACCATGCCACCCTTACTTCTGCGATGTGCCTTCAGAGCTGGATGGCCGGAGAGTGGCGGCTGCTGACTGAGGGCCCAGCTCTGCAGGCAGCAGCACAGAAGTAACGGTGACAATACCATACCATGCCATTCTTACTTCTGCGCTACTGCTTACAGCCGCTCTTCCTGGGCTCCTGACCAGCAGTCGCCGCTTTCCAGCTGCCCAGCTCTGAAGGCAGCACCGCCATCAGAAGCAGTGCAGAAGTAAGGGTTGACGTACTGCAACCCCACCATAATAACTTTGTGATCCCTCCACAACTCCTTTTTGGGTCAGGATCCTTACAATTACAACACTCTAAAATTTCACGTTTAAATAGCTGAAAACACGAAATTTACAATTTTAAAAATCCTGTGACATGAAATTGACCAAAATGGATCGTGAATTTGGTAGGCCCCTATATTTAAAATTATATATGTTCACTATCTTTTCTTTCACTGAAAAGCACAGTGTTGGCAGCAACTAAACAGAAGAAATTATAACTCTTGTAAAATTCATCAAGCACAAATGGTACAAGATACAGTAAATAGGAACTAAGCATGAATTAAAATGTATCAGTACCATGGAAGATAAGTGGTCTTTCAAATCATTCATATGCACTGAAAGAGAAAACAGTGATAACCTATCCCTTTTTTTATTTATAGGGAATGCTACTTAGAAGGATATCCAGAAAATTATAAATCCCTTTTCATAGATTTGCTAAAATAAAAGGAAATCTTTCAAAAAAACAAACAAAAAAATCCCACAGGGATGAATACAATTAAGACTACTTAGTTTAAAACATGTTTTGTAAACCATGATCCAACAACAAAATTCTATCTACAGTAGAAACTTATAAAACAAAGGAAAACCTATGAACACACGTTCAGTATACAAATCAACAAAAGGTCAAAGAAAAGAGAGACAAATGTGAAATGAAATACAGACCATGAAAAATAAAACTATGCCTTAAATTTCACCAATGGTCCAAATTCAGTGTGATGTAAGCTAACAAATACCTAACAACTTTAATAGGAGTACCACCTGCTTACATCAGGGCTTGTATGCCTGTCTGCAAACGCTGACAGACAAATGACCTCCTGGTTAAGTAGCTACCTCAGGAATCTCACTTCTTTGGTAGGTGGAACTTGATACTCTGCTTGGTCTCTGAGGAGCAAGGGAAAAAGAACTGTGTACTGCCATTGGATAATTAATGAGGAAGAATTAGAGCTTGTCTTGAGGAAGCCCATGTATCCACTCTTCCAACCATAAGGCGAGCACTGCAACAGCTAAGCACCGAGTGAAAATGTTGGCCAGAGAATAAAAAGAAAGGTGAAACACACTGGAACTTCCTTTCAAGTAAAGAGGATACGTGCTGATGAAACCTCATTCTCTTTGGAACTAAACAAAATTCTGTATTCCACACTCTCTGACTGGCTCTCTTTAACCAAAAACACTTCCAGGTGACACTCAGCATTTTTGTGTGTAACCAAGTAGCAAACAGAAAGCAACATAAGGTAATTATACCTGTTGCAATCCTTCTGTACCATATGCTGCCCTCATTTCTTCTAGTTCTCTGTTTAGCTCTTCAATCTCTTGTTGTTTCCCAGCCAATTCATTCTCCATCATCTGTAGCTGTGTCTGAGAGTGCTGCATTTCATGCTCAGAATAAGTCTCTCCAACTCCAAATTCTTCTTCCTAAATCAATCCAAGTTCCTTAACAACCCAACACTTATATGTTTTCTCAAGGTGAGCAGAGTCAAATTTTGAATTCTCTATCAAACACCACATTAGAACATTAAAATATAACATAGCATTTAGGAGCTTATTGCCATGGTAACCTGCCTTGTTGGCATAATTTACACCTTAAGAGCACTGACATACAGTACTTCTGTGAATTCTGTATTAAAAGGCTAAGCTTTATACTAGGAGTATTTTTTGTTTTCCCTAAAGTTTAAAAGAGGCAACATTATACATATTAAGATGTCATGAAACAACAACAAAGCTAGATAACATTGCATACCACAGAATTTTTGTTAGTAAGCCAGGTAGTTTTGTTCAACCAGAATATTACTATACAAATTGCATAAGGTTTTTAGTACCCAACATTAGTAATAGGATTTAATTTGTAATACTATACCCTGATTAAGTCTGCTGGTATAGCTGTTCTTGTCACAAAACTGCAACCATTTACCTGTATAAAGACAATTTCTAGACATATTATAATTTAAGATGCAGCTTAAATTCTAGCTTCCTTTCATTTGAGATGTATCTGATTATTTTTGTAGACAAAACCTTGTGAGCAGAGAACAATCACTTCATTTGAAATGCACACAGTTAGTATATACTGTTCCAGAATCTGATTGTTTTGCACAATTCAGATATACCTAATTGTATCAAAAGTAGCAAGGGTTATTGTTTTGTAATTTAGAGCCTCTCATATTAAGTAAACCTGGGCTGATGTCTTTAGGATATAAACTGCATTAGAATTCTTATAAACAAAGAAAACAAGGAAATTCAGATTTAAAGCTTCACATTTTAAATGTTATAATATTAAAAATCAGTAACAGAACATACAATATGAGCAGACTGAACAAATAATACATTTTAAACACAAAATATTTTGAGTACACACATTTAAAAATGGTGACGAGAGAAGCTCAGTAAAGAGTACCTTAAATTACTAAACTCCTCTCCTCATCCATTTTTTGTAAGGTGTGCACTTCATAATTTGCTATTACTAATCACTCTCCCCTGGAATCAGAGTTATTATATCGTATTCTTGTAATCTGAAATAATTTCTTACACTGAAAAATGTACAAGACACTTTGGATTTAAAATAAAATATCTGAAAATTATTTCTTCCCTTTCACTTACCTGCTGCTGTCACACGGTGCAGCGTCCATGAGAATTTTGACTCTAGAGACCACATAAGCCAATAATAAAGAGACTCCAAAATTGTAAGTGCATCCCAAAAACAATACTTACAGATCAACAAGAAAATTGTAAGAAACAAACACAAAAATACACAGGGCTTTTACTCAGCAGGTCCTTTGACCCATGTGTAAAATGGTGTAACAAAAAACTGCCACATTCCTCTCAGAGCTCCTCTCCACATAAGAATCTGAAGTAGGAGTGAGGATTTTGGAGAAGGGGAGCTACTGTATATTTATAGAATTTCAGTTCCACCCAACATTATCACTGTAGCATTTAAGTAAAAAAAAGTATAAAATCAGCGTTTTAAGTAAAAAAACAGTATGGAAATCTGCTTAGGAATTGTCTAGGCAGGGCAGGGCTTAATTACAATATGAAGGCATCATGTCTGTGCAAACCCTAAAGTCTAACATCAAAATGCACTGGCATGCAAGGGATCAAAGTCTGACCCCCAAGTTTGATTAAAGCAGTAGGGTATCAAAAAGAACAATGCCTCACTCCTGAATGACATTTTGGTAGAGACACAGAGGGTTGCTGACTCACTTTGGGGGGAGTCAAGTCCAGACCTCCTCTACAATAAGTAAGGTCACCAAAACATAGTCTAAGTTTGAGAGGGAATGAATACTGTAAAATACTGTAAAAATCAGGGGATGCCAATAAACTCCAATAAACTCCTCTGCCCCACATACTCTTTAACTCTGCAGGGCAACTGACTGCCACTACATTCACCCAGCATTTGCACTGTAGCTACTAACATGAGGCCTTAGAACAGATTTGGGCTTCTGGTCCCATCACAATAATAACAGATTAGTAGGAACAAAACATGAATGTAAACAAACAAAATGCTACTTTTCTTTTTCCTTTATGTACTCCAATTTCTATTGGCTCTTAAATTGATAAATAAAAACACTGACTACCGAAGAGTTATACGCCACATCTGTTGGATGCCCACAGTGGTCCTCTGGTGTTGTGTATAATCTCTGTACTTCTCCCATCTAATTCTCTGTGGAATCTATTATACTTTTTCTCTTTTGGCATGGTGCAAGGTGAAACCTAACAACGTTTTTAATACATTTCATTTGGTATTCCGAAGTGTAGACTGAGCACAATGGAGAGATCTGGGGGTGCCAAACAGGTATATTTTAGACATGGAAAAGTATTGCCTGTAGGAAAGCTGGCAGACGATTACAGGAATGTGCAAACACTGATTTTGAAATATCTTGTTTTAAAATAGATTATAAATTTGTAATTTTGAAGTCCACAATCCTGCAAACGATTCAATGCTTGTGGACCTCTGTGCAAAGCTCATTGATTTTAATGGGTTTCCATGTGGGCATACTGGGTTGCCTATACAGAGCTCCCTACAACACTGGCATCTAAGTCCATATATATCATTGATCATTGATTTGAAATCTTACAATTTAATTTCTACTTTTAAAATTTTGCAATGCACCTTTAAGGCTGAAATGTTCTTAAATCACACTGGTGTGCCTACGTACTGCAGCATATAATACATGAAATCATCCATCTTTGGAGATCCTGGAAATATTGAGTAACAAGAGCACAGTTTTTAATCTTAGTTCTGAATTTTCCTGTTTTCATTATTATCTTAATATTTTCACAAGAAATATTCCCCAAACATAAAATCTCTTTTAAAATGTTTATAATCTATCGTGTAAAGGCAAACGTGCTTTAATTTATACTTTATTTTATATTGTTTAAGCAAAAGCAGACTTAAATATCACAAAACTAACCAAGCAGCACTGAATATAGTGAATCATGACTACTGCCACCAGGGGTCAGCACAATTTTTTTGAGCCATTGCACTTTAATGTACAGTATAGCTATCACTGTCAAGCTCCATAAAGATGATTTTAGATCCTATAGACCTCGGAATCCCTGACATGCTACCACCCAAACTGCAGCATCAATCTTCTATATGGAGCTATTTCAATGCTATTAGAAAGATTTGTTTAGAAATTAAAAAATTACTTTCCAATATAAATTATCAAGTTTACATGTCAAAGCATTGGCAGTGTAGGACAAATTTTAATATATAAAAGAATAGCATATTATTGACTGACAGAAACTTTCAGGTCAGAAAACAAAAAAACCCCAAAGCCCTTAATTTCATTATATATGAGTTTCTATAAAAGCATCTGGAATGGGTAATGTATTTTTATTCCACATCTTTAAAAGAACTCATATTTATTTGTTTTAGTTCTTTATTTCAATGCAAGGATTAAGATATACATTTTATTCAGGAATTATTTCACTTTTATTGCCAATTATTATTCCATGAACACAGAAGTTTATAATATCAATACTGGCAGATGACATTGCTTGCAGCCTGCAATGTTGCTAACTGCTAACGGTCTCTTTTAATGGGTCCCTCTTTTAAACTAAATGAGAAAACACTGATTCTGAAAATATACACAAAGTGCTGAATCCTCAGCTTTTGTACTCTTATAATTTAGTGCTTTTTAGTTGTCACATATTATAGCAACATCACAACATATTGAGCACTCCAATAAGTTTTAGTCTGATTACTACAAAGAATTTATCTAAGATTCTAGCACTATAATATCACCTTGGCAAAACCTATTTCCATACATTCTTATTTTTAAACTGTGGATAGGCAGAAGATATTTCCTGTTCGTGTCATATAAACAATTAGAATAAAGACTTAAGCCTAACAATAACAGATTCACAACCTTTTTAAATCTACAGAGACTTTAACAGTGATTTTTAAAAATATGTGATGGCTGTGTTACTTAATTTATTTTTCCATTATATAGTGCATTAGAAAAATTTCTTCATTTTAAGGTTAAAGACTATTGTTTACAATGTAATTAGTTTTGCCAATAACAAACTTATTTTCTTCATCTTCCTCAACAGTGATTAAAAATATTTCTTAGGTTTGAAAAAAAGAAAAAGAAGTTTTGGCTACTGTCTTTTAGTACTTGTCTTGTAGAAGTATGGAATACAAGTTTATATTTGGACCTACGGAGAAGCAGCATCAAGAAAGGTAAAAAACAGTGCTTGCTACTGGGAAAAGCTCAACTTCCCCTTAGTCTTGAATTTGAACTGTAACCCTGACTAGATTACTAATCATCACCATTATTTAATTCTAAAGGCTACATAAGGTCTCATATTAGTTTAAAATAAGTAATTTGTTACAAACAGCATATTCTGTATATATTCATATTTTGGATTTGGTTACCATGTCCACAACTGTGGATTTGTACAGGAGACTGAAGGAAAGAGAAGACTTCATTTATAATAATAAAATTCCTGTAAGACAAGAATGCTGATATCTGCAGTTACTGTTTCCCGCAACTTTGCTTAGGAAACTGTACTCTATCATTAGACGGAGCCATTATGAGCAATGTCCCTCAAAGAGGGATATATTTATTTGTCACTGGACTTTATCCAGTTCCCCAAGAGAATTAGCTAACAAACAAGCTCACTTTGCCAGCTATAATAAAACAAACAACTTTTAAATAATACAAGTTAAAAATATTCCACTTGAAAGCATGACTACTATTTTTTTAGCATTATTTCTGACTGAAAAGGTTTAAGTAACATTTTTTTTTTTTAAATGAAGCCTCTTTAAATAATGAGAAGAAAGAAGGGAAGCAAAGAATAAGATGGGTACCACTAATAAGCTCATCACCAGCCTGTTCGAGTTGCCAAGCACACCTGGCTCTCACCAACTTCAAATTAAATTGTAGGTTTTTAGCATTTCCAAACATAAGGCGCTACATGCCTGAAACAAAACTGAGTTCAAGATTCAGTCTCCAATTCCATACAAAATTTGTCCAGTCTATGCTATGGTATACAGAATTTAATTTTCTCTCACCTTTAAAAATTCTCAATGTTACAGATGGCTGCAGTTGTTCATTAACGTAAATGAAACATATTTATTACTAAAAGTGTTATTATGGCTGACCTGAATACACCTCTACCCCGATATAACGCGACCCGATATAACACAAATTTGGATATAACGTGGTAAAGCAGCGCTCCGAGGGGGCGGGGCTGCGCGCTCCGGCAGATCAAAGCAAGTTCAATATAACGCGGTTTCACCTATAACACAGTAAGGTTTTTTGGCTCCTGAGGACAGCGTTATATTGGGGTAGAGGTGTATATGCTTGATGACAACTCAATGCAGTTCCAAAGACACATGTACACTGGTTCCAAGATCTCACTGCAGACAGTGAAAAACTTCACTGACTTTTAACAATTAAAAGGAATGTATGGAAAAGCTGCACACCTTTCATCTTAACAATCATTGCTCGATTTTGCAAGCCAACCACCATTTGAACTGCATGCACAAGTTTCTCACTATCTACTTATGTTTTGGAACAAAATTATTACTTCATGAGAAAAGGGAGGGGGATCCTCTCACAGGAAAGAGAACAAGAGTTCCTAGAAAAGAATGAGTTCATACATAGTTTTTTTTTGCATTTTCATTTTCAAAGAGGCTGAAAAATGGGATTTTTTTTTAAAGTAGAGTTCAGAACTAGATCTGGTTACAATTCTACAATATTAGTCTTCTGTGGTCTCTGGCATTTAAAATACTGCTATTAAAATCTCTAACATTAACTGTAGATACTAAGGAGAACCTTTTGAATACCAAAAAAAGAGTACAGACCCACAAGGTGCTGGGCTAAACTCTTCAGCTCAGGGATTGTGTCTTCACCTATCCTTCTACAGGGTGGATGCTACCATAGTCTAAATATTAAATAACTAACCCATGCTCATCCATAATTATGAGACATTACATCAATGTCCTTCAATGTCTCAATCTCCCAGGACTTGCATGTTTTCTTGGGATTTTTGCTCTCACTTTCTGCAATAGCTGCTCCTTACATCAGACTAGAGGTTTTGATTATATTTTTGTATGGCTCTCAGTTGTGCATATGTCAGAGCATGTCATACTGCTCTGGGCTTCTGAGGCATTGAAGGCTGGCTCTTCATGTTCAATGGGTGTGGTACAAATATCTCACTGTAGTATACATTCTAAACATAAAAATACCATAGTAAAGTCAGTTCTGTGCACAGAACTGTATTTGTTTCCTTTTTAATGGTAAACTGTGTGTGTGAGTTGCCTCCTTTCCTCAACACACACACAGAGCTCCTGATGATTCTTTTAATCTTCTCCTATTTCTCACCCTTCACCAAAACATATAACAAGAAGTGTGCTGTGCCCAGGTATCTGAGATATGAAATCTCTAATCAGAGCATATAACCTGGATTTCCTTCAGGTAGAGAGGAACAGGAGCCACTGGTTACCCAGCAGAAGTAATATAAGCAGAGCTGGCAGCTCCACATATGCCAGGTTGCCTGACATTTCCCACTATCAGATCCTGCTTTCAGTTACCTAACATGGCAAAACTTTAACCATTTGGGCTCAAATCTTCCATTCCAGGTGCAGGGCCGGATTAACGCAGGGGCTTTAGGGGCTGCAGCCCAGGGCCCCAGGCTAAGAAGTGCCCCAGCTCAGCAGCGCTCAGGCAGGCTGGCTGCATGACATGGCCCCACACTGCTCCCAAAAGCAGTGGGCTGCTGGCAACTCTCTGCGGCCCCGCACGCTGCCCCTGCTCCCAGCATTGTCCCCACAAGTCTGGTTCCCGGCCAATGGGTGCTGCAGGGGTGTGCAGAGTTGTGCCAGCAGCCGTCCGCTTCCGGGAACAGCATGGGGCCATGGCATGCAGGCAGGCAGCCTGCCTGAGCCCTGCTGCGCCACTGTCCAGGAGCCACCTGTGCTAAGCACCTCCTGGCCGGAGCCTGCACCCCACACCCTGTCCCAGGTCAGAATCTCCTCCTGCACCAAACTCCTTCTCAGAGCCCGCACCCCTCACCCTCTCTTGCACCCCAACACTCTGCCCCAGCCTGGAGCCCCCTCCTGCACCCAAACTCCCTCCCAGAAAGAAACTAATATAACAACTGTTCTAAGGTAAGAATTAGGCTATTTTGAATTAATTTAACTATATTCGATATATTTTAAGACTGAAATGTAATCACATAACGGCTTTATGTTAATTAAAAGGCAAGTTTAGTATAGAGCTAATAGCCTCGATGTTATAATTGTGATCATTTTGTTTTAAATTAGGAAAAAGAATTGTATACAGGAGCCCCACAAAATCTAATAGCCTTGGGCCCACAGGAGAGTTAATCCGGCCCTGCCAGGGTGCCAGCTGCAGGCTGAATTTTTTTTGAAATGTTTCAGTCAAAACAGTTCAGCCATCTCAGAGAAGTAATTTAGGGAAAGATATAGTGTTTTGTCATGTTAAAAAATCCTTACTATGGTTCCATTGAGAAGCTTGAACGCCCCATGCTTTGGAGCAGGGACTTGACATTTGGCAGGAGGGTGGCTTTTGTGGCAGGGATGTGCCTTTTGCTATTCCCATGAAAATCTGGCCAAATGTTATAAGCTTTTTAAAATCTCAACTTGCACATGTTCAGTGGAGGCTTTTTAGAACTGCACAGCTAAAATAAAATCTGCAAAACTCCATCGCATTCAGAATGCTCTAGCCCAGGGGTCTCAAACACGCGGCCTGTAGAGTTATTTGCACATTAAGAGAACATTAAGGTTGCTAAAGAGCTCCTATGTGATGCTAGGCAAGTCAATTATACCAAACTTTTCGCTAAGGGCTTGCCTTCCCTGCAAAGTTAACCTGAGTTATAACTCAAGTACTGCCACCAGCTTGAGTC
This sequence comes from Chrysemys picta bellii, assembly GCF_011386835.1. NCBI lineage: Eukaryota > Metazoa > Chordata > Testudines > Emydidae > Chrysemys > Chrysemys picta. The sequence goes on along the minus strand of NC_088792.1, from coordinate 46,803,487 downwards.
CCATCCACACGCAAAATCCCTTGAGTGTGGTTGTGCTTTTAACTTGAGTTGGCTGGCCTGGCAGGGGATATAAGCTAAAATTTACACTTAGTTTACGAAGTCTAACAGAACCACTAGTATGGATGCAGGCTAGCTCCTCTCGAGCACTGCTGGTCCTCCAATGCCTTCCCACAATTCCCTCTGGATCCCCAGAAAGGATGGAGAAGTTCTCTCACAAATCACTGGGAAAGAATTCATAGAGTGGCTCAGCTTACTGCAGTGCAAAGAACTATGGGATATATCCCCAAAAGTCTGAGTGTCACACACAAGTGAGTGCAGCATCGGTGTGGATACAGTAGTTTGAGTGTTATTTCGCAGTGTGGTCTCTTTCACTCAAGCTGGGATAACTCAAGAGGAGTAACTCAAGTGAAGATCACTGCAGAGTTAACTCTGCAGTGAAGATATACCCTAACTGTATGTTCCTCATTTTCTGTGTACCCAACTTGAGACCCATACTCTGATTTGCAGAAGTGCTGTACACTCACATCAGCAAACTGAAGTCAGTGGGAGTAGGGCCATCAACATATAAAGTGCTATATGAAGCTAAGTACACTGAAAAAATAGGTTGTAGGCATTTCAGACTGAGCACCTAAAATTTGTGGACACTTTTTACTTTAATCTCTCTGTTCCTGAATTCCCCATCTGTAAAATGGGAATAATAATAGCCTCTCACCTAACAGCAATGTTGTTAAGATAAGTTAATTAATGTTTGTGAAGCACTCAAATACTATAGTGATGAGTGCCATGGAACAGCCCCTGAGGAAATTAATAACTGTATTCAGAGCAGGGTTTGAATTGTGTGCAATAAATAAGGCAATAAAGCATTGAACAATTAAGATAAAACAAAATATTGAATAGCTGCTGATTTAATGAGCACTGAATGAGGCAGGGGTCTTGGGAAAAGACTGTATGCGAGCATGTAATTAATGCGTATGCACCAGGGGCCCAAATTAAGGTTGTTCAAGCACCCTATATTCTGGCATTTTCTAACTTTTCAGAGACTGGCTTTGCAACCTTAATCATATTTTAACATAGCTTTTGTATGTGTAATAAATTGGCCAGCATGTGTTATATCGAATCAAATTTATTGTTCTCAAATTGACAATATTACAATTTTTCTACTTGTGTTAACTGAGAAAGTTAGAGCTGGAAATTGTTGGGAATTGGCAGGGATAATACTATATGTTACAAGGCTCACCATAAATACAAAGTAACATATTTAATTATAAACTCTAATGATCAAAGAAACTATCATAGTTTTTGAGGAATCCTCAAGAGATAAGAAAATTAATAGCATATTGACATGAAGTTAATTATTAATAATGCTCTAAGGGCCTAATCCTGCTCTCAATGGCAAGATGACAATGACTTCAGTGTAAACAGGATCAAACTATTTCAAGGTATTTCTTTTTAAAATTAACTAATTTTCTGAACAAGTTTTCATTTTACTTACAAGTTAAAGATAATCACTCAACTTGGCGTTTAATTCTCCACAGAAAATTAACATAGGGAAGTGGTTGCATAACCAGAACTCTGAACAGTACCATTAAAGTGCAGTTGTAGTGAAGAAACCATTACATTGGCTTACAAACCTACTACTTTATTAGGTATAGTATTTATCCTGTTATTTATCTGGCATGCTGCTTGTTTAATTGTGACTGCTTAAAAAAAAAGTTATATTTTTATGTTATTTATAACATTTTCAAACTAATACTTCCTTTCTCTTTTTTTTTTAAACAAAATATTTAAAACTATTCCACAATGTTTAAATGTGACACATAAAAAATGTAAAATGTTACTTCATTCTTACCTCAGAACTATAATCATCTGCTGTAGTGGAAATTTCACTGTCTGGCTAAAATAGGAGAAAAATAAAAATATTTACAATGTTAACAGACTTCAAAACATTAAACATAATTTCTATCTATTTTTGTGTATTTGGACAGTAGTTAAAGCCACCTGAAGAAGTATATCTAGTTAAAATACCCATGTTATCCATTAGAATCTACAAAATGAAAGCCATTCCCAGCTCTCTGAGGCCTTGTCTATACGTATAGCTATACCAGCAAACCCTCCTAGTGGAGATGCAGTTTATATAGACAAAAAAGTGCTTTTGCCAATATAGCCAATACCAGTCTCTGCAAAAAATAAGCAGTACTGGCAGAAGTGACATTACTCTACATGCAAAAGTTTCTAGTGTTGCTCCGGCCTCAGATGTGATTATGCAAAGCAGCGAACACCTTCAATTTCCAGTTAATGAGCGCTGAAGGTGATTTCTTGCAGGAGGCGCTTAGGCTCAGGTACGTAGGCTCAAATCCTGCAATCAGATCCACATGCATTCAAGCAATTGCAGGAATAGAGCTTCAATTTTGAAAGTAACAAATATGCCCAATGAATGCCTGATTTATTACCAAACATGATTATCAATGTGGGGCGAGGGATAGCTCAGTGGTTTGAGCAGTTTGCCTGCTAAACCCAGGATTGTGAGTTCAATCCTTGAGGGGGCGACTTAGGGATCTGGGGCAAAATCAGTACTTAGTCCTGCTAGTGAAGGCAGGGGGCTGGACTTGACCTTTCAAGTCCCTTCCAGTTCTAGGAGATAGGATATCGCCATCAATTAATTATTTTATTTTATTTTTTTATTTATTTTATGTGATACAAAGCATCAGTTTATGTTTCAATATCTAAAGGGTTCTCTCTACAACAAAACTTCAGAGGTAGTCACATGAAATCCATACTTGGCACGTTAAAAATACTACTTATCTTTCCCAAAGCTAAATTATGTAAGGGTACACTTTAAAACTTAATTCTATATAGGCAAAAATGGTGGAAGGGGACATGTCCAACATTCTTAAGTCAGTTAGAGCCTTTCCATTTACTTAAATGGGTGTTGGATCAGGTCCCATGTAATTAAATACTCTCAGGGAGATTTTCAAAGACACAAATAGCACAAATAGTTAGATGCCTAATTTCCATTGACTTTGAATGATGCTGAATTGCCATTTGTACTTTTGAAAATCTCCTCGAGAGGTCTATTGGAGCCCTTCAGTTTTTTGCTATTCAAATGCCATGCTTTCTATAGATTTCAAAATGTAAATAAAATATAACACTTCACAAAGAAATCACAAAATTCAAAACTGTTATATTTAAAGAGTAAACAAAACTTTTGTTTAAATATGAACATTTATTCATAGATTCCAAGACCAGAAGGGACCCCTGTGATAATCTAAATTATCATATTATTGTGGGGATTTACAACTCATAAAACTGATAGGGTTGTATAGACCAAAAAGATCCACTTTAAGAATAAGAAAGTATTATAGTGAATATAAACTGAAGTTTATAACAGAAACCAAAAAGGTGTTTTTAAATTCTGAGCACTTGCACGGACTAAAATAATATTAAAGTTAGCCATTCAGAATTGAAATAAGTATTGTAGAATTCCCTTAACTGGGACATTCCAGAGGACAGCCTATTATCACAATTAGGCCATTATGCCATTTAAGAGAAAAGGCTGTGATAAACTTGAAAACAATCAATAGGAATCTGAGTTCCATCCCACTATTTACAAAAACTTTATGTAACTCAAATGTTAATTTGTATATTTTCTTTACTATATAAACTTGTTTTACAGAAATATTTTAATAAATATATGAACATAACAGTCTTTAAGATAAGACGATTTCATCCTATTCTGAATAATAACAATGAAATTCACTGCTTTTATCATTTTTTATTTTTATTTCTTCTCAATTTAATGTTTATGTGGTAAATTTTGTATTAACAGGCCATGATTTAGAATTATTTAACACATGACAGAACCACTCACTCACTTGGCACCTGTCAAATACATTCCCATTAAATGCAATTTATGTTAATACCATCCTAGGACCAGAAATTTTGGCAAGATTTCCCTGGTGGAGTTTTCAGTGAACAACTACTTTAGAAGGTGGGGTTTGTACTCCTGAGGAATGACTAAAGGGTCTGATCATCAAAACTACCTGAAGATGGGAGTGTGCCTGAATTCTGGGTAATATGCCCTCCTAGCTTCCTATAGTAGTTGTGCAACCAGAGAATGTACAGACAGCTGTGGAAGCAGAGAAAGAACTGTCATGCATTGCATCCCCTTCCTGTCAGTTCTTTCTCTGCTTCCACACAGCCATTGGACCAGACATCTCCCAGGTGGTATTCCACAATGCCAAAGGGAAACCTCCTAAACAAATGCCGACCCAGTCAACATTAACTTTGGTAGTAAAACTCCATGGAATTGCTGGAAGGGAGAGGAGATATGGCAAAGAATTGGTGTTGCCTCAGCCATGATTATGTAAGTTAAAGTAGGCCATCCCAGCACCTTTAACTTGCACTTTCCCCCCAGCTTTTTGGCATATAAATTGTAACAACTTAGTCTGCCTTTTTTATTTTTAACTATTTTTATTTTTACATTTGCTGGAAATTAAGTGTATGTGGGGGAAAGGGGTAGGGGTTGGGATTAGGGCAGTGTTGTCAGTGCTGGGAGCCCCCTGCAGCCCCACTGTCAACAGGTCTGAGGGAAGCTGCAGTCCAGGCCTTGTGAAGCAGAGACCCCCAGCCAGGACTGCAAGGAGGAAGAGGAACCCCTGTACTGCTGAGTTGTTCTTGCCTGGAGAAGGCTCCCACAGAGGGAGGGAGCAGGACTGTAACACTGGAGCTGAAGAAGACTCCCTGCATGGCCACATAGCCAGCAACACCCAATCCCTGACGGTGCAAGGTGAGGGAAGGTACAGTGGGAGGCAGAGCAGACCCCCTTGGCCAGAACTGCATGGAGGAAGAGGACAAGCTCCCAGCCATGGGGGAGGTCACCCCGTAAAGACATATGAATGGCCGTACTGGGTCAGACCAGTGGTCCATCTAGCCCAGTATCCTGTCTTCTGACAGTGGCCAATGCCAGATGCTTCACAGAGAATGAACAGAACCAGGCAATTAGCAAGCGATCCATCCCCTGTCGTCCAGTCCCAGCATCTGGCAGTCAGAAGCGGACAGATATCCAGAGCACAGGCTTGCATCCCTGACTATCTTGGCTAGTAGCCATTGAAGGACCTCTCCTCCATGATCTTATCTAATTATTTATTGAATCCAATTACAGTTTTGGCCTTCAAAATATCTTCTGGCAATGAGTTCCACAGGTTAACTGTGCATTGTGTGAAGAAGTACTTCCTGTTTGTTTTAAACCTTCTGCCTATTAATAACCATTCAGCAGTGGAGTAACCTCCCCCATGGCAAGGGACTTCTTGAGGCCATGACCAGCAGTCCCTGCTCTGCCTGCAATGGCCACAGCCTTTCCCACATGTGTCACCTGCTCAGCGGCCATGCAGGGAGCCCTCTGCAGCCTCACTATTATGGGAAGGAGGGAGCTCACTCCTGCCCGGGGAGAGAGCCATTCAGCCTCAGGGTGGCCTATCCCAAGGCCAGGGCTCATCCTCATCCTTCTTGCAGCCCTGATTGGGGGTTTGTGCTCTGCTCACCAAGACCACAGCCTTCGTTGCACCTTATACCTGCAGAGATTGGGTATCAACTGGCCCTGTGGCAGTGCAGGAAGCCCTCTACAGTCCCGCTCTTTTACCAGCTGGGAGCGCTGGGGGCCTCTACTCTTCCCTGCGAAGACTGCAGCCTTCCCTGTACCTTGCTTCTTCAGGAAGGGTGTCTCACCAGCCCTGCAGCAGCACAGGGAGTCCTCTGCAACCCAGCTGTCAGGGTCCTGTTCCCTCACTCCCATGACAGCAGGGCTGCAGAGGACTCCCTGCACAGCCTCAGGCTGGTGACACCTGATCCCTGCAGGATGGGGGGGGGAGAGAGGGAAGGGGCGAAGGATTAGGATATTGGATTTCAGTATTAGGTGAAACGACATTTACTGACTTCTGTCGGTTTATATCGAATCCTGCGAAGACTACACATTGTAAGTGGCTATCAGCGGGTGTGAGGAAGTCTGAGCCTTAAAGTAGTTAACACCCTCTTACGCATCATATGTGAATCCTTTGTATCACAAAATGTGACTGAATGGAAGAGTTAACCACAAATTTCAAATATAGAGGATAGCAACATGTTCTAAAGGTTGATTGGCTCCTGGGACGAAAGAAAGACAGACAGACTAAACTACAGCATTCAGTAAATCTGTATAAATTCTGTTATGTAAGTGATGCTCTCCCTACCGTTGCGTGGATCTTTTTTAAGTGGTGGTTTCCAACTTAACAGGATTAGTTTTAGTAGCCCAATAATACTTTATTAGATAATTTGGTCTGATATTAGAATTCTGACTACTGTGTCCCCAGTGCATTCAGAAGATTGAGTGTTTATTCTTAAATAACCACGGTTGAGAGACATTCTACATGGGTTCTCCTTCCCAGTTTAGGTGTGCGTACCTGCAAATAATTTCTTAATTCATTTGCCTCTGTCTCACCTTTTTTTTAGGCAGAATGTAATCATCTATTGACTCTGAATTTGAAGGGAAGTGTGACATACAATCTGAGAGGTTCTCTGTTGACTGAGACCACCCAGACCTTAATGACTTGTAATACAGCACTTGTAAAACAGCATGAAAGCAGCCTTTTCATTTTACTCCTTTCACATTGATTTAGGAAGGCTTCCAACTGATATGCGGCACCAGCAGCGATAGACAAACAGATCACCTCCTACTCTTGACACAGCAACAAAAGACGCCTCAGATTAACTGAATCTAAGCTAGAGGGAGAAAATATCACATTGGACTATCTGTTTCTATGGTTCAGTTTTACTTTTCACCTGTATAATATGCACTCCATTTCCCCGCAACTTTTATTTCTAGCAGGTTCACTCTCAGAAAAGACTGATAACATGACATCCTTGGTGCGTTTTCAGTGTGTGTACATCACTGATTGAAACAAATACACATATTATGTGGCAATAATGGTGATATCCTTCTGGACCCCACATCTTTACATAACCTACAGCTCTGCACTGTTGTTTCTGAGTTGCTAATTGAAGGTACATGTTCTCTCTTCCATCTGGGTAGACTACTGTGGATGGCTCCAAAGTTCCAAGATGATGCCCACACAGTTTTGTTTTTCAGATAGGTGGTACTTCTGGTAACTTGGATAAATCTCCTGTTTGGCTGTTAAGATTGAATTGTTTTGCCAAGAGATTTGTCTGAAGGTAATTGCAGAATGCTGGCCAGAATCCAAATTAAACCTCTTTGGATACATATTCTACTTTAAGGGCATGATCCAAAGCCCTCTGAAATCAGTGGAAAGATTCTCATTGACTTCAATGGGCTTTGAATCAAACCTTAATAACATATGTTTATTGTTTTATTCTCTTGCTGCCTCAGTCTCTGGAGGCTGAATTCAAAACAGGCAACAATTTGCAAATATTCATCTTATATTCTGTGGGTCTAAGCAGTTGTATTTCATTTCCTATGGCTGATCAAAGCCTACTCACTCACTTGAAAACGAAGTTCTCTGTAAGGCTGTATTGTCCCCTTTCTTTCCATTTTACTCCATTGCTGTATACTGCCAATATTTATCAGTCAACAGGAATCACTAATTTCTATATATCTCATCTGATTGAACCCTCAGGATTTAGTTTTAAAGGAAGTATGGCTTTTCTCTTAAAAAAATCATTTGCTAATAACAATAAAATCATTTGACTAGGGCAGAGGTGGGCAAACTCAGGGCTTTGGATCCAGTCCGTAGGATTGCCACCCCCGGGGCGCCGCAGGCCACGCGCCGACCAAGTCCCTGCAGCCCCTAGGGGAGTGGGGGGGCAGAGGGCTCTGTGCGCTTCCCTCGCCTGCAGGCACCACCCCTCGCAGCTCCCATTGGCCGGGAACGGGGAACCGTGGCCAATGGGAGCTTTGGGGGAGGTACCCGCAGGCGAGGGCAGTGCGCGGAGCTCTCTGCTCCCCAGGGGCCGCAGGGACGTGGTGCCAACTGCTTCGGGAGCGGCGCAGGACCAGGGCAGGCAGGGAGCCTGCCCTGGTCCCAATGCCTGCCACTGCCACCCTGGAGCCACTCTAGGTAAGCGGCGTCGCACCCAACCCACCACCGCACCCTTCCTGCACCCAACCCCTTGCCCTGAGGCCCCAACCCCCTACCCTGAGACCCCTCCCGCACCCCAACCCCCTGCCCTGAGCCCCCTCGTATACCCCGCACCCCTCCTGCACCCCAGGCCCTTGCCCTGAGCCCCTTCCTGGACACTGCACTCCAACCACTTGCCCCAGCCCTACATTCATGCCCACCCCTGATTTAAACAAATCAAAACAAAATGAAGTTGGAGCAGTAGCTCTTGACTGTGCTTTTCTCAAGACAAATGTGTGTTTAAACTGTCTTAAGAATAGTCCAAAGAATTTTAGCTTCTGGCCAAGCCAAAATTTATCCCAATTTTCCATATTTTATTTCCATAACTTTCTCTAAATTCCTGCAGGGTTAGTATCTGAGATCTGCAGCATCTTATTAGGTAGTTCAAGTTTTTAATTTTTAAGTTCAATTACTTCTGACACGAAAAGATTTCAGCTTTGCTAACTCACTTTTCAAAATACTTGATGTCAAGTTAGAGGCAACATAACTCTTCAGTATTAATGAAAAAAATACAATTTAAATATCATTCAGATAGTGTATAATGTATAATATAGCTGCTAAATCGGGGTGGGCAAACTTTTTGGCCCGAGGGCCACATCTGGGTATGGAAATTGTATGGTGGGCCATGAATGCTGACGAAACTGGGGGTGAGGGCTCTGGCTGGGGGTGAGAGAGGGTAGGACCAAGGGGTTCGGAGGACAGGAGGGGGATCAGGGCTGGGGCAGGGGGTTGGGGTATTGGAGGGAGTCAGGGGTGCAGGCTCAAACAGCTCCCAGAAGCAACGGCATGTCCCCAGTCTGGCTCCTACATGAAGTCACAGACAGGTGGCTCTGCGCACTGTCCCATCTGCAGGTGCTGCCCCTGCAGCTCCCACTGGCCCCGTTTGCTGGCCAATGGGAACTGCAGGGGTGGCGCTTGGGGCAGGGGCAGCGTGCGGAACCCCCTGGCTGCCCATACATGTAGGAGCCAGAGGGGGACGTGCTGCTGCTTCCGGGATCCATGCAGAGCAAGCCCCCGACCCTGCTCCCCGATAGGAGCTCAGGGGACAGCTTAAAACATCTGAAGGTCCGGATGCGAACCCCGGCCGTAGTTTGCCCACCCCTGGTTTAAATCAAAGGGGCCTGCTGTATAATTTAGGTCTAAAATGCTGCCAGGCATGTGGGGCTGATCTTGGAAGCTATCAGAGTTTGTAAGTAACCAACCACAAATAAATTACTAAACAACCGAGCATATCATTATCTTTGTGAAAAGGAAACTGGACAGAAGGGAATTTAAAACAAATCTAGGGCAGGCCCAACTATTTAAATTATACTATATTAAAGAAATCAGGGTTAGAGTCCCTCTCCATATCTCTCACTTTCCAAGCAGGGAGATCAACTTTTCTCAGCTAAAGGAATAGCAAAAAACGGTTACTCACCTTCTCGTAACTGTTGTTCTTCGAGATGTGTTGCTCATGTCCATTCCAATCAGGTGTGTGTGCGCGCATGTGCACGTTGGCCAGAAGATTTTTCCCTTAGCAATATCCGTCAGGGCGTCCTGGGCGCCCCCTGGAGTGACACCCTCATGGCGCCTAATATATAGCTCAGCCGACCTGCCATCCCTTCAGTTCCTTCTTGCCAGTTACTCTGACAGAGGGGTAGGAGGGTGGGTATTGGAATAGACATGAACAACACATCTCAAAGAACAACAGTTACGAGAAGGTGAGTAATCATTTTTTCTTCTTCGAATGGTTGTTCATGTCGATTCCAATCAGGAGAGTCCCAAGCAAAGTTAGGAGGCGGGGTCGGAGCTGACCACTGATTGGAGCACTGCCCTACCAAAGGCCTACTAATTGCATAGTGTGCGGGGAAAGTGTGTATTGGTGACCGCGTCGCCACCCTGCAGATGTCCTGGGTGGGGACCTGAGCCAGGAAAGCTGTTGAAGAAGCTTGTGCTCTTGTAGAGTGTGCCATTATCAGGGGCACTGCTAGATTGTAACACTCAGTAATGCAGACCACAATCCATGATGAAATGCGCTGAGTTGAAACAGGCTGTCCCTTCATTCTGTCCGCCACTGCAACAAAGAGCTGTACCGACTTCCTGAAGGGCTTGGTCCTTTCTATGTAGAAGGCCAGCACTCTGCAGACGTCGAGACAGTGGAGTCTCTGTTCCCTGTCACTCGTATGAGGCTTAGAACAGAACACTGGAAGGAAAATGTCCTGGTTGAGGTGGAACTGCAACACAACCTTGGGGAGGAAGGCCGGGTGAGGCCTGAGCTGAACCTTGTCCTTAAAAAACACAATGTAGAGCGGCTCGGACGTTAGGGCCCTGAGCTCAGACACCCTCCAGGCTGAGGTGATCGCCACCAGGAACACGACCTTGTAGGAGAGGTAGAGTAGGGAGCATGCTGCTAGAGACTCAAAGGGATGTCCCATGAGCCTACCAAGGACCAGGTTAAGATCCCAAGCAGGAACCGGTTGGTGGACATGTGGGTACAACCTGTCCAGGCTCGTCAGGAAGCGACTAACCAGGGGGTTAGCGAAGACCGAGCAGCCCTGTACCCCCGGATGGAAAGCCGAGATGGCAGCCAGATGTACTCTTATGGAGGACAAGGAGAGACCTTCCTGCTTCAGGTGGAAAAGATAATCCAAAACCTGGGGCACTGAGGCTAGTGCTGGGGAGAAGTTGCGCTGAGCCGACCAGATTGAAAATCTCTTCCACTTTGCCAGGTAAGTGGCCCTAGTGGAGGGTTTACTACCGCCCAAGAGAACCTGTCTGACTTGTTCTGAACAGGAGAGCTCGAATGGATTCAGCCATAAAGCCTCCAGGGTGTGAGATGTAGAGACTGCAGGTTTGGGTGCTGGAGCTGCCCATGATCCTGCGTGAGAGGATCCAGGAAGAGTGGTAGGGTAATCAGGCCCACCCCGACATGTCCAGGAGAGATGTGTACCAATGCTGGCGGGGCCAAGCTGGAGCTATGAGAATGACCAAAGCCCGGTCTCTGCAGATCTTCAGCAGGACCTTGTGAACGAGCGGTGTGGGTGGGAAGGCGTACAGAAGTGGTCCCCCGCAGTGGAGGAGGAACGCGTCCACTGTGGAGCCCGGGCTGTGGTCCTGGAAGGAGCAGAACTGCTGGCAACTTCCTGTTGCATCGCGTGGCGAAGAGTTCAATCGGGGACAGCCCCACCTCTGGAAGAGCGAAGATGCGATGTCCAGGCAAAGGGACCACTCATGGCTGTGAAAAGACCTGCTGAGGCAGTCCACCAGCTCGTTCTGGATTCCCAGAAGGTACAACGCCTGCAGATCGACTGAGTGTTCTATCCAAAAGTCCCATAACCTGAGGGCTTCCTGGCACAGGGGAGAGGAGCATGCACCCCCCTCCCTCCCCCCCCGTTTGTTGAGATAGAACATCGCGGACATACTGTCCAACATGACTGATACACAACGACCCGCTAGATACGGGCGGAATGACTGACATGCTAGGTGTACCGTCCTGAGCTCTCTTACATTGATGTGAAGATAGAGATCAATCTGCAACCAGAGACCTTGAGTCCTGTGTACCCCCAGATGAGCTCCCCACCCCAAATCTGATGCGTCCGTCACTAGCGTCAGGGATGGCTGTGGGGCGGGGAAGGGGACTCCTGAGCACAGCTGCTGAGCGTCCATCCACCACAGGAGTGAGTCGAGAACGGGGCAAGGCAGGGTCATGATCCTGTCCAAGCTGTCCCTGGCAGGTCTGTACACCGACGCCAGCCACGACTGTAGCGGTCGAAGCCTGAGTCTGGCGTGTCGAACCATGTACGTACAGGCCGCCATATGGCCGAGCAGCTTGAGACAATTTCTCGCGGTGGTGGTGGGAAACTTCCTGAGTCCCTGGATCATAGAGTTGAGGGCCTGAAATCTAGCCTCCGGAAGGAATGCTCTGGCCTGAGTTGAGTCCAGGACAGCCCCTATGAACTCTATCCTCTGGACCGGGGACAGAGTTGATTTTGCCTCTTTCAGTAAGAGGCCCAGTTTCTTGAAGGTGGCTGTGATGAATGTCACCTGATCTTCTACCTGAGCCCTGGATCGGCCTTTGATCAGCCAATTGTCGCGGTATGGGAACATCTACCAGATGTCTCCGCAGGAAGGGCGCGACGACTGCCATGCACTTGGTGAAAACTCAAGGTGCTGCTGATAGGCCGAACAGGAGAACAGTGAATTGGTAATGGGAACCATTGACCACAAACCTGAGGTACTTTCTGTGGTTTTGTGCTACCGCTATATGAAAATACGCGTCCTTCAAGTAGAGGGCGGTATACCAGTCTGCTGGATCCAGGATAATGGAGGTCAAGGAGACCATGCGGAACCTGAGTTCCCTCACAAACTTGTTGAGGTCACGCAGGTCCAGGATAGGCCTTAGGCCGCCTTTGGCTTTCGGTACTAGGAAATAGCGAGAGTAGAAACCCTCATCCCTGTGTTCCAGTGGAACCTCCTCCACAACCCCCAGCTCTAGGAGCAATTGCACCTCCTGAATAAGAAGTTGCTCATGAGAAGGGTCCCTGAAGAGGGATTGGGAAGGGGGGTGGAAGGGCGGGAGGGTACAAAATTGGATGGAGTATCCCCTCTCCACCGTGCGAAGTACCCAGCAGTCCGAAGTTATACGGGACCATGCACAGTAGAAGGGGGATAGTCGGAAGAAAAAGGTAAGGCGGGGTGAATCCAGTCTCTGGGCTGGTGTGCCGTCCTCGACCGCACCTTCAAAATGGCGGTTTAGGCTGGCCTTGATTAGCGGAGGGGTGTTGTCTTCGCCTACTGCTCCTGTTCCTCCTCCTAGAGTTGTCCTGGCAGTTTTACTGCTGGAACCTTTGAGGAAGTTGTGGGCGGAAGTGTCTCCGCTGAGTGGCGGGGGTATGCAAGCCCAAGGATCTGAGGGTGGCTCAGGAGTCTTTTAGGCTGTGGATCCGTTTATCCGTTTTCTCTGAAAATAGAGGCTCACCCTCAAACGGAAGGTCCTGAATGGTCTGTTGGACTTCAGAGGGTAACCCTGAGACTTGTAACCTGGCCCCCCATCGCATAGCCACCCCTGTCGCCATGAGTCTTGTGGCAGCGTCTGCAGTTTCTAAGGCCGCCTGCAGTGAGGCGCGGGAGACTAGTTTCCCCTTTCACCAAGGTGGTGAACTCAGACCGAGAGTCTGAAGGGACGAGCTCCATAAACTTGGCCATGGAAGCACAGGTATTATAGGAGTACCTGCTCACGATGGCCTGCTGGTTAGCAATACGGAGTTGTAACCCCCCAGTGGAGTAGATTTTCCTACCCATTAGGTCCAGGCATTTAGCGTCCCTATTTTTTGGGGAAGGACCTTGGAAGCTTTGTCTCTCCCACTGGTTAGCCGCATCAACAACCAGGGAGTCCGGAGGCATGTGCGAGTAGAGATGTTCAAAGCCTCTGGAGGGGACGAAGTAATGGCGCTCATTGGATTTAGCAGTGGGGGGCAGAGATACCAGTATCTGCCACAGGGTTTTGGTGGTGTCCATCACTGTTTTTATGAGGGGTAACAGTACTCGTGAGGGCCCCGAGGATGCTAGGATATTAACCATGGAATCCACCTTCTCGACCACCTCCTTGACCTTGATGCCCAAGCGTTGGGCAGCTCTGCAGAGCAACTGTTGCAGAATTCTATTGTACTCTAACACAGGAGCTATGGATGACCCTGCCACCGCTTTGTCCGGGGACAAGGCGGAGAAAGCATGCGCCGGTGGTGGAAGCTCTCTACTGTCTGCCCTGGATGGGTCATGTGACTCCTGGGGCAGCGGTGGAGGAGGTGGTGCCGATGATGGCGCCATGGCAATAGACGTCGTAGACAACATCGGCGTTGGCATCAACCTCACAGGAGGGAGCTGCATCGGCAACTCAGAGGAGCTGCCGGTGTTGAGGGGCCTGGTGCCAACTGCATTGAGGTCGACATCGACAACGGTGCAGGCATGGGAGACGGGTTTGCCGACGTCGTACGAGCCGGTGCCAAAGTCGGAGTTGGGCACGGTGGCAGAGTCGACGACGGTGCCAGCGGGAAAGGCGTTGAAACCATAGGTGCCGGGTGTACGGCTGAAGGCGGCACAAAGGTGGCGGATGCGACAGAATATGTCGCTGAGTGAGAGCCCTGGGTTCCTCCCTGACCCTGGTGGTAAGCCCAGGGGATCCAGAAGGGCAACTGAGGCAGGTTCTGTCACTACAGAGGCCATGCCTGCTGCTCCCTTCTATCTCTGCCCGACCTCGCTCTACGACTCCTGCTTCTACTTGAGCGGTAGGAGTCGGGCTCCGACCCCGAGGTCTCAGACACTGAAGACCACGGAGGAGCCGATTCTCAGTGCCTCGAACGTAGAGAGCTCGTGGAGCGGGAAGGCTCTCTATCAGAGCGTGTAGGTGCCAATGGCAAGGCGAAGGGGAGTGCCTTGACATCATAGCCGGCTTCCCTTTGGAATGCACCGGTGCGGTCAGGTGGAGGAGATCTCTGGCAGCTTGATAGGCTTCCGGCGTGGACGGGAGCTGAAGTTGCCAAGTAGGTTCTGGGGATTGAGGTGGGGCCGGACGCGACATGGCCCTGGAAGGAGACACCGAGGAGTGGCCCACCTGGGGTCGCACTTCTCGAGGTTTAGCCGGAGGAGAGCAGTCGTCCGGCTTTCTCTTCTTTTGAGGCACCGACGAATGGGAGCGATGTCTACTGTCTGACGGGCACTGAGAGGAGCCATGGCGGTGCCAGGCATCTCTGGTGTCCTTCTTCGGTGCCGGGGCGCTCTGCGTGGAGGACGACCACGATGGGGTCGGGTTTCTCGAGCCCGGGTCAGATTGGGAGCACAAGGCTGCCTCCATGATGATCACCTTCAGGCGCTGTTCCCATTCTTTAAGTGTTCGTGAGCGGAACTCGCGGCAGATCTTACAGCAATCTTTCTGATGGGTCTCCCGCAGGCACCTAAGACACAACGAGTGCGGGTCGCTCTTAGGCATTCACTTGGCCCAAGCCACACAGTTCTTAAAACCTGGGGAGCGCGGCATGCCACGGCGCCGGGCCAGAGAGGGGGGGAAAAAACCCAACAACTATACTATACTAACCTTTTAACTGGTACTACAAACTGAGAACTATATACATGGAAAAGTGAAGAGAACTTGCTGAGCAAGAGCCAAGGGAAGTTCCAGCCACTGGAGGTAAGAAGGAACTGAAGGGGTGGCGGGTCAGCAGGTCTATTATATTAGGCGCCATGAGGGCACCACTCCAGGGGGCGCCCAGGCCGACCCGATGGATACTGCTAAAGGAAAAATCTTCCGGCCAATGTGCATGTGAGCGCGCACACACCTGATTGGAATCAACATGAACAACCACTCGAAGAAGAACTATGATTTAAGGACATTACAGATGAAGTTCAGGTGAGAGATGCAATGGACAGGAAAACAGGGATTGTTATTTCTTATCAGTTACAATAATAAAAGCTGTAGTAATCTTCAGGACTCTAACAAAAACAGACACTCCTCTCCCCTCCTCCCACCTTTCTTAAACTGGCTCCTATACAACACTCCGAGGAGAAATTATGCCTGTCAGATTGCTACAGAATTCTCTCAGGGGAACCACTCTAACATGATTATTAAGGAATATTAATGACTATCTGTGCCTTTCAAAAATAGTCTTCAGGTGAAAGGTTCTGGTGAGTTTTTCTAGTACATTTTGGTAATCAGAGGGATTAAACACCCTTTTAATCCTAAAAGAAAGGGAATTAGATATCTTGTGAAATCCTCCCAGGAAAAGAGCAAGAAAGCCCATAAACTGAAGTAGCCAATGAGACTGCAAATGCTGAACAATAAAGGAAACAAAATGGTCCTAGTTACAATTCTGATGATATAACCAAGAAAGAGAAAAGTTTCAGTCCTTTGAATAGATTCCTTCTATCTAAGAAAAGGAACTCATAAAGTAAAGAAATAGAAACACTTTGATTCCATCTGTTGTGGTCTGCATCAAGAATGAGGGTTTCTTCAGGACCCTGTTTTTATTTTTTTTTAATTGGAGATTCTAGTTCCACTTGCTGACAGGGAAAACTCAAATCAGAAAAATCACAGAAAACGGATTTATTTTATCTACAGAAACACTAGAAGAACAAAGAAGTCCAGTCATGACATTTAAAAATGCTACATACATCAACTACTGAATATATTTTGTGGCACAAAAGCAAAAACCAAAGACATATCCTACTACAAAGATGAGGTAAGAAAGAACTGGAAATTCAGCTAGAAAATAATCCCTTGTAATACTTCCAGTAATCTTGCCTTAGATCTTTATAGGATGTTGTGTCAAGACAGTAATGTTGGGTGAAAGAGCAGACAGCTCTAAGAAAATGCCTTGTAAATCTCAGTTGGAGAGATTACCCTGAACCTGGCTACTACTTGGGCTGCACCTCCAACTGAGCAAACTCTAGTCTGATTATCATTATCTAGTTTGTCTATCAGTACTCTTACAGCACTAAACAGTAAATACGAGATGCATAAAAATCTATTTTGGCTTTTTAACTCCATTACAGATACTATATTAAAAGATTAAAGTTGAAAGATGATTTCTGAACTTCCAAAGCACTTCTCATTTAGCTTGACTAACATGGTCCTGATTGAGACTAAATGGAATGCAGCAAAAAAAGTTCTACATTTAACAGCAACTTCATTAAGGTGGAACTCAGTGGTCTTTTTGGAAAGAACTACATATGAATAATGAGCAAGATTCAGATTATTAATGAACAGTGGTGACAACATTCTATAAATTTGAGTTACAACCACCAAAAAACTTTCAAAAACTTTATATGGAAGTTGTTTGTTGTTAACTTTTTTTTTTAAAGTAATTATAGGCGCTACCTCATTTAAGACAGGTAAATGTGATTTAGAAGAGTACTTGCGTCAGCTTACTCAGAGTGATAGTAACTCTCCACAGCACTACTGTAGAACATGTACTCATAACATTCTTCCACAAGAATTTGGTTAGGAAGGTTTCTCTGTACTACTATATATGTGTAGGCCACTCTGCTCTTATTATTCCAACAGTTTAAAACAGGGGTCAGCAACCTTTCAGAAGTGGTGTGCCAAGTCTTCATTTATTTACCCTAATTTAAGGTTTCGTGTGCTAGTAATGTATTTTAACATTTTTAGAAGGTCTCTTTCTATAAATCTATAATAGATAACTAAACTATTATGAACACTTGCATCTGAAGAAGTGAGGTTCTTACCCACGAAAGCTTATGCTCCCAATACTTCTGTTAGTCTCAAAGGTGCCACAGGACCCTCTGTTGCTTTTTACAGATTCAGACTAACACGGCTACCCCTCTGATACTAAACTATTGTTGTATGTAAAGTAAATAAGGTTTTTAAAATGTTTAAGAAGCTTCATTTAAAATTAAATTAAAATGCAGAGCCCCCTGGAGCAGTGGCCAGGACCCGGGCAGCGTGAGTGCCACTGAAAATCAGCTTGCGTGCCAGCTTTGGCACGCGTGCCATAGGTTGCCTACCCCTGGTTTAAAACCTTTCCTCTTCTCCCTGCATAACAGCTCCCCTATCCCATTATTCCTCTCCCCCAGCTCTATCAAATTACCTGCCTCCTTCCTCATTCCTATATAAAATCAATCAAAGGAGGGACAGACTGATCCAATATGGTACCTCTTTCCTTCTTTTTCTTTCCTCCCTGTCACAGTAAAAGAAGTCTCCTAAGTTCACTCTCAAAACCAGTTCCTCTCACCATGACAGTTTCCTTCAGGACCCCCTCCTGGAGGAGGCTGCAGCTTGTGATCCTCTAGAGGAAACCCCTTTTGTTGAATGAAGCAAACAGTTCAATTGTGTTACTACTAGGAGTGGTTCTGAAACCCAGAAGTGGGCTCTGTAAATAAGGAAACTGGGAATACATCATCAGAATTTAAATTTAATTAAAGCATATGTTGCTGTTCAACTTGCAAGGACCTCTGAAATAGGGATGTAAATACCATTTAAAAAGTTAACCGTTTAAACGATAAAAATGTTGTTTAAAGGGTTTGCCGATTAAGCGGCTGGGCCCGCTCCATCCGTGGGGCCACGGGGGTCGGCGGGCCAGCTGGCCGGCCAGCCAGACCACGGTTAACAGTTAAGGCAGGTTAACCGGTAAGATTAATGCTTACCAGTTAACCTGCTAACCTTTTGCATCACTACTCTGAAATATCTAGTTCGGGGGTATAACTGCATTTAAAAAGGAGCCCACAGTAGTTGACAAAATATACAAGACAATTTTGGCAGTGCTAAGGTTCTAAATGGAAACTTGTCGTTTTGTCTCTTTGACTAACAGGCTAACCTCAAACATTCTTAATGAGGGCAGGAGAGGGAGGTGGAGTTTATTAAAGACCTTTTTGGCTGTTGGTGAGAAGGGAGAGGAGCCAAAGAAGTTATAAATTCTGCTTCTTCTCCCAGTGTAGGGCTAGCAAGCCAAAAACCAAGAGCACAGCTGTGAAAC
Source organism: Chrysemys picta bellii (assembly GCF_011386835.1). Classification (NCBI taxonomy): domain Eukaryota; kingdom Metazoa; phylum Chordata; order Testudines; family Emydidae; genus Chrysemys; species Chrysemys picta. Next base: position 46,784,898 of record NC_088792.1, on the reverse strand, counting down.
CCCTCTTGAAAATATCCTGCTTACGTACCTGCAGTTTATGCTTTACATATATTGTAAGCATAATTTCTCTTGTTTGTGCCAAAATCATATCGTTCTAATTCACTTTTCTTCATTGAATCTCTTTTCACAAGCACACTAAGTAAATCTGCACCTTGCACCTCTTCACTTTATTGGGAACTCTTATAGCTAGTGACCGTTAGATTTGGCATTTTTGTCCACTCTCAAGCCACATTATTTGGGGCCATGCTTAGTTGATCAGGAGAAAACAGTTCCAAATCCTTTCGTTTAGTGGGCATTGCTTTCACAATGTGTCTCTCAAAAAATGCAGAGATCACAAATTATTTGGCAGGGGAGGAGAGCCCTGAAGTGTAAATCAGAATAAAAAACAGATGTATGAGTTACTCTATATACACTAATAGTTCATATCAGTGTAAATATGTTTTTAGCACATGCATGAAATATGCACATGAGCAAGATCTGGGGGTTTGGTGGATAATTTGCTGCACGTGAACTCTCAGTGCAATGCTGTGGCCAAAAGGGCTAATGTGATCCTTAGAGGCATAAACAGGGGAATCTTGAGTAGGGATAGAGAGGTTATTTTATCTCTGTATTGGACACTGGTGCAAGTGATGCTGGAATACTGTGTCCAGTTCTATTGTCCACAATTCAAGAAAGATATTGCAAAATTGGAGAAGGTTCAGAGAAGAGCCACAAGAATGATGAAAGGAATTAAGGTAACAGACTAAAGGAGCTCAATCTATTTAGCTTAATAAAGAGAAGGTTAAGGGGTGACTTGATTACAGTCTACAAGTACCTATGTGAGGAATAATATTTAATGATGGGTTCTTCAATCTAGCAGAGAAAGGCATACTACGATCCAATTGCTGGACAAATTCAGACTGGAAACGAGGCATAAATAACCATTGGAACAATTTACCAAGGTCTGTGGTGGATTCTCCCCCTTAATGATAATTTTTCAATCAAGAGTGGGTGTTTTTCAAAAAAATATGCTCTAGGAAATATTTGGGGAAAGATCTATGGTCTGTTATACAGGAGGTCAAACTAGATGATCACAATGGTCCCTTCTGGACTTGGAATCTATGGATCTATTAACAAAAATGTAGTTACTGTGCATATTCAATAACCACATTCAAACAGCTTTGTTTCAACTGGTTGTTCTTCCTAAAATATCAAAAACAATCAGACTAGACAATTGCTTACAATTCCATTTGATGTTTAAATGAAAGCCAGTTTTTTAATTAAGAGCACAAAAGATTACTAAACCAGCAAACCTACAAAATGTATATTTATGTTAAAAAATCTTGTGCAAGTTTTTTTAAAAAAGGAATTCTATAAAAAAGGTTTCTAAAGATGTCTCTTTGCTGAGACCTTATATTCCAATTTTTATTCCTCCTTTTCCAAAAATTTAGACAGCTGATTTATGACTCTGTGGGAAAGAGAGAAGTTTTTACAAAATGGAAGGGTTTCACTTATCTATAGTGTCATGAAGCAGCAAGTCTATAATTCTGCCTTTTATCATTTACATGAATGCACAGTATAGGATAACACATAGCCTTTCGCTTCAGGATAGGTAGATTCAAATATTAAGTCACCAGGAAATATTCTTACCCTACTTTCTACTGTATGTTTGTCCACACCTCAAAACCACTATACAAATGGCACGATTAGCAGTCTGCTCAAGAAAAGCCCAAGGTTGGAACAGCAGGAGGTATTTGCAGGTCAATATCAAGGAGTGTTAGCTGAAGTGTAATAGGTCAACTTGACAAGCAGCTGTCTATACATTACCTTTCTCTAGCCAGTGTTATGAGTTTCATTTTCATAAGAACTAGGTTCACCTATCACTTTTAAAAACTTAATAAAGATGAATTGAAAGATTTTTGTTATTATACTAGTTAAAGTCCAGTAAAACTAAATTGCTGGAACCAAAGGTTCACTGAAAATAAATGTGACATAAATAATTACTGGTTTTTGTTTTCTCATATGAACTAAATGTTTATAATTGGTACTTAGCTGACAGACAACTCCAGAAACTGAAGTTCTTGCTAGTTGTCCACACAATAAGTACAATACTATGCTGTTCAGATGCCCCTCTAAAAAGATAGCTCAGTCACCATTCAGTTCCTTCACCGCCAACATTCACAGAGTGTAAGTTCAGAAGGGACCCTTAAATATCTAGGTATATATCTGTATACCAGAGGCCTTTAAATTTCATCCGGTTGACACTGTATTGAGCCCTATCAATAAATTGTGTTTGACTAAAGCCTTTCTTGGAGAAAGGCATCCAGACGTGATCTGAAGACATCAAGCACTGGAGAATTCACCACCACCCTTGGTAGTTGGTTCTAATGGTAAATCACCCTCATTGTTAAAAATGTGCGCCTTATTTCCAGTATGAATTTGTCTGGCTTCAACTTCCAGCCATTGCTTCTTGTAATACCATTCTTCACTACATCAAAAAGCCCTTTGGTACCCAGTATTTATTCCCCATGAAGGTATTTATACACTATATTCAAGTCACTGCTCAATCTTATTTTTGATAAACTAAACAGATTGATCCCTTTAAGTCTCCCACTTTAAGGTATTTTCTACAACCATCAAATCGTTTTTTGTGTCTCTTTTCTGCACCCTCTCCAATTTTTTAATATCCTTTTTAAAAAGTGGACACCAGAACTGTATGCAGTATACTAGTATCAGTCTCATCAATGCCATACATGGAAGTAAAATCACATCCCTATTCTTGCTTACTACTCCCCCATTTATACATCCAAGGATCACATTAGCCCTTTATGCCACAGCATCAAGCTCATGTTGAGTTGCTTGTCCACTGAGACTCCTAGAACCTTTTCATAGTCAGTGCTTTAGGATACAGTCTACCATTTTGTGGGTAGGCCCTGCAGCCTGTTCGCAACGTGGGGATGGTGGGACCAAAATTGAGTGAGTGGTGTTAAAACCTGACACATGGGGGTCACAGAGCCACTCAGACTCAGGTACAGGGCCAAAACTACCCTCACACACTAGGTCACAACACCAGTCATTCAATTTTGGCCCCACAGCACCACCTTCATGGAAGAGCCATGGGAGCAAACCTGGTTGGGCAGTCAGCACTGCTTCTCCATGTTGCTGCCCTGGGGCCAGCTTCCGCACTAGGGATCCCCCCCAGAAGCCTGCCCAGCCTCACCCTGCTTCCAGTAGTACATGTCCCCTCTGCTGTGCCCCAGGTACTTGCTCATCAACAGCCTCAAGACCTACTACAAGTACAGGGAGCTGGAGTGAGCACCTGCATAGGGTAGCTGGCCAGGAGAGGGGCAGTGAAGAGCCCCAAGGTGGAAGAACACTAGAGGGTTCATTCAGTTGTGCAAACCATGTACAAATTTTCTGGGGGTACTCCTGAGTAATACTTATTTTATTATAAGCTTTTAAAAAATACATACAGCTTTTATCCTATCAAGGAATGCACACAACTGTGCCAACAAATGCTTCATATTCTACAGCTCAGTTATCATGCCATAGAAAATATGTCACCAACAGGCAAATGGAAAGTGTCAACTCTGGGCATAAAGCAGCATGGAGGTTGAGGCAAGGAATAATGTCAATATTCTCATAATGCCCACTCATTTTCCTTTGCATATTCATTGCAGTTTAATAAAATATAAAGAGCGCATCTTTAAATAGAAAATAATGTAATTGCTTAGGACCTGATAAACACTTACTTCAATGGTATAAGTGTGGTCATGTTTGATCATTTCTCTACTGCGTAAAGTCCTCATTATAGCAAAGTCCGCAGTAGCTGCTGCTCCTCTTTGGTGTGTGGATGTCTCACCACCCTGTGACTGGTCAATATCAGGACCATCTTGTATCGATTCTTCATCTTTGGTGTTTGATGCCTTTTTCTTTTTTTTCTGCTTCTTCGATGCACTCTGCCCATCAGACTGTGCTTTCCGTTGCCTAAACTGGGCAAGCTGCACATAAGAGAAAATCCTGTTAAGGTGAAAGTTTTCTTCTTTATTACTAATGACACCAATTATGAGAGCTTATGGACTGTTCTACATAAATCTTCTGACTAATCTCTGCAGAAAACAAAGCTGAGGTTAATGCTGCATATTCCAAATACCCTACAATACAATTTAATATGAACATTAAAATAATGTTTAAAATGTACAATATATAAGCAGCATAATGATAATTTAATATAGGTCTTGCAGGTTTCAGAACAATAAGTAATACTTATTGGACAGCTATCTAGAAATCAAAAGATTCAAAGTTAAACAAAGCACAAAGGTTATAAAATAATCTTTGATCTCATTTTCTTAGGGAAACTTAAATTTCTCTAGTTTTATAATAATTACCTTACACACCAACAAGACTATGAAACTAATTTTATCTGCTTTGAAATAAAAGCGGAAGAGCAACCCTTTCTAATACCAAATATGTATCACTGCACTCTTCAGAAAAAAATACTTTTAGGAATCAAGAAAACCAGCCCAAGCTACTAACAAAACATAGAAGAAAGTAAAATACAGCTTTAGGAAATCGTCTAACAAAAGACAACAAGCAAATTTCAAGATACTCTACCTTATAGCAAAACATGATGATGAATAAAAAGTCGCAGGTGATCCAGACACAGCACAGTTGAAAAACCAATTAGCACGTAAGCTATTCAAATACTCTAAGACACTGCCTTTTACAGAGCTTATCACTTTTAATGAGATGTAACGGTTTACATGTGAAAATCCATTTAGAATATATTTTTCTTAACTGGAACAGAATTTCAGTTCCAGAAAGAAAAATAATAATTACGTTTTTTACAAATGTAAAGACAAAATTAAACGGACATTAACAAAGTGTTATCCATCACCAGGTTTTATTCTCCCACCTCAAAAGTCCAATATTAATGACTGCTGCAAACCACATTACTTTATTAAGCACATACACTTACAAACAACAACAACAACATTTAAATAAAGCACTACACTTTCATATCTATTTTATGTTAATTAATACCAAAGTATTATGCATTTTGGGAAACCAACTGTCAATTTTTTCAAAAAAAGTTTCTATCATATAATAAAATAATATTGGAATTTTTGCTCATGATATTCACCAATCCAGAGAGCCAGGCTTCCATTCAAACTCTTTGTCAACGCTCAAGTGGATCAATCAGGATTTCCAGTTTGGCAAAGATCTCCCTTCCCAGTCTCTGTTCTGTCACAATGCAAGCTGTCACTTTTGTGTTTTCTAATTGTCATTCAACCTCAAGATAGCTGAGAAAGCCATAAATTAAACATAGATGCTACTTGCAAATCAACTATGATTTCTTCCATAGCTAATACTTTTGTCTCGCTGCAAGAAAAGATTTTCTTATTTCCCCAGCAGGATCCTGCAGCCTCAGGACAGCTGACAATGTGGAATATAGCTTCTGCTCTGCTCAGAAGGACCTTGAGATTTGCTGAGCAAATAATGCTCACCTACGTATTTAGCATTTATTTCCACTTTCTCTTCATTTCATCCCTAACTAGTTTAAATATTTAACAAGGCTTTTTCTATTATTTAAATAAATAAAACTTTTTAACATTTCAGAACATTTGTCAAAGAATAAGTATTTTACATCAGGAAGAGAGGAGAGATTCCCCACCACCATGTTCAGGTAAGGAATAGGATACATCATAGACTTATCTTCTTAATAGAGGGAAGAGTGAGGATACTAATTCTATAGCTCTTCACAATACCAATTCATGTTCTGAGGTCTTGTCTATACAGTGCGGCAAAGTGCACCAAAGCGCTGTGATTTGTAAAGCGTTCTAACTGGCCCCTGTCAGGGTGGATTTGATTTAAATCACTAGTCAGGAAGATTAGATTTAATCATGGTTTTCTACATAAAAGTGCATTCTTGTTGGTTGTTATAACCTTAATACATATTCTTCACAACTCAGAGACAGATGTAGGTTTCATTTTTAGAAGGTACACACTATATATTTTAAGTGATTTAATTTGAAAACTTTTCAGATTAATTTTACAGCTATATCAGAAAATGAATGATTGTTTGGTTATTTCATTTACCAAAGGTAATTGAAGCAGATATTTATGAAGTCATTGGGGGATGAACCATCTCCAATTCAACAGGTTAACCATTAATATTTGGAGGATTTTCTTGCCACGCTGTATTAGGAGGAGAACATCACCAGACAAACATTTAAATTGTTTTATTTAACTAAAACAACAACGTTATATATTCTGGATTTTTTTCTTCAACAGCAAACATATAATATTTTAACCAAACAAGCATATGTATTTTTGAATTTAGTTAAACATTCAAGTTTTTTTAAAATCAGGTTTGTTTTTGTTAAAATTGTTTTAACTAAAATAGTTAAATGAAATATTTAAAAAAAAAAAAAAATTAAAATCGACCATGTCAGCCAGGTCAATACGAGAAACTTAAAATATGGCTTCTGCGGCTAACTCAGTCGTCTTCACCTTTATTTTCCTGTTTGTTCATAATCGGGGGGCGGACACACACACACACACACACACACACACACAAACCCCCAAGCTTTCCTGCTTTTTCAGGTCCCAAACCATTTCTCAATTTGGAATGAATTAGTCCAAAGGAAGAAAATATTCTTTCTACACCGGCAGAAGAAGCTACTGCTGTTAAAAGTGAGATTATCACTTCAACAGTCTCTGAATCCAAGTGCTTAAGTGACTTCCACCAGTTCACTGGTGTGACTTTCTTTAAAACATAATAGTTGGCATTATGGAGGGATGATTGCTGGATGTCCATGTCACAGCCAACTCCTCTTCTTCAGCCGTTAAGGTTTGACCCTGGTACCGAGTATTGAGACTATTTGCAAGAAAATGAGCTGGAGATAGTGCTTGTCCTATTCGTTTTTTTAATGCTTGTAATTTAACTCTGTCATTGCATATTTCTCTTTTTAAGATCTCGCTCAGTTCCTTCCAAATTTCAACAGTGTCAGCAATAAAACAGCAATTTCTCTTCATTTTGTTCAAGGCTACAGAAATAGGCTTCAGGGTACTCAGCATGTATTCAACATTTCTCTTAAGCCCAATGTTGAGAACTTTGGCTGTGACGGTGCCATCCATTCTTTCATGGTTTTGTTCACAAACTGTCATCAGATTAGGCCAGTTCGTGATATAGTGCTCAAACAGTCCACTACTGAGTTCCATCGCACATCTTGTGGGAGAGTTAGCTTGGTTCCTCCCACTTTTTTCAGAGCAGCTGCTGCAAAGTAGTTACGGAAGTATTTTGATTTTTATCCACCCTGGCCCATGTAGACCCTGCTGGTGAGCTCTAAAAGGCAACTAGTTTGCATTAACATAATCCTTTTTGAGACTATATGTTACATCAACAAAACAGCTAGCTAAGTCATTCTTGTCATAAGTAAAACCCAGAGTATTCTAAATGAGACACTGGTACAAGCTGGTGGATGTGGCCTTCAGAAGTAAGTATTTGAGAAATTTTTAAGAGAGCTAGACAGTGTCAGAGATCAAGCATTCTCATCCCAAACTTGATCACATATTTTTATATTACCTAAAGCAACCCTAACATTGTCTCTGTAGCTAAAGTTGCTGCAAGAAAATGTAATTGTGAGCTTTCTGGAACATATACACACTGGTTCTAAAGTATCCCATCAACTCTATGATGGCTGAAACCGTATGTAATAGATAAAAGGGAATGCAGCTTCTTCCAATGCAACTTTATATTCTTTATTTGCCTACGAAATTAGATAAATGGCTGCAACAAGAATGACTGAAGGATTCTATCCCCTCGAGTACGGACTGTCTGCGTGATGCATCTAGTTACATTATATTCCTCTCTTTTCAAAACTAAGCTACCATTTTTTATCTCTGAGGAATTATTAGATAAAACCCTAGCAATTTTGGTTAAAGATATTATACAATTAATTGAACTTTCTTTTGAATAATACTAAATATGGGCATTTGTAAATGTAGGTACCTAATCTGGGCATTCAAATAATGATTCCACCTTATTTTCACAAGAACGTCCATTAGGTACATAATTGGGCATGTGTGTTCTGAAAGTGACCGATTTTCATACACATCTGGTATTAGCATGCACCAACTGCATGCACCAATCTTAGAAATTTTTACCCTAAATTTTTTACAGTCAAATAATAAAATAATATGATTTCAAATTCAGAAATTTAATCAAAATTCAAAAAAGAAAATAGAAAACTATGTTTCTTTATTTTTAAATTCCAATTATCCCTTCGGATTAGAGGTGAAATGCACTAGATGCAATCCTCAAAAATACTGCTGACCAAAAATACTTCTGCTGATCATGAAGAAAGAAGAACCTAAAATACAGACTTCCTTCAAAAGACAGGGCTCTAGAATTAAGATATATGGTCAGGGCTTGGAAAACAAACAAACAAACAAAAAACAAATACCACACACATACCTTACCTTCAGTGACAAATGGGAAGAATTCCATAGCAATCATTTTAGGCAAGGCCAACAAATTCTAAACAAAATATTGTTTAAATGAAAGCTTAATAAGTTTCCAGGTTTTATATTTGCAAAAAATAACCTTCCAAATGTGAAAGGAATGTGAGCCAAAGGTAAACTGATGTAGTGCTGTCTTCCTGAATCTAAAGACAGAGCTCCAGAGCTTCTACTGCTGCTCATGATTTTATCAGCGTTAAATTAATAACACAGTAATTACTTTTATTGCTTCTATTCAAAATCTGTGACCAGCAACTCAAGAATCAAGTCAATTTCATGCCACTGCTGATACTTGGAAAAGCTGTAAGAAGCAGCAAAAGATGCAAGTACTGGTGTTATTTAAAGGAAGGAGGCTCCAAAAAGAGAGAGAGAGTCAGAATAGCAGAGACATTCCACTACTGCCAACTCCTTGCAGTAGCAGGAGGCTCTGGTCCCAGACACTACAGGAAGAAAGGACAAGACATCAAAAAAGCAGCCACAACTTATAGCTTAATAGCTGGAAACTATTTAGCAATAACTTGTCCAATGCAGGTCATCCTTTCTTTGTAATCCATTCTATCTGGTGGAGGGTTGCCCATCAGCTCTCTACCCCACAAATCTGGTCCAAGTACCATTACTGTAACTTCCAAGCAGTAGTGAAATTCCAGCCTTTCCAGAAACTGGGAGATAACAGCTGGTGGCAATTCTAACCAGGGCCCTCTGTTTTTGTACTTAACTGGCTAGTAATGGGGTCCTGGTCTGTGACTGAGCTCCTAGGTGCTACAATAACACAAATTATTATTAATCATTATTATTATTATTATTATTAACAACAGTATGTTGAGTCCTCTAGTTAGTTGGTGTCTGGTAAATCTTTTAAGCACTGCTTATGGTCAACAGATCAATTCCCTATGGAACAGGAAAATGCTTTCAACAGTGACTCTAAACAAGGCATTGAGGATTCCATGTTTATTGTCAATGACTTCTGTGTCAAATGTGCACAGTTTACAAGCAAACTGCCAGCCTTGAAATTTCAGACTGAGATCTCAGAGTAAAACTGGGTTTCTTTCCAATTTACACATTATGATCAGTACTAATGATTCTCCTGGCCAAATTAGATCTTTACTTACATCTGTATAACCCCCCATGTCCTCAAATTATGCCCTCAGCAACTTCAACACCTGCATAGTCCCCATTGTCTTCAATGAGTTTGCAAAGGTATAAAAGACTGGATCCTAGCATCCAATTCTGTTGATGCCCAAGATGGAACACATTTCTTATTTCATCTCACTTAGCTGTGTTGACTCTGCAGAGCTAACAGGAGTAAAAAGCAGCAAAAACTTATTTTTGTCACTAAAGTCAGCAGAATATGACTGAACAGCAAATGGAGAGTAGATATGATGAGTAATATGTATAGTTTTGGAAGACATTTTTCAGAGTAGAACTGCATTTGAATATAACAGCATAAATATTTAAAAGATTTATTTGGTTATGTAAGTTCTGTAAGGTTCTGAACCTTTTTCCCCCTGGAACCCCAAAATCATTCACCTCTTTATCACAACCTGTATCAATCCCACAACCCTGTGGGAAGGGCTACAGCAAAATACCACAGGTGATTCGTGTGGTTTGCAAAAAAACAAAAAAAGAGTGGATGAAACCCTTGCTGCAAGATGATCAGAAGTGCAAAAGAGGGTTGGTGTGTGCTGGGGCTGCTGGGTCCTAGGTAGGCACCCTGTTAGGACATGTGCTATCTTGGGGGCTGGTTGGGATTACTGGTACAAATCATACCAATTTAGTTAACTATTTTACTGCTGATCATTTTAGCAGAAATATCTATCCAGCTATTCTTGGTTGTGGACATAACTTGAGTACCCCTGTTTTCTTCCCCATCCAACTCTTAACCTCGGTGGTAAATGCCACATGGGCTTTGAGTCGGAATATAGAAGTGACATGGCACAGTATATAAATGTGCACACAAATTTAAAAGATGATCTGATTGAATGTACGGTGTGAAGTGCATACTTACATAAAAGATTTCCCACATAAAGTTCAAAATTATAAGGTCCAACTAAATTTTTCGACTACCCAAATGAAAACAATGATGAAATTTACTTTGCACTATGTAATCTCTTTACCACATATCAAGCCCAAGACAACATCTGGCAAGTTCATGACATAAGAACTGTATGGGTAACAGAAACGAATCATCATACACATATAAGTACAAAAGACTCAATTTAAGGTGAAAACAATCAGATTCTCAATTATGTTTGCCTATTACCCCTTCACACTCTGAAAAACATGTCATTTTTCAGATCTGCAGTGGTAAGTAGGAGCTGCAGGTTTTCAACACCTCTAAAATAACATCCCAGTTGTGGCTATTATGAAAAGAGACATGATGTACTGTCCCTTAAAAAATAAAACTATTATTATTCCTAAGTATATACTTTAGTACTATAACTTTTCCATCAAGACATCTATAACTATGATCAAAGATGTGATTAATCATACTATTCAAAGGACACCACTCTGTTTTACCTACAATGTGGAAGAAACAAGAACTCAGACCTTTTCTAAATTCTTGTCTACCTTAAGAACGGCCATACTGGGTCAGACCAAAGATCCATCTAGCCCAGTTTCCTGTCTTCCAACAGTGGCCAATGCCACAGAGGGAATGAACACAGCAGGTAATCATCAAGTGATCCATCCCCTGTCGCCCATTCCCAGCTTCTGGCAAACAGAGGTTAGGGACACCATACCTGCCCAAACAGATTATTATACATCTACAGCAATTCTGTCAGGGGGATACTCAAAAAGAAATGAGGACTGCAGTATCATTTTTTCCCCCTATCTCATGACAGTCGCCTTCAAAGAATGTGCAGTGTGTTCCATTCTCTTTTTTCTCTATTAGAGAGGCATATAATTTTAAACACTGAGGACACCAGGAAAAATCTCCTCCTCAAGAGCATTACAATACATATGTAGCAAAAGAACAGTTGTGGACATATGCCATGCATCCCTACCTTTCAATGATGACAGAGAAATAGGCAGTGCAATGTCGATATGGCACAGGACAAATGCTGTAAACCAGTAATCCCAACACAGCCAGTATACCATGAGCACTTTAACATTAGGTTTTCAAGAGAAGATTGTCAACTCCACTTTACAATTTTTAAATAAGGTATAGTCATATTCTGTCCCTTAACCCAGTCTCTCTCTACATATACATATAGATATGAGTTGGTGGGGGGGTTGCTCATAGCCATTTTTTTCATTCCTCAGCTGGCATTTGTGACACTCACTAACAGCAGAATGAGACAGTGCATGTGCCTACACAACATGCTCCACCAGGATGATGCTCCTCATTCTGAGGGCAAGGTAGCTGTTACTGCAGCCTATGCTCTTTCTTGGCAGCAAAAAAGGTACTTCTACCACTGAAGCTATGCAGGATGAGAAAAGCCTCTGGTTCAAAATGCCACCCTCATTCCCCCAAAGTAAAGAGGATTTTAGCTAAGCTGTCAGTGGGAAGTAGAGAAGCTGGGAAGGAAGCACTGTGCACCAACCACCTGCCATGCAAACAAACTGACCAGAGCCTCAGAGGTGATGGAAAAAAGGGGCACCGTGGGAGGAACCAATTTCTTCAGAGAGATAGAAAGGTCCTACCTTCAGACCTGAAAAAGAGGCAGTGAGATGTATCTGCTTTGAAGGAGAGACAGGATCACTTGTGGCTAGAAACCTGCCACGGGTATGGAGCTGTCTGCTCAGTCAAGGCTAAGGGGTTAGTAGAACCAATGGAGAGGTTAAGGAGGAGCCCTTTTCCTCTGCACTGAGGGAGAAAGGTCACCAGTCATGTGCTTGTCCTTGCCAGTCTAAGTGACCTTTTCTCTTTACCTTTCATTTTGTACGCTTTTGTTTGTTTATTTGGAGGCTGGAGAGCAGAGAGGAAGACTCAATAATTGATATGAGGAGGCACAGGCAACCGGGGTTGAGGATTAGACACTGCTAGAAATACACACACTTTATTCTTTGCTTTGCTTCTACTAAGTTGACTCATAACATGAATTTTCATTAAACTGGAGTCTGAAACTTTCCTTAGGCTTTAAAAAGTCTCTCTAGCATATTGTCATTATGTCATATTACTGAAAACTAACTAGCCCGTCAGATGCAGGAAATGCCAACTCAATGCTAAAGTCTAAAGAGCTTTAGAGTTGTCGGGCAAAAGTATTCAAACAAACAACGAAAAAAAGAGCCAACAAAAGTTTCAGCTACATTTTAAAAGAACAAAAATGAGAGAAAGATAATAGCATTATTGTTTAACTTTATCTGCTAAACTTATTGTTTCGAATCTGCTTGTTGCAGACCTACGACCTTCTCCCAGTTGGAAAAACACTGGAAAATTGTAGTTCTAAACTTTCATTTTTAGGCCATGGCAGTTCTCCTTATCAAGTGTTCCTACTTAATAAAAGTATTTTGTAAAAATGGTGTCCTTTGGCAACTGGGTTTGCTACTCTGGATGCACTTTTGTCTGAGCATTGCAACCAGTTGCAAAATTGTTCATTGGACTACATGAGCTTTCTGGCTCAGAGCTTTTTTTTATGTATCAAAATGTATTACTTGACACCAATCATCAGCCTCTATATTCTCTAAAACAAGCTAAGGATCAGACAGTGAGGCCCAGAGTAGGGTTACCACCTTTGAAATACAAAAAAACCAGCAATCCCACACGCACAAGGCAAGCCTGCATGCAATCCCAACCCTCAACCACAAGGCAACTGCGCAACTCTTCTCTCCCCCTTCCGCCCCCAACAACCACTTGCAGTATCTAGAGTGATAACACATTTAGATAAGATTGATAACATAATTTATAACAATTTGTTTTATCAGCACATTTTGCCAGCCAGTCTTTTTAGTCTGTTTCGTTTAGCCAGTTGCCCTTAATGTGCAGTTTCTGATGCAAGCTTTTTTTTGGGGGGGGTGTAGTAGGATCACTCACACCATCACCCTGCTTTTCTATTATTTAATATGCCTCACACTTCTCCTCTCTCTCGCATGACTCAGACCCTTTCTCACACACACACACACACACACACACACACACACACACACACACACACACACAATGGGCTTGCATGTTGGTGGGCAGACAGCTGCTGTATTTTCAACAGTTTTGATTTGTTCTCACTTAAACTGCACAAATGGGAGCATTGCGGCACCTTTAGCTGGACACAGAAACTTGGAACATAGCTATCCCAACGTATTCTGATAATAATGCAACTCTATAGACCCACTAAAAAAACCCCAGCAAATTAAAAACAAATTCTGGCACCTGGCAAATCCATAAAAACAATGGCCAGACCGGTCAAATACTGGCCAGGTGGTAACGCTAGCCCAGAGCCACAATGAGACTTAGGTGCCTAAAGCCCAAATTTAGGCCTGTTGCGATCCACAAAACCCCTGCCACCTAACCCTGTAGGCGTCTAAACTCACCAGCACAAAATTTTCACTATAATAGTTCTCTAGGCACCTACAGCTATGTCTAGACAGCAATGGGCTAGAGTGTCTGAGCTAGGGTTGCCAGGTGTCCAGTTTTTAACCGGAACGCCCAGTCAAAAAGAAACCCTAGCGGCTCCGGTCGGCACTGCGCACTGGGCCATTAAAAATCCAGTTGGTGGAGCAGTGGGGCTAAGGCAGGCTCCCTGCCTGCAGTGGCTCTGCGCAACTCCCAGAAGCAGTGGCATGTCCCCCCTCCAGCTCCTAGGCAAAGGAGCAGCCAAGGGGCTCCACACGCTGCCCCGGCCCCAAGTGCCAGCTCCACAGCTCTCATTGGCTGGTATCCGCAGCCAATGGGAGCAGCGGGGGCGGTGCCTGCAGACGGGCCAGCGCACCAAGCTGCCTAGCCACACCTCTGCATAGTAGCCAGAGCGGGGACATGCCGCTGCTTCCGGGAGCTGCTTGAGGTAAGCGCCGGCTGAAGCCTCCACCTCTGACTTCCCACCCGTGCCCTCCAAGTGGCCCAGCCCTGATCCTCCTCCCACCCTCTGAACCCCTTGGTCCCAACCCAGAGCACCCCCCTGCACCCAAACCCCTCATCCCCAACCCCCCCCCCCAGAGCCCACACCCCCAGCTGGAGCCCTCAGCCCCCCCGCGACCCAACCCGCTGCCCCAGCCCTGATCCCTCTCCAGCCCTCCAAATCCCTGTGCCCCAGCCCTGATCCCCCTCCTGCCATCCGAACCCAGCCCAGAGCACCCTCCTACACCCCAAACCCATCATTCCCAATCCCATGCCAGAGCCTGCACCCCCAGTTGGAGCTCTCACCCCCCCATACTCCAACCCCCTACCCCAGTCCTGATACCCCTCCCGTACTCCAAACCCCTCAGCTCTACACCCAGCCTGGAGCCTCCTCCTACACCCCAAGCCCCTCATCCCTGGCCCCACACCAGAGCCTGCACCCCCAGCCCACAGCCCATTCTGCATTCCAACTCACTGCCTCAGCCCAGAGCCCCCTCCAACACCTGAAGTCCTCATTTCTGGCCCTACCCCGGAGCCAGCAGCGCCAGCTGGAGCCTGTACCCACTCCTGAACCCCAACCACCTGAGCCAGCCTGGTGAAAATGAGCGAGTGTGAGTGAGGGTGGGAATGGAGCGAGCGGGGGGCGGCTCAGAGTAGGGGCGGGGTAGGGGCAGGGCTTCGGAGGAGGGGCGGGGCAGACGGCAGGGCAGGGCAAGGGTGTTCAGTTTTGTGTGAGTAAAAGGTGGGCAACCCTAGTCTGAACCCATGTTAAACTGGGACCTAGGGTCTGAACTCTATTGCTTTCCTGTCTTATTGAAAACCTGGGGGGTGTGCTTCTAAAGGCCCCTCCCCCAGCCTAGCGGGAGGGACCACTGGACCCAGAGACCAAATGAACACGGGGGACAACAAATGAGAAAATCAGGGATTGAGGTGGAGGTCACAGGTTTAAAACAAGGGTACCGGATGAGGACACTGAGCAGAGAACCCCGGACAGCGCCCACTGTTCCCCAAAGGTGTCGAGGGAGCCAGCGGACACTGCCCAGTGGAACTCTGCCCAGATACGCGAGACTAGGGAGGAACAGAAATAGGCCCCACAGTCGCAGAGCACCCCCTCGTCCAGCATCCTCCTAGTGTAGATGGAGAGTTTGGCCAGGGCCAGGAGCAGGTTGACGAGGAGGTCTCGCGACTTTGTGGAGCCAAAGATGGGTGTGCAAAAAGGAACAGGTCGGGGAAAAGTGCAGCCAGAACCTAAACAAGAGGTTTTGGAGGAGCCAGAATAGGGGCTGCAACCTGGCACATTCAAGATAGGCATGCACCAGGTTCTCCCTCACGCTGCAAAAGGGGCAGGCCTCAGGTACGGGTGTGAACCACGCCAGGTACACGCCCGTGCTCACAGCTCCGTGAAGGAGCCGCCAACCGATGTCCCTGGCGGGCCATGGGACCAAGGTGGAATAAAGGCTGGTCCTTTCCTGTGTGCATTCGGCCTTGGCTTGACTTTGGTCCTGAAAGTCCTCCTGATGGATCCCAGAGTTCCTTGGGGGAGCTTCCTTAGTCTGCTCTATGCCAACAATCTGTGGTGCAGTCTATTGCACTCTATTGCAAATAGAAACCACACCTCCCTTTGCAAAGGCTAGCAGTTCAGGTCAGTGTTAACCCACTGTCTGCTGAACACTGGTCTGCAAGCACACTATCAGAGAGGTGACCTACAGGGTTTTCAATGGAGACAGAAGAAGCTTTTTCCAGAGAGAGCTGCTTCCTGGTCAGAAGAGCACAGCCAGATTTTGATGCATGCAGCCTCGGGGCTCCTGCACACGCAGACACAGGGAGGGCAGGGGGGCTTGGGAGCCAAGGCCCAGAGAGCGTAGTGGGTACTAAGCTGCTGCCCTGCAGGGAGCGGGAGCTGCAGAGCTCCTGGCTCAGCACAGCTGGGAGAGGATGATTCCCAACATCCCAGCCGCACCCCATCCCTGCAGGGCAGCTGCTTAGTCCCCAGGGCCCTCCCTACCAATTATGGTGCCCTATGCAGCCCAAGCCTGCTTCCCTCCTCCCCCTCTCTCCCCCGGAGGGTCTGGGCTGCACTCAAGGCCTGCGGGGCCGGGGAGGCAGGAGCTGTGGGGGACCCCACAGGCCCAGAGTGGCCCCAGTGGATTAGCAGGGGGCCCGGTGCTGGCAGCAGGAAGCGGAACCACCTGGCCCCAGCCCGCTCGACTCCTCCTGCCCCAGTCATGTCGCTCGGGTGGGGGGAGTTGGGGAAAGGACCGCGCCCCGCACTCACCGGTAGCGGGAAGTGAAGTGACCTGGCCCCAGCCCGCTCCATTCCCCCCGCCCCGGCCCCAGCCATGTTGCTCGGGGGGGGGGAGGGGGAGGGTGGAAAGAAGGTTGGGGAAAGGACCGCACGCTCACCAGCAGCGGGAAGCGGAGCAACGTGGCTGGGAGACGGCGAAGTGGAGTGGCCTGGGGCCGAGTTCTTCTGCTTCTCGCTGCTTCCAGTGAGTGTGGGGTCGGGCCCGCTGGGGGAAGAGGCTTGGGGAGGGGAAGAGGTGGAATGGGGGCAGGCCGGGGCGGAGCAAGGGAGAAGACTAAAAAGCAGGGCAGAGGATGTTGTCCCGGGCCCTACACCCCCCTAAGGACAGCCCGGCCCCTTGCAGTGGGCACAGCCCGCAGTGGGGGCCAGCTGGGGGATAGGGTTGGCTGCCAGAGCTGGTGCTGCCATGTATGCAGCAAGCAGCTGTCTAGGGCACCATGAAATTTGGGGCAATTTGATGCCCCAAATTGCATGGTGCCCTAGGCAGCTGTGTATGCCTAGGGACGGCCCTGTTAGTCCCCTCTCCACTTTCTGGTCCTGCTGCCCTCTCTGGGGCTGCATGTGCAGGGGTGCCAGGGCAGCATGCACTATCAGTGCAGTGAGTGGGAGTCAGCCCCAAAACTTCCCCGCAATGTCCTGCGGCTCCAATTCCTGATTCTTGCTGCTGTGCAGAGCTTGCCCAAAGCAGGGAGCAAAGTTGAGGCAGGAGACTGCTCCTGGCTGCCAGGCAGGGTGAGCACAATCCTGAAACAGAGAGTTCCAGTCCCAGGCTGAATGACTCTGGGTCAGCATTTGCTCTGGATTTCCTGCTGTGGGAGGGGCGGCATTGGGCCTTAGCCCCTCCTTGCCACAAGGCCTCACCCCCTGCTCCTCCTCCCAGCCAAGGCTGTGCCACTAGCCAGGCCAGAAGCCAGAGCTGGGCAGTAGTAAGAGCCGCTCAGAGAGCCTGGGCTGCTGTGGAGAGCCCCATACCCTGCACATGCCTTGGGCGGCGTGCCCCAGGATGTAGGAACACAAGCCAGGTGGCTGCTCTCAGGCACCCCAGTCCCCAACTCAGGACAGGTGGAGGCACCGGGGCTCCCCACAGCAGCCCAGGCTCCCTGGGCAGCTCTTACCATGGCCTGGCTCCAGCTTCTGGCCAGGGGGCAGGACCTCAGGTCGTAGAGGAGGAGGAGCAGGGAGTGGGGCTGCGGAGGGGCTGGGGCTCCTGCATGTGTCCCACTTTTGCCTTTTGAAAAGGTGGTCACCCTACTGCCAGGAGGTTGGGGGTCATCCCTCCCATGGCCTTGCTGAGCTGGGAGCTTTGCTGCTCCCCATCCCTGCAGGGCAGCCACTTGGTCTCGCGCCGCTCTCTGTCTCTAGCTCCTGCATCCCGTCCCGTCCCCCCCGTCCGCCTGCCCTCCCTGGGGCTGCGTGTGCAGAGGCGCCCAAGGTGTGTGCACCGACAGTGGGTTGGAGCCAGCTCCAAAACTTTCTCACAGCCTCTCGGGGAGTGGCAGGGGCAGGGATAAGGGATCCGCAGGGGGGTGCTGGAGCACACTGCAGCCCAAGCCCTGGGGATGCACTTCACAGCCGGCAGCAGCCAGGCTGCGGTGTGTGTGTGTGTGTGTGTGTGTTTCCTCTGAAACCTACATTTTATGTCAAATTTCAAAACAAACAGACAAAAATAAACTAACAACCAAACAAAAACACCTTCATTAAACATTTTAAAAATTAAGAATTGCGAAGTTTCATTTTTATAATTTGATAGCCTCCCTAGTAACCTTTAACCAAGTGGACTCTAGGATACTCTCACATGGAGAGCCACAGCGCTCTGGCCAATGGGAACTAGGGGGTAGTGGTGCCTGCAGGCGAGAGTCACGCAAAGCTGCGTGCACGCCTCCGCCAAGGAGCTGGATCTGCTGTTGGCCACTTCGGGGGCACAGCGTGGTCCACGGTGCCAGGCCAGGTGGGAAGCCTGCCTCTGCGCACCGCTGACCAGAGCCGCAGAAGGTAAGTCCGTGCCCCAACCCCACAACTCCAACCCTCTGCCCCCCCAGCCCTGGAACCCCTTCCTGCACCTCCAAACCCCTCATCCCCGGCCCCATCCCAGAGTCTGCACCCAGAGACCTGACCCCCTCCCACACCCCAACCCCTTGCCCCAGCCCTGAGACCCCCCACCCCAAACCCAGAACCCCTTCCTGCATCCCAAGCCTCTCATCCCAGCCCCAGCCCAGAGCCCTGACCCCCTCCCGCACCCTAATCCCTGCCCCAGCCCACAGCCCCCTCCCATACTCTGAACCCCTCATTCCCAGCCCCATCCCGCAGCCCTCACCCCCACACCCCAATCCTCTGCCCCAGCCCTGAGCCCCTCCCGCACCCCAAACTCCTCATCCCCCAACTCCGTTGGGTCGCGGGCATCAACAATTTTCTTCAACTGGGTCCCCAGAAAAAAAGTTTGAAAACCACTGCAATATACTGCAATAAATGCCTTCAACACCACTTCTGTAATGAATGAAAATACTGGGTCTTGTTACTTGTTTTGCTTATAGTCAATTAAAAAAAAATACTAATAAATCTAAATCAACAGCTTGATATTTTGTCTATTTGCATCAACAGCAATTTTATGTTGTTATATGGAAAACTAGGCAATAAATGTTTAAGAAAATGAAGTTACTTTGTTAGTACAAAATACAGTCAGTGATTAATATTAGCAGATGAATGAAACCTCTATATGCTAGGTTTGAAAAGAATGAAACATTTGACACCACACATTCTAAGTTACACAGCAAACATCTCCCTTTATATATATATATATATATATATATATATATATATATATATATATATATATATATATATATATATACACACACACACACACACACACACACATTACAGTGCATTTGCTATACACTGCATCACACATTTTGGGATTGCTTTGTAGGAACCAATCCCTGTACAGCAGTGGTCTCCAACCTTTTTACGCACTTTTTGAATCTAAGGGCAACCCAGGATCTACCCTACCCCTTCCCCAAAGCCCCGCCCTGCTCACTCCATCCCCCCCTCTCCATCGCTCACTCTCCCCCACTCTCATTCACTTTCACAGGGCTGGCGCAGAGCTTGGGGTGCTGGAGGAGGTGTGGGCTCCGGGCTGAAGCTGAGGGATTTGGAGTGTGGGAGGAGGCTCCGGGCTGAGCCTGGGGCAGGGGGTTCAGGTGCAGGAGGGGGTACATGGTGCTGGCTCTGGGAGGGGGCTTAGGGCTGGGGCAGGGGGTTGGGGTGCAGGAGGGAGTTTGGGATGCAGGCTCCCTGCCTGCCCCAGACCCATGCCACTCCCGGAAGTGGCCAACATGTCCCTGCGGTCCCTGGTGGTGGCAGGGGGTCTCTGTGCACCGCCCCTTCGTTCCCGGCCAATGGGAGCCACGGGGGCAAGCAGGAGCAGCGCACGGAGACCCATCCCCCTCACGGGCCGCAGGGACCAAAGGGAGCAGAAGGAGACTCCACCGATTGGAAGGCAAAAGATGCACTGTCCTAGGGATGGGGATTCCACGACCACCACTCCCAAGAGGAGGAGGAGGGTGGTGGTGGTCGGGGACTCCCTCCTCAGGGGGACTGAGTCATCTATCTGCCGCCCTGACCGGGAAAACCGAGAGGTCTGCTGCTTACCAGCAGCTAGGATACACGATGTGACGGAGAGACTGCCGAGACTCATCAAGCCCTCGGATCACTACCCCTTCCTGCTTCTCCACGTGGGCACCAATGATACTGCCAAGAATGACCTTGAGCGGATCACTGCAGACTACGTGGCTCTGGGAAGAAGGATAAAGGAGTTTGAGGCGCAAGTGGTGTTCTCGTCCATCCTCCCTGTGCAAGGAAAAGGCCGGGGTAGAGACCGTTGAATCGTGGAAGTCAACGAATGGCTATGCAGGTGGTGTCGGAGAGAAGGCTTTGGATTCTTCGACCATGGGATGGTGTTCCAAGAAGGAGGAGTGCTAGGCAGAGACGGGTTCCACCTAACGAAGAGAGGGAAGAGCATCTTCGCCAGCAGGCTGGCTAACCTAGTGAGGAGGGCTTTAAACTAGGTTCACCAGGGGAAGGAGACCAAAGCCCTGAGGTAAGTGGGGAAATGGGATCCTGGGAGGAAGCACAAGCAGGGGAGCGCAAGAGGGGAGGACTCCTGTCTCATGCTGAGAAAGAGGGACGATAGATGAGTTATCTTAAGTGCCTATACACAAATGCAAGAAGCCTGGGAAACAAGCAGGAAGAACTGGAAGTCCTGGCACAGTCAGGGAACTATGATGCGATTGGAATAACAGAGACTTGGTGGGATAACTCACATGACTGGAGTACTGTCATGGATGGATATAAACTGTTCAGGAAGGACAGACAGGGCAGAAAAGGTGGGGGAGTTGCGTTGTATGTAAGAGAGGAGTATGACTGCTCAGAGCTCCGGTATGAAACTGCAGAAAAACCTGAGAGTCTCTGGATAAAGTTGAGAAGTGTGAGCAACAAGGGTGATGTTGTGGTTGGAGTCTGCTATAGACCACCAGACCAGGGGGGATGAGGTGGACGAGGCTTTCTTCTGGCAACTAGCAGAAGTTGCTAGATCGCAGGCCCTGGTTCTCATGGGAGACTTTAATCACCCTGATATCTGCTGGGAGAGCAATACAGCGGTGCACAGACAATCCAGGAAGTTTTTGGAAAGTGTGGGGGACAATTTCCTGGTGCAAGTGCTGGAGGAACCAACTAGGGGCAGAGCTTTTCTTGACCTGCTGCTCACAAACAGGGAAGAATTAGTAGGGGAAGCAAAAGTGGATGGGAACCTGGGAGGCAGTGACCATAAGATGGTCGAGTTCAGGATCCTGACAGAATAGTAAATATGGCAGGCGACCAGCTTGGCTAAACAGTGAAATCCTTGCTGGTCTTAAACGCAAAAAAGAAGCTTACAAGAAGTGGAAGATTGGGCAAATGACCAGGGAGGAGTATAAAAATATTGCTCAGGCATGCAGGAGTGAAATCAGGAAGGCCAAATCACACTTGGAGTTGAAGTTAGCAAGAGATGTTAAGAGTAACAAGAAGGGTTTCTTCAGGTATGTTAGCAACAAGAAGAAAATCAAGGAAAGTGTAGGCCCCTTACTGAATGAGAGAGGCAACCTAGTGACCGAGGATGTGGAAAAAGCTAATGTACTCAATGATTTTTTTGCCTCTGTCTTCACGAACAAGGTCAGCTCCCAGATTGCTGCACTGGGCAGTACAGTATGGGGAGAGGTGACCAGCCCTCTGTGGAGAAGGAAGTGGTTCGGGACTATTTAGAAAAACTGGACGTGCACAAGTCCATGGGGCCGGATGCGCTGCATCCGAGGATGCTAAAGGAGTTGGCGGGTGAGATTGCAGAGCCATTATTTCTGAAAACTCATGGCGATCGGGGGAGGTCCCAGATGACTGGAAAAAGGCTAATGTAGTGCCCATCTTTAAAAAAGGGAAGAAGGAGGATCCGGGGCACTACAGGCCGGTCAGCCTCACCTCAGTCCCTGGAAAAATCATGGAGCAGGTCCTCAAGGAATCAATTATGAAACATTTAGAGGAGAGGAAAGTGATCAGGAACAGTCAGCATGGATTCACGAAGGGGAAGTCATGCCTGACTAACCTAATTGCCTTCTATGATGAGATAACTGGCTCTGTGGATGAGGGGAAAGCAGTGGATGTGTTATTCCTTGACTTTAGCAAAGCTTTTGATACGGTCTCCCACAGTATTCTTGCCGCCAAGTTAAAGAAGTATAGGCTGGATGAATGGACTGTAAGGTGGATAGAAGGCTGGCTAGATCGTCGAGCTCAACGGGTAGTGATCAATGGCTCCATGTCTAGTTGGCAGCCAGTTTCAAGCGGAGTGCCCCAAGGGTCGGTCCTGGGGCCGGTTTTGTTTAATATCTTTATTAATGATCTGGAGGATGGTGTGGACTGCACTCTCAGCAAGTTTGCAGATGACACTAAACTAGGAGGCGTGGTAGATACACTAGAGGGTAGGGATCGGATACAGAGGGACCTAGACAAATTTGAGGATTGGGCCAAAAAAAAAACCTGATGAGGTTCAACAAGGACAAGTGCAGAGTCCTGCACTTAGGACGGAAGAATCCCATGCACTGCTACAGACTAGGGACTGAATGGCTAGGTAGCAGTTCTGCAGAAAAGGACCTAGAGGTCACAGTGGACGAGAAGCTGGATATGAGTCAACAGCGTGCTCTTGTTGCCAAGAAGTCTAATGGCATTTTGGGCTGTATAAGTAGGGGCATTGCCAGCAGATCGAGGAACGTGATCGTTCCCCTTTATTCGACATTGGTGAGGCCTCATCTGGAATACTGTGTCCAGTTTTGGGCCCCACACTACAAGAAGGATGTGGAAAAATTGGAAAGAGTCCAACGGAGGGCAACAAAAATGATTAGGGGGCTGGAGCACATGACTTATGAGGAGAGGCTGAGGGAACTGGGATTGTTTAGTCTCCAGAAGAGAAGAATGAGGGGGGATTTGATAGCAGCCTTCAACTACCTGAAGGGGGGTTCCAAAGAGGATGGAGCTCGGCTGTTCTCAGTGGTGGCAGATGACAGAACAAGGAGCAATGGTCTCAAGTTGCAGTGGGGGAGGTCCAGGTTGGATATTAGGAAAAACTATTTCAATAGGAGGGTGGTGAAACACTGGAATGCGTTACCTAGGGAGGTGGTGGAGTCTCCTTCCTTGGAGGTTTTTAAGGCCCGCTTGACAAAGCCCTGGCTGGGATGATTTAGTTGGGAATTGGTCCTGCTTTGAGCAGGGGGTTGGACTAGATGACCTCTTGAGGTCCCTTCCAACCCTGATATTCTATGATTCTATGACCGGCTGGCCGCTTCCGGGAGCAGTGCAGGGCCAGGGCAAGCAGGGAGCCTGCCTTAGCCCCGCTGCACCACCGGACTTTTAGCAGCCGGAGATCACGATCAACTGCCAGAGGCTCCAGGATCGACCAGTTGATTGCAATCTACCAGATGGTCACCACTGCTGTACAGCATGTTCTGTCCATGCACTGTCCATGTATGACTTACCCTTTACCTCATTTTATATTCCAGGCTTATTTTATCCATTGTTACTTTGTCCATTGTAAATTGTTCCTAGGTGTTCCCTTTATCTTAGCTAGAGTACAGACATTCTGTTTCTAGCCTGCTGATCTATTTACCTCCCTAATCCTGTCTCCCAAAAAATGAGGCCTCACCCATGTCCAATTATTTATGTCAAGCCCAGTTTACAGCATTGACACTTTTTGTCAAGTTGTGAAGTAGGTAATTTAGTCTTAAAAATGCTTTTCCTTTGAGCTCTTGATAATTGTAACCTTGTAAATTGAATTATTGTGTTGGAGGGGAAAGACAGGTGTAGCCTCTTTGTGAAGAAGGCAACAGAGGGAGATAAATACAATATATTAATTACATTAGCAGCACATTTTGTCAAATAAATTCCCTACACACAGTATAGAAGGAAAATTAGTTGTCAAAATTAGAAAAAATATATATTGCTAGCCTTTATATTTATTACCCTCAGATTTCAATAAATCCAGTGTAGTCAGTGTCATTACACCCGGGAAAAATTTTGTCCATTCTCTTCTATCAAGCAACAACAATAATTTCAAAATAGTCTATATAGCTATACCACACACTTTACTCTGGTAAAGTGAGAGAAAAAGTAAATCCAAAATGCATGGCCCATTTTAATTGTCATTCACATTTAATGAGCTATTGGGCCTCAAAGGAAAAACTGTTTACATTGCAGAGTGGCAATTCAGGATCGATTAAATATAAGCAATAGAGAAGAAAATCTAAAATTTTGGCAAGAAGCACATTCATCAAGTGGCAGAATGTCAAAAGAATGTCACACTAGAAAAATTGCCAGCAATCCTAGTATTGCTTGGGTATTTAAGTCATTTCGTATCTGCCTTAAGGAACAGATGCAAGACCAGTTGCTATGACTAGTGTATTTTGCAGCTGCTAGAGATTTATTTAACCACTTTAGAGTCCTGGCATGGGCAGCATTTATCCTCCAAAAGCAGTCCCAATGTAGTCCTAGGGTTAAACATGTTTATTCCTGCCACAAAAGAGACACGGCACTCCAGGGGTAAAGTAAAATGAGTGACAGCAACAGTAAAATGCAAAAAGTCTCAAGAAGACTAATGACAATGGTATCATTGAGCTTCATCTGTGCTCACAAAAAGAACTGTATATCTGTATTTTATTCAGGCACTATTTCATTCCCTAAAAATCAAGTGGAGATTGTTCTGAGAACACAAAGCAAAAAAAGTTGAGCCTATTTCTTTAAATCTGCCTTGCTCTCATATGAAGATTCTATATCAAAAATATAATGAAATCTAATAGTGGTTGGGTAAGGAGGGAAATAAAACTTCTTTGTACAATGAGATAAACAAATATTTTTCCATAGCTAATGCTTACCACTTATATTACATTTTATGTTTCTAAAGTTCTTTACAAACATTAATAATAGTAATTCACCCCCTCAAATCCCATGTGAGGTAGCGAAGTGCTATCCTCATTTCACAAAGGACAGAAATATAATTACATTTCTTCCATATTATTTTTTTGCATTGGGCAAGAGTGAAAAAAATTAATTATCTGGACGCCCCAAAGAACGGAGTAAGCCCTTCATAGCCAACTCAGGGGAAAAGTAGTACCGTTTTTCCTCACACTATAATCACAGTACATTAGATAGTGTACTTATCTAGCTGAAAGTCCCTAAGGACTCAGTTTTATCTTCAGATACATGGATTTATATTGCTGTATATCTTGAAAAAAAAAACTGCTACTCTTCTAGCACTTGTCTTTAGCATATTGCTAAAGTCTTTAGCAGATTGCTCGAGATATGTGGATTCACATAGTGGAAAACAGAACTGAGCTAACTCTTGCTAGGAACACTGAAAACATTTTCCACTAAATTATTTTACTTTGAATTTCCTGGATTTAAGCCATGTTGTTGAACAGGGGCAGGCAAACTTTTTGGCCTGAGGGCCACATTGGGTTTCCGAAATTGTATGGAGGGCTGATTAGGGGAGGCCTCCCCAAACAGCCAGGCGTGGCCCAGCACCCGCCCCCTATCCGACCCCTCCTGCTTCTCACCCCTAACGGGTCCCCCGTCCCCCCCCGGGAGTTCTGCCCCATCCAACCTCCCTGTTCCCTGATGGCTCCCCGGCACCCCCGCGGCTGTAGTTTGCCACCTCTGTCTTGAATCTTCAACCAAGAGCTAGCAGGGCTTCTTTAAAGAGGTTCTAAAGTCAGGTCAGAGAAGTTCCACATAGCCAAAGAGGCTACTTTGTGATCACTAGTAATCAATCGTGGAGGACAAATAGGGCAGTAGATCTGACAGAGCAAACACCTACCAAAGCATAACCGGACAACCTGCATGGAGAAAGATGAAAATGCAGCAGAGAGAACACACAAATAAGCACAAGGTACTGCAAAACAGTTAATGTCTGTTCATTAAAATTAAACCTGTCCACACACCATTTTCAGCCTTCAGCTAGTACAGTAACACGGCACATTTTGTCCATTTTGCTTTATATACAAACATTTTCCCACAACTCTAATTATTTACTCAGGAAACTTATCTGTACCACACTTAAAAACAAATAGAGAAGAATTTAACTGCTTGCTCCCCGATGGTCTCGCCATAGTTAGCTGCTGATTCACCAGTTCACAGCTTCTTTTTCTACTTAACAATTTAAATGCATCTTTCATACAAAATGTTACATGCAAGTCAGCCTACAAATTTATTAATTTTTACACATCTAAACAAAGTCCATCATACACGATGTACTTGAAAAACCTATAATGCCAGATTAAAATACTTTTTAAGTATTAACACTTAAAGATTACACAATTGATTACTGTATTTAATTGAAAGTATTTCTCAGACAGAAAGCTGTGTTAATATAGGCACCGGAGTCACTGCTTATTTTCTTTTGTAACAGGCCAGTCCAGTGGCTAATTAGAGTCTAAGGCCAGCAGCACAGGCAGGGGACCCATCCTCTTATTTATCTGCAAATACCATGCACACACAAATTCACACAACGCTGTATTTACAACAATAGGACATATAAGGAGAGGATTCAGGTTGAAACCAGTGTTTACAAAAGCTATTTAAAGAAGCACCACAACATTATCAGCAAATTAAAGGCCTCAATCTGTTCCACTTTGATTAATTTTAGTGGAAGGAAATAAGGCTCTGTTTAAAAGGTTACAATTCCAGAAAGTGACACTAAATTAATGGTAATAAAATTGCAAATTAACCCATGCACAGATTTTTTTAAATTATCTAAAAATAAGTGCACAGTGATGTACTTGAAGGTTTTTGCTTAAACATGTATACTCCTACAAATATTATTTTGAAATATAATGGTCATGAAACCTTCAGATTAACACTAGTGCTAATCTCTTTATTTCTATTTTGCAAAATAATATATCAGACTACAGACCTAGCAGCTATAATTGAAAGCCTTTCAGAATAGTTAACATTTGATGTTCAGATAATGAAGTTTAAATTACTGTGTAAACATGTTTTAGTTTATTCAGAAACATACAAAAGCCACAGTCTGCAGCCATCTGTGTTTGCCACTTAGGAGCCAATTATAAAAATGTGAACGTATGCAAGTGCAGCAACAGTTGCAAGGATCTTCCCAGAATGCTTGTCACTCAAATTACTGGTAACAAAACACAAATGCTGAGACCCATTTCTTGTACACAGCCCTTTTTTTTCTTGTAAATTGTCTGGACTCTGGAGTGTTTAAAAATTATTGTCTGAGAGTTGACAATTTTACAAGATTGTTTTTCTAAATCTAATCTTAAAACAGCAACTACAGAAAATTTAAAGCTGTAATAAAGAAAATGGCATGCTTCTCATATTGCCTCAAACTATACAAACATTTCCAACAATCAATAATCTGCATATAGAGACCAAAAGAAATGGGAGTTTGATTTGGGTATTACCATTAAGCAAAACGTCTACAAGAAAGTTTGGTTTAATATACAAAATAACTGTGCCTGAACACCAACATTTTCATTTTTTCTGCTATGAAGCTGGCCAAAATAGGTTTAACCTCATTTTATAGGTCCTATCCTGGAGATGCTCAGCACCAGCAAATCCCATGGGCATCACTGGGAAAGGAGGATGCTCACTGCATCTCTGGAATAGGTAGGGTTACCATTTGTCCGGATTCCCCCGGACACGTCCGATTTTTTGAGCTAAAAATAGCGTCCGGGGGGAATTTGTAAATGTCCGGACTTCCCACCCCCCCATGCAGAGCGCGCGCGGCTAACAGGGCACCCAGCCGGATAGTGCCACTTACATGGGTCTCTGACAGCCAGAGAGAGCCCCTCCTCCTCTCCCCTGCAGCAGAGATCACTCCCTCCCTCTCTGCATTCGCAGATCGCCTCCGGCAGTCTGGAGCTCCTCCCCCACTGCTGCCCAGCGTGCCGGGACGAACGGCTCCAACAACAAGGGGGCCAGGGGGTCGGAGAAGGGGCAGGGAGGTTCTGGAGGGGGCAGTCAAGAGACGGGGGGGTCGGGAGTTTGGGGGTGCTTTCTGGGGGTGGGGGTGTGGATAAGGTTTTGAGCAGTCAGGGTACAGGTAGGGGGTAGGGTCCTGAGGAGCATTTGGGGGGGTCTTAGGAGGGGGCAGTTAGGGGACAAGGAACAGGGAGGCTTAGGTAGGGGGTGGGGTTCTGAAGGGCAGTTAGGAGCAGGGGTCCCAGGAGGGGGCAGTCAGGGGACAAGGAGTGGGGGAGGGTTGGGGGTTCTGAGGGGGGAAGTGGGAGGGGCAGGGGCGGGGCTAGGGCAGGACGGGGCAGGGGCGGGGGCAGGGCTCCTCCCATCCTCTTTTTTGCTTGCTGAAATATGGTAATCCTAGGAATAGGTACTTAGGCTCTGATTCACAAGGTACTTAAGCACACACCTAAGAATGCGAGTAGTCCCATTGATTTCAATAACACTACTCCGATCTTTAAAGTTAGGCACGTGTTTATGTACCTTCTTGAGTCAGGAAGGTTAAGGATCTGATCCAGAGCCCAAAGAAGTAAACGGGAGTCTGTCCATTGACGTCAGTGGGCTCTAGGACAAGTGCTTAATGCATAATTTCTCCACTGTCCGTAAGGACACACGGGTCTCAGTTCATTACCATAAAAAGCCAAATCAAGACATTACTGTAGCTTCCACATCATCATTCTTCTTTCTTTGGTGCTACCCAAAGTTACAGACCTGTATTGAGGGGTGTGTAGAATCTGGGGCACCATCTAAACTAATCCTTGATCACTGTCTCTTTCAGTATTACATACAAAATACAATTTATACAAGCTTCTGTTTTCTAAGAATACAATTGTAAATTCCCTTTAATATAAGGAATTGCCCTTCTCTAGTTTGCTTTCACACTAGGCTTCCCAAATGTATAGTCATTTTTACACGTGCCATATATCACCACAGTACTGAATTTCCACATAGTAACCAGGATATACACTGGCATATTATTCTTATTTTAATCTGACTTTACTTTGTGTATAATTTTGCTTCTGTGAAAAAATGATATTGGGAAATATTTCTTAATGGGTTAAGGAACGTTATTTTATTTCACCTGTTTTCTAAAAGATTATCCAAATATTTTTACTCAGTTAAAGTAAAATTTCCACGATATATTGGACATCTGTAAATTCTTTTGTATTAGGTGAAGAAAAACAAACTGGAGACTGTTTATTAATTTCAAGAACACAAAATGTTAAAAGAAAGAAATCAAATTTCCACATAAAATCATTCATACAAATAAATGGAGGATCTGGTAGTTAGGTTGCCTAGTTTAAAGCAGACCCTTGAAATTGGACATGGAGAAAACCTTGGGGTTAGAGAAGTGTCTTTTCTTTATCCCATGAAATTCCACAAAGGTTTGGTTGAAATATAAACTTTTTGAAAATCATCATTTCCATTCTATTCCTTGTGTTTTCAGCAAAATGTTGGCAGCTTGCCAAAATAAGAACTGAACATGACTATTTTAACGTAAAGCTGGGCCCACACCACCATCAATACAACAGCACACACTGCACTGAGAAGACAAACATGGAGGGAGAAGAGGTCAAGGAAGAAACAGCCAGACTGAGCTCCCCACAAAAAAATCCTCTCCATGGACCCAGCACATGTCCTGGTGACGTATGCCCCCCACTCCTAGGGAAGGAGGGGAGAGAGATAGGCAGGCTGGGATCCCCGCAACCACCCTGAGAGCCAGCACATGGCCCCAACAGCCCATTTTCCCGCAGGATTATAGCCCTCTCGTGTTAGCACCTAATGTCCTGTAGTTCAATTTACACATAAAATAATTTGTTTTATTTTTTCCTTTTAAAAAGCCCTGCAATATTACATAGCAAAACCCCTGTAGCATGATCTTAGATGTAAAGTCAAGCACTCAAAATTAACAAATACCAGAATAAAGGTTGCCTGTGGAAATTTAATTCTGCCCCATGTGTATATGCATTATGAAACATTCTTTAGTTGTATAACCGCATACCATTTTTTCCAAAAGACCCCTGCCTCATTAAGTGCACTCGGCGTACAGAACCCAAGGAATGAAGTAGAGCTGAGTAGTGAATGAGGCTGTTCGTAGGATCCTTGTCTCACTTACTCTAAAAGTTGGAAGGTGTGCAGAGAACGAGGCAGGGAGTTGCAGGAAAAGAAATGATGGTCTCCTGCTTAAGGCAGGTGAATACCACAAAGGAGAACTCAGTTCTATCCCTATCTCTATCATAGTTGTCCTATGTGCACTGATAAAGCCTCTAAAACCACAATTTTGGCAGGTATTCCCCTCAGTGTGTGTTCCTCATTTTCTAGGAGATACCTAGAGGCCTGATATGCAAAAGTACTGAGCACTCACAACAGCAAAAGACATCAGTGGGAGCTGTGAATGCTCAGTACCCCTGGAGGAATGAACCCAGAGTTGAGTCTCAGGATATTCTGAGTTCTAATCATCACTCTGCCTGTGGTTTCAGACAAGATTCTTTATCTCTTTTCCCCCATCTGCATAATGGGGGTAATACTCTTATTTCAATGTGTACATAAATTGATTAATGTTTGTGAGGCACTCACATTTTATGTTGATGAGTGCCCTAGAAAAGACTCTGAGGAAATGAATAATTCTGTATTTATTGGAGGCTTTGGACAGTGTGTACAATAAATAAGGCAGGGAACTAATTGAAAAATGAGGATAAAAATAACGAACAGCTGTCTCATGTCCTGAGCACCATCTATTGTGTGCAATGAATATTATTAAATCATGTAATTAAATACTGTATCACAATGCATATGCACAAACTTTCCTAACTTTCATGTGCTTGACTTTGGAACCTGTTATTTTTTTAAAAGTAGGGTTTTTTAGATTGTCACGGGGTGGTACCCTGCGAGTCTCTCTCATCTTAGGTATAGACCACACTCACTACACGCAGGGCTGGCTCTAGGTTTTTTGCCACCCAAAGCAAAAAAATGTTTGGCTGCCCCCAACCCCAGCCCTGGGCTCTCCCCCCTGCCACCTGCCCCAGCCCTGGGCTCTTCCCCCCTCCCCACCCACACCCTCTGCCGCCCCAACTCTGGACTCTCCCCTGCCAACTGCACCCTCCTTCCGCCCCAGCCCTGGGTCACTGGTAACTCGCTCCCAGGACGGGTCATTCAGCAGGAATTTTATATGCGCACAGAACACAGACAGGATTGGTTCCCATATGGTTACAGAACTGCAGTAAAGTGGAATAATTTTCAGCTTGTGTGATTGGAGGATATCTGGATGCATATTATAAGACTGTCCTCTCTAAATAAGTAAAAGTTGAGGTGCCTTTATTATTCTATTGTTCCACTTTTTCTTTCTATGGGGAATTTGCCAATGCAATATCACTGTCTTCCTTTTAAACAAACTAAAAAAAAAAAATGGCAATGGCTGTTGAAAATAGCAATTCCAGTCATAATAACCACTGGGAAGCATTTCTTGCTCAATTTTATCCTACTTTTTCTACAGCAAGTTACAGTGGATCAGTATATTTGATTTGGGAGAAATGAAGTAACAGCTGCCCAAATTGAGCTTGAGTGCTCCTGAATTTTGAGGTGTTCAAATCTGGAAGGCAGGTGCTAGTCTCCCTTTCTGATTATTAGCTATATCTGGAAAGGAAAAGTCAATTTCTGCTTCCATGGCTCAGAAGTGGAAATCCTCCTACATGCCTGGTACTGTATTTAAAGCTGCCCAGGTCCAGAGCCTCCCCTCCCTTACTTTTCATTTTAAATTCTAGTGGGATCCACGTACCTCCCTTGCTAGGCTTCAGCTAGAGAGGGGCACTGTCCATTTAGTCCACCCAATTCTTTCTTTGGGGGCTGCAAGGTGAGGTCACACCAGTATCCCTAATCCAGGCTGGGGATGTCTTCTGAAGGGGATATCTGGGGCAAAGCCTTCTACTCCTTGGGCATACTTATTCCCCGTTCACAGTGCCACCCCATTCTAGCAGTGAGCTCTCCATTCACAGCAAGCTGCAGCATGGCTCAGCTACCTCACTCCCTCCCCCTCCCTTTCCTATTGGAGCAGCCAAGGGAATGCTGGGGAATGTAGTTCTTTCCCTGCTCCAGGGCTGGCTCTATAGGCAGGGAGCTATCCAAGGAACTACAGCTCCCAGGGGCCCCTGTTGGTTCTCAGCTCCCATGCTGGCTCCCTGCCGGTTGCCGCCCCTGCAAATGGGCTGCCCCCCCTGAAAATGGGCTGCCCCAAGCACCTGCTTGCTTTGCTGGTGCCTAGAGCCACCCCTGACTACACGTTTCAGGGTAGCAGCTGTGTTAGTCTGTATCCTCAAAAAGAACAGGAGTACTTGTGGCACCTTAGAGACTAACAAATTTATTAGAGCATAAGCTTTCGTGGGCTACAACCCACTTCTTCGGATGCATACCTGACTACACGCCACCTTCACCACCACTGTGCTTTATTATACTATTCTAGCAGGCCATTGCTTGCAGTACTATTTACATATTTACAGGTCCCAATCAGCTCCCCCTTCTACGTCTGGGGGAGAAAGAAGCAGTACCAGCAGCAGCAACCAGATCTGCCTTCCTTCAGACTCTTTCCCACCACACACATTTATCTACTGCCAGCCTCTAGGGTTGCTTCTTTCTCTAATTAGTCCTTCAGTTATTGCCCCACTTGTTAACTGATCCTCTATTTAGGTCCCAATTAACTTATACTGGTGGGGATTTGAGTGACAGGGTACTGAGTCAACTCCTGACTCAGAGCCCCTGTCACATAGATTAAATAGTTTTTAAATGACGGTGTTTTAGAATGGCAATATGAAGTAATGGCTGAGAATATTACTCTCACTCTAAAAGCTATTATTTAGAAAATGTTATTCTAGCAGGAGTAATTACAGCCGATTGGCTTAATTTCATATGATATCAGTAAAAATATGCATCTCTGAAGTTTAACAATCTGAAGCATGTCACATATTTATTTCCATTTTGCTTTATTAGAACATTCTAAATTCAGAATGTAGCAAAACTGCACAAATGATCACCACTAATTTCCTATTTGCAGTTTTTAAATCAATAACGATGTTACAACAAACCTAAGATTCAGTGCATGTGAAAAAAATCGTTATGTAAATAGCAGTGTATTCTGAGTGACCAAGAAAAAACTCAACACCAAGCTTAAGAATAGCCATGTATTACCTTCCAAAATGACCATACACAGTATTTGCCTAAAATTAAAATAGGATTAGACAAGGAACCTTAGAAAAGCAATGCTGATGAAAATCAGTAGTTGCTGCTAAGATATTTGGGGGGAGGGAGGAAGACTCTGCAAAATACTTATTTCACCCTCTACTGAAAATACATATTCTATCATTTTTCTAGTCTTTACTTGGGTCCATATGCAAAGTGAACTAAATACACTTAATCTCTTATGTGTCAAGCTCTTCTCAATACATTTATGTACCAAATGCATTAACCTACAATGGTATATATGGCAAACCTTCATAAGGCATATCACGTAAGTCCCGATCCTGCAAAAAGTTATGCATGACTAATTTAACTTCAGTGGATCTACTTACATGAATCAAATTACTCACTAGCAGAACTGTTTGCAGGATTGAGCCCACAGACTCTAAAGAGTTTAAACAGTGTTTGTCTATATAATGTTGATGGCTGATGATAAAGTGATGAAATATTGTATGATGGTAGTTTGAATGGCCTATTATTGCTTTACAATTTACCATTTGTGGCCTGTTTAACAAGGGAGGCCATCTGCCTTAGAATTATTAACATGCAAGACCATCTTTATGGAACTAGTGTCTCATCTGGAATACAGAGGAGTTATTTATCCAAGTAATTACAATTATTTTTAATAGAACTATGTGTATAAATACCCTCTATCAATGGGGAATATAGATCCCTTTCTCTAAAACTAAATAAAGGGATACTCCCAACTGTTACAAGCAACCCCTAAGATTACTGTGACAGACTATTTACCATCTAATTATTTTCCTTACATCTTTGTTTACACTGTACATTTGGTAGCACTTTGTGTACAATTAATTTCACTGTTTTGTTGATGATGCAAAGAATGTATTTAACAGTAACAGCAGCAGCAGAACTTTGAATCTGAAGAGGCAGCAAGAAACATGCAGTTGCATGAACAGAAAAAAAGAGAAAGCAGGAGAACAGAGTAACTTGGCCATGTTTGCCAAATTATGCTCTCAGAGCGAACCAAATACGTCCTCAGTAACAGAGGAGCAAAACCCCTCTCCCTTCCCCATTTTGTTTTCTTTTTTAAGAAAACCTCTTTTAAAACACTTAACATGAGTGCACACAGACACATCCCATTTTCTTGATAATTTGTAATATAGACTGCTCTGCTTTAGTCTGACCGCAGTTACTAGCTTAGCAAAAAGTTAGAAATAGCATTTCTCTATTGGGCCTATCTTACATTCCTTATTTAGACAAAATTCCATTAAAAGCCATTAAAATCAGTGGGAGTTTTGTCTAAGTTGGGAGTGCTGAATAAGGCCCTGGTCCCTGTCAATGCACTGAAATCTATGGAGTTCTATGGGGACAAGGGTTTGTCTGCCTGTGCAGGATCAGGGTCTAGGTAGAAAAAAGGATACTGTATAGCTGGTTACACACAAGCCTGAAAGAGTTGACTATTAATTACTCACTCTGAATGACATCTTAAGTGATTTTTTAAAAACATTTGGCTCACAATGTGAAAGAACAAATTGTTCTCTTCATTTATACTAAAACAGAATTAAGATAGTATTCAAAAGAGGTTATAAAAAAGAATAGTTACTTTATAGTAATTTTTCTGTGTCTGTGTGTGTTTTTGTTTTTAGATGTTTTTTCTGTATGGATCCTACACACAAATGGAATCTTTTCATCAGTAGTGTACTCCCACTCCCACTCAACAGCAAATAGGGCAGAGTAGCCCCAACCACTTCTCAGTTCCATCACTAATCCAGAATTCCAGCAGAGACTGATTCCAAAGGAACAGGTCATGGAATCCACAAGATCAAAATGATGATAACTGGAAGGTAAGTAACCTTTCTTTCTTCTTCAAGTCTTTATCTGGGTGAATCCGTTTATGGTGACTAGCTAGTAGTTCCCAGATTAATAGGAGGGTCTGAGAAGTTCAGCTAACTAAATAAGAAACTGTCTCCCAAATTTGGCCTCTGATCTAGCTGCAAAGTCCAGGATGCAATGTTTGGTAAAGGTACAGGCTGAGCTCTAAATGGCTGCCCTGCAGATCTCCGAAACAGGAATATTTTTAGGCATGTTGAAGAGATTGCCTGGACTCTTGCTGAATGGGCCCTGCTATAGAGGGAAGGGGTACATCTGCTAGTTGGTAACATTTTGTAGTGCAGTTGGATAATCTCTGGGAACAGATGGCCTGACCAGTCAGTTTTCCTTAATGTCACATATAAACAGGGTGATTTTCTGAATGGCTTTGCCCTGTCTAAATAATAAAGAAGGGCTCTGGAGATAAAGAATGGAGCTTAGTTTCCACTGCATCTAAGTGGGGTTTGGGGAAGAAAACAGGGAAGTTGATGGTTTGGTTTATATGAAAATTGGACACCACTTTGGTATGAAACTGAGGTTGGGGTCTCAGCACCCCCCACATCCCCGTGGAAGACAGTCTTAGGGAGATGTGGTATTAGTGCTTGAATCTCAGTAACTCTCTTGGCTAAGATAAAAGCCACAGGAAGGCAGTCCTGAGAGTCAGACAGTGAAGAAGATATTTAGATAAGAACTGCATTAAAGTCCAAGAAAGGAGGAAGTTCATGAACCAGGGAACAGGTGTGATCCAGTCCTTTTAGAAATTTTGAAACTGGGATGCAACACTGTATAAACTTGTACTGGAGGGTGGCATGTGGATCCTGATAGAACTAATGGTGAGGCCGACAGCTTGAGTTGGGGTTTCACCTTGATTTGTAATCTGATTTTGTAGAGGGTTTCCTGCTCTATATAAAGATTTCTCAAATCTCCATAGCGCAATCCCTGTCTGTAGAGCTTAGCCAGCCAACTTCCAGGACATCAGATGTAAAGATAGTGGGTTTGAATGAAGAATTTGTCCCTGGTTCTGTGAAAGCACATCTGTCAGATTACAGAGAGAAATCAGCAGTAGTATGGACATAAGTAGGAAGTCTGAACCAATTCTATGTAGTAGGAGTAAGAGATGATGATTAGTAATTTATCCTCAGTCCTAAGGAATGGAATTAGGTGAGGACTGGCGATATTGCACTGAACACTTCCTAACGGGATTTCCAAGTGCAGGTGTACATGTTTTCCTTCCCATCTCAGAAGGGCTGCCACTACTGTCTAGCATTTTGTGAAGACTTTCCAGGCTACGGACAAGCCAAATGATAGTAGTACCCAGTATTGATAATGGATATATTAGATACAACAGGGTAGCTAGCAAACACTACCAAGATGTGTCTCACTGTTATAGGGGGTAAGAGGGAACAGAGGCAGTCAGGGCTGCTCCACCCTACCAAGCGCTCAGTGGGAGAGAACATGCAAGGTGCAGGCACAGCCCCAGCAGACACTGCTGTTCAAAAGATTCCAATTTCAGGTGCATGAGATGTATATGCACCATAAATGGGACCAATGTGGATAAAGATTTGAAGAACCCATGTTGAAAAACTGTGTGAAATTGAAAAACTAGAAATTATGACACAACCATGATTTCATAATACAGCAACACTACATTACTTGCTAACTTTAGGCATTTCTTAAAGGATGCAGTTCTACGCTGAGTAAATTATGCATCTACTTACTCTAAAAAAGACTAAGTTTAAATGCTAAAACTAATGTTATTTTTGAAAAGTTATACATTAGACAATTCTGAGAAAGGGATCACATACAGCCAAAACTTCATACATATATAAGAAAACATTTGAGTCCAGTAGGTTAGACTGCTTTAATTACTGTAATAAATAACTTCCAATGTCATAAACTTTGCACACAGACTGAATGATTTAAAGGGACACTCCCAAGAATGGTAGGCCTGAACTGGAACTACACCTTTGATCTCAGTTTATTGATGTACAGGTCCTGGCATTCCCTTAAGTGGGCAAGTTTTTAAGAGCAATTTCAAGGATCCTGCTACTAAATATTTTGGAGGACAAATTTTCAATATCTGGCTGTTACTTAAATGAAAAATAAAATGTTTTATTAGGTTAACTAAACTATTTATTTATCTACCACCTACTTATAGTGACTTGACTCTGATGTATTTACTTATCTTGTACATTTGATACATTTTTATTTCTAATGTAAGAAAACAGATTATTTTTCTAGTACATTTTAATTGCAAATTAGCAATTAAAACAATTTACAGTAGAATATATTCTGGGCTTTTCAGCCTGCACAATGTCCTTTTAAGAAAACTTACTTACTTCATAGATATTTACTAGAGCAAAAGTTGGATAGACTAAAAATATGTTGAGAGCCACAGATAACTTGAAAATTATATGGCAGACATCAGGACTGGCTCCAGGATTTTGGCTGTCCCAAACAGCCAAAAAAAAAAAAAAAAAAAAAAAAAAAGCCGCGATTGCGATCTGCGTCAGCAATTCGGCGGGAGGTCCTTTGCTCCAAGGTGGAGTGAGGGACCGTCCGCCGAATTGCTGCCGAATACCTGGACGTGCCACCCCTCTCCGGAGCGGCCGCCCCAAGCACCTGCTTGACAAGCTGGTGCCTGGAGCCGGCCCTGGTAGACATGCAAATAAGTCCTGGATAACTGTTCATTTTTGACATTTTGAAAATGAACTGAGAAATCTGCAATAGAAAGTCATCCATCACAGAACCAACGAACTAGAGAAGAGTTATATGCAGTATACCTAAATATGGACATTGCTAATAATCAATACAGGATTGCCAGTTTCCCCAATTCAATAAGTGACATAAATTTAAAAACAAATTACTATAGATCTGGATATTTTAAGTGATTGACAATTGGATATAGAGCTTTTCAGCTCAAGGGGCTTGTCTACCCTATGCAGCTTTTAGCGACAAGGCTGTGTCGATACAGCCTTGTCGCTAAAAGTCAGCGCGTGTGAACGCTCTCTATCGGTATTTTGTTGACACTTTTGCCGACAAAATACTTCCAGCCCCGTGAGCGGTAGTCACTTTGTCAGCAGAAGAGCGCTCCTACCGACAAAGCTGTGTTCACACTGCCACTTGCATCGGCCAAACTTTTCGCCTTTCATGCGGGGGGGTGGGGTGAGAGAGGCTTTTTTAAGTACCCGTGAAAGACAAAAGTTTTGTCGACCTCGCAGTATAGGCAAGCCCTAAGTCACTAGTTGACTCCAGTTCAGGTAAGCAGTGAAAGAAAGTCGTTATCACATAATCAGTCTGTGATGGTCAGTAAAAGTGATTTGTTAATTTCTGCCCAGTTACTAAAGGACAATCATTTCACAAAGACTATGGCTCAGATAGTCAAATAGATTGGGGGATTTAGACACATATCTTTCATAAAGTTACTGAATGGCCTCAATTTGTCAGT
The DNA here is from genome assembly GCF_011386835.1 of Chrysemys picta bellii. NCBI lineage: Eukaryota > Metazoa > Chordata > Testudines > Emydidae > Chrysemys > Chrysemys picta. The sequence goes on along the minus strand of NC_088792.1, from coordinate 46,746,048 downwards.
GTCCAACTTACATCTAAAACTGGTTGAAACACAGAATTTTCATTTTGCAAGAAATTTTGACATTTACTTTTGTTTCAAATTGGAATAAAATACATTGTGAAATTTCCTACAAAATGGAAATTCTGAAAAACAAATCAGAAAATTTCAAAGAACTTTGAAATTTTAAAATTTATTTTATATTTTTTAGATTTCATGACATCAGTAGTAGTAGATGATATGTCATTGTCATAATATGATGAAATGTGCAAGAATTTGGGGAATTTGCTATCATTTATTAATTCTGTGGGAGATTATGAACTCTCTGTGTCTATCTGCAAACTGCATTTTGAAAGTGGCTTCTCTGTGGTTTGACTGCCTCCATGCTAGACTGAAATGTCAAGGCATAGTGATGCTGAGCTGACAAATGAGGGTTGTTAACTTGGGATAGTCTTGGGTTGCCTGCCAAGGAAATCATCAGGCAGGGGGTCTGCAATCACCTGTTGAGGCTGATCCAGGAGTCACCTGACAGGACTGGACAGTTATAAAAAGGGCAGGACCTGATCTATTTGGTGTTTTCAGTCATTTTTACCAGCTCAAGATAAGAGAAGTTGCCACAACCACGTAATGGTTCCCTCTGCCTACCTGAACACAGAGGGTCCCTAAGGACTTCCAAGGGAAGGGTGAGTTGGAGTGAGGAGCATTGTGTCCAGGATGTTCATTATGTCATCTGTACTATCTGTGTATATCTTATGTGATTAAGTAAAGAGCAATGATCTATTTGAATCCTTCACAACCTAAGTATTTATTTCCACGCATGCCCTCTGAGGGAGTTAAACTGTTACTCAGAAGGCTCATGCCATTAGTGGTATTCTGCAGAAAGATATGCTTAAGCTACAGGGAGTCAGAGGAGTCAGCACTGCTGCAGAGAGTGGGCAGGTGACAATGACGTGGTCTAAACTCTCAGGATGGGGGCTAGAAAGAGGGTCTACAGGCAGAGTGGGGCCTAGGGACCCCATGATCAGGACCATGAGTTGACTTTGTTCATACGCAGAGGTTTAAAAACATATGCAAATCAGTGGCTGGATTTTCTCACAGCAAGCTAGCGAGTAACTACAAGGAGGCACTTGACCCAAGCTGTGACAACCTCTATGAGTTTGACTTAGAACAGAATATTTCAAATCAGTTTGTTCCATTATTTTAAACAGACATGAAGGGCAGCACAATGTAGCAGCTCTCCTTAGTGTTTTTTTTTTTAAAGTAAAAGAAAAATATTTTGACTATTACAATGTCAAGGTGGGTGAAGTCATATCTTTAATTGGACCAACTATGGTTGGTGAAAGAGATGCTTTTGAGCTACACGGAGCTCTTCTTGAGGTCTGCTAAAGATTTCTGTAGCTTGAAAGGTTCTCTCTTCCACCAAATGCAGTTGGTCCAATAAAAGATATTACTTCAGTCCCCTGGTCTCTCTAATATCCTGGGATCAACACTACAAACAGTAGGCTATATGTCATAACTGAAATGACATTGTGCACTAATAGTACTGATGTGTCATGAAATGTAAAAATAATGTTTAAAAATAAAACAAACAAAAATGTTATTTAAAAAAAAAAACTTTCCAAAAGAAAAAGTTTTGCATGTTGGGAAAATTGATATATGGCATAGCTCTTGTCTGTAGGTTTAAGTCCTAGATAAGAGATTCTGTACTTTTGTTTTGGACATGGAAAAAGCAAAATGAATTTGGGAATAATGTGAAAAATGTTTAGCACAACTTCAATATGAATGAGACAGGATTTAGCTTCCACCAATATCATCACCTGTATCTCTTTGCTGATGTGTAATTACCAATGACCAATACCTTGTATGGGTAAAATGTTACAAAGTTATAATGGAATTTCCAAGGAGAAGATGTATCAAGGTTGGAAGTACTCAATTTAACAGTCAAAAGGGATACAATATTAAGTGCTGGAGTCAGATAAGTTTGGCTGTCCTGGTGAATCTCTGACTTAGAAGAGTGGGTTAATGGAAGTTGCTAAGGAAATTCCAGTGTAGTAGGTCTTTTCCCCCCAGTATAGGAAATTTAGATCCTGGAATATATTGCAGTTGTTGAAGAAAATCTAGGAAAAAAATAGTTCCTCACAAAGTCTTAGTAGATGAATGATCTCTGTACACAACATAAAATATTCTTAAAACCCTAGCTACATAATGCATCCGACTGAAGTTGACCTCAGAAAGAAAGGCTTTCCCCTTTGGTTTGGAATCTGTTATCTAAGCAGTACATCTCTTCCAGAGAAATTCCACATAATCTAAAAGACTATGTCTATTCTTTACTTTGGAGAGTAACAAACAAATTGTCTTGGGAGAATGATCATGTGCTTTTCCTTTGTTGCTATATAGTCATACTCAGGAGGCACAATTAGGGAGGAACACACAATGCAGGATAATCAGCTCATGGAAAAACTAAACCAGGGCTGAGTGAAGAGCTTTTGTCTTTCTTGCTAGTTTATAACCTAGCAAAAGAAATTAAAAACAAAATACTAGTTTGGTTTAATGAGCAGCAGGGTCTTCTCTGTCTGATCATTTCCCTCATAATCCAAACAAGATCAGAAAATATTTTAAAATCTCAAACTAACATGCTCAGTATTGCCAATGCCAAGTATTCAAAAATTATGAGGCAGAAACTTTTTTTTTTTAAATCACGAGATTTTTAAAAACAACAAATCTTTGGGGAATGTTTTGGCTCTAGTTGCTGAGCCTTTAAGGAAGTTGCTTCAGGTTTTCAAGATTTGCTTTGCAACTATGAAGACTAGAAGTGTACTCTTTCTTCAAAATGAAAGCTGAGATTCTCATGTAATTGACTCTAGGAGTTGGGGCTTTAAGGAAAACACACCAAATATCACAAGTCATGATAAAATCATGAGCTAGCAATACTGTAAATGATGCATTTTGAAGTGCTGTATGCACAAAACTGCAGATTAGTGAAATTACATTGAGTATTAACCCTGCTCCCTTCAAATAGATCAAATCACCATGACTCATTACTCAGTTATTTACAGTTTTCTTCATATCATTTGCTTTTTGTGACATCACTCTTTGCTCTTTTTATTCTCTCCTTACATCTATTCTGTTCTTCTCATGCACCTGCTCCTTCCCTCTGTCCCTGCACATGCTTCCCTGGTGGCTGATCCTTCCCTTCCCCTACAGATAGATAGTCTGGTTCTTCTCTCCCCCTGCTCTCTTGAGCTTGCTATCTCGTTCCCTGTTCCCTATTCAAATGACCACTTCAGTCCACTGGCAGCTCCTGTCTTGCTGTTGGCTGTAGTCCTTGAGGATACCCTCTTATTTTCTTTCTCCCTTTGCCTGTAGCAGTAGTTCCTAATGGAGACCATTAGTCTTTGTTTCTACATGCTTTTACACATGGCCAACATCTTTATAATGTACAGGTTACCAGCCTCTTCCAGAGGCTAGAAATCAGCACCATGAGACAGGGCAGTTCTCTGAAAAACCACCAGCAAATACCTCAAAGACAACAGTTGAGAGCTGCTGCTTGCTTATGCGCTTTGGCTTTGTATGTAGTAAACCATCAAATGTGCTCAAATGATAGTATTTATTTTAAAGTTGTTCCTTTCTCAGCATATCTCTGCAATAACAAAGTGACCCATTAGCCAATCCCAGTTATAAGAATTCCTTGATGAATATTAAGACGGATCAGTGAAAGTAGACTGTGACCTCTGGATGTCCATTAACGATCAAATAACAGCAGATGATCAAGCAGTAAACGGAGATGGGAAAGGAATTTATGATAGTTGCTCCCTTCATTAGTTGAAGGTTTCTAACAATTATATATTAGTAACACAATTTGGAGTTGAAAGGATACTGATAACTAATGTTGGAACCATTTCAATAGCCTTTTTCTGATTTTCTCTTTTCCACTGTCCTCTTATTTTCCTTACAGGTTTACATTATTTCTCAAATTCCAATTTTTCCAAATATTAATTACTATAGGATCTCAGGTACTGTTCTGCAGCAATAGATCTCTGTACGGGCATTTAAGAGTAATGTTTTGATAGATAATGTTGCCTGTAAAAAAAACTATATTTTGTATTTCTCATGTGACCTATCCTCAAACTGTCAAAGGTCAAGCACTACTTTCCCTAAAGTACTGGTTGCACTTTATTGAAAACACTGTACAATTCTTCCTTTATTAAGTGAGAATTTTTGTATAGAATTTATATTTATTCACACTAATTTGAAAGTTCAAAATATTTCTACCTATACAGGTAAATTGGAAATTATGTGACAATATAAAAATATCTACAATGGAAAGCTATGATATCTTAAATATAGATGGTCGCTACAGTCCCGTCATCACAAGGAGATCACTAAAAAAAACAGGTAGTTTGAGAACAGACTGGAGAAAGAAGGAAAGGCAGTTATAACAAGTGCCTCTTCACTTGATTTGTCAAAACTCATGGCACCTGGATCTCTCCAAAGTAATTTTCCATCTATAGCCTTCCCTGTAAATCTCTCCTTTATGGTTTGAAGAAATAGCAAAGAGATAAAAGTTGCATTTTTAAATGTCTATGTTTCTATTACTTTTGGAGTGCTTCTTAGGACAATTTGTTGGCTTATTTCTGCCCTTTTTGGGAATCTTGGGAGAACACCTTTAATGTTTTCCCCTTATTCATAAAACAAATGTTCCCAATTGGGAGGAGCACACTACTGTACACGGTTTGTAATTTTTATGAGAATGTAACAAAATTAATGTCATCTCCTAGGTGATAGTCTTAGGGTATGTCTACACTACGAAATGAGGTCGATTTTATAGAAGTTGATTTTTTAGAAATCGATTTGATACAGTCGATTGTGTGTACCCACTAAGCGCATTAAGTCAGCGGAGTGCATCCACAGTACCGAGGCTAGCATCGACTTTAGGAGCGTTGCACTGTGGGTAGCTATCCCACAGTTCCCGCAGTCTCCGCCGCCCACTGGAATTCTGGGTTGAGCTCCCAATACCTGATGGGGCAAAAACATTGTCCCGGGTACATGTCGTCAGGCCCCCTGTGAAAGCAACGGCAAACAATCGTTTCTCGCCTTTTTTCCTGGGTTACCTGTGCAGACGACATACCATGGCAAACATGGAGCCTGCTCAGCTCACTGTCACCGTACGTCTCCTGGGTGCTGCTGGCAGACGCAGTACTGCAGTGCTACACAGCAGCATCTCCTTGTCTTGCTGGTAGCAGACAGTACAATACGACTGTTAACCATCGTCATCTCGTGGGTGCTCCTGACTGACCTCGGTGAGGTCGGTCAGGGGCACCTGGGCAGACATGGGTGCTCCTGGCCGACCTTGGTTAGGTCGGTCAGGGGTGCCTAGACAAAAATGGGTATGACTCCAGGTCATTCTCTTCTTTAAGTTTAGTCTAATGGAGATTCAGTCCTGCCTGGAATATCATTCCAGCTGGAGGCTTCTGCCTCAGGCTGCTCTCCCAGCCAGCAGCACCGCAGGGTCGCACCTACCCCAGCCTACCCCTTGCTCCCATGGCACATGAAGCCTGGACAGTAGTAAGGAGCAGTTCAACTATAGGCTGAACAAGTGCAGAATGGTGGTAGAATGTGCCTTTGGACATTTAAAAGCTCACTGGCGCTGTTTACTAACTACGCTGTTTGCGATTAGATTAGAAGAGCACAACAAGGCGCGCTGCCCATCACAGAGGCTTTGAAAACCAGTTTCATGACTGGCCAGGCTTCGGTGTGACAGTTGTGTGTGTTTCTCCTGGATGCAAACCCACCCCCTTTGTTTTAATTCCCTGTAAGCCATGTTGTGAGTCGCCCCTTCCTCCGTGAGAGCAATGGCAGACAATGGTTTCGCGCCTTTTTTCCCCGCAGACGACATACCACAGCAAGCATGGAGCCTGCTCAGATCACCGTGGCAGTTACGAGCACTGTAAACACCACGCGCATTATCCTGCAGCATACGCAGCACCAGAAACTTCAAAAGTAGGGGAGGAGGTGACGGCAGTGCGGTGATGAGTGATGAGGACATGGACACAGTTCTCTCACAGCACGGGCCCCGGCAATTTGGACATCATGGTGCTAATGGGGCAAGTTCATGCCGTGGAACGCCAATTCTGGGCCCGGGAAACAAGCACAGACTGGTGGGACCGCATAGTGTTGCAGGTCTGGGATGATTCCCCATGGCTGCGAAACTTTCACATGCATAAGGGCACTTTCATGAAACTTTGTGTCTTGCTTTCCCCCACCCTGAAGCGCAAGAATACCAAGATGAGAGCAGCCCTCATGGTTCACAAGCAAGTGGCAATAGCCCTCTGGAAGCTTGCAACACCAGACAGCTACTGGTCAGTCGGGAATCAATTTGGAGTGGGCAAATCTACTGTGGGGGCTGCTGTGATCCAAGTAGCCAATGCGATCACTGAGCTGCTGCTATCAAGGGTAGTGACTCTGGGAAACGTGCAGGCTATAGTGGATGGCTTTTCAGGAATGGGATTCCCTAACTGTGATGGGGCGATAGACGGAATGCATATCCCTATCTTGGGACCGGAGCACCAAGGTAGCCAGTACATAAACAGCAAGGGGTACTTTTCAATGTGCTGCAAGCACTGGTAGATCACAAGGGATATTTCACCAACATCTATGGGGGATGGCCGAGAAAGGTACCTGATGCTCGCATCTTTAGGAACTCTGGTCTGTCTGAACAGCTGCAGCAAGGGACTTACTTTCCAGACCAGAAAATAACCGTTGGGGGATGTTGAAATGCCTATAGTTATCCTTGGGGATGCAGCCTACACCTTAATGCCATGGCTCATGAAGCTGTACACAGGCATCCTGGACAGTAGTCAGGAGCTGTTCAACTATAGGCTGAGCAAGTGCAGAATGGTGGTAAAATGTGCATTTGGACATTTAAAAGTGCGCTGGCGCAGTTTACTGACTTGGTTAGACCTCAGCGAAACCAATATTCCCATCATTATTACTGTTTGCTGTGTGCTCCACAATATCTGTGAGAGTAAGGGGGAGGCGTTTATGGTGGGGTGGGAGGTTGAGGCAGATTGCCTGGCTGCTGATTATCCGCAGCCACACACCAGGGTGGTTAGAAGAGCACAGCAGAGCACGCTGCGCATCAGAGAAGCTTTGAAAACCAGTTTTATCACTGGCCAGGCTACGGTGTGAAAGTTCTGTTTGTTTCTCCTTGATGAAAACCCAGCCGCTTGGTTCACTCTACTTCCCTGTAAGCCAGCCGCCCTCCCCTCCCGCCTTTGATCTCCGCTTGCAGAGACAATAAAGTCATTATTGTTTCAAATTCATGCATTCTTTATTCATTTGTCACACAAATGGGGCGATAACTGCCAAGGTAGCCCAGGAGGGGTGGGGGAGGAGGAAAGCACCGTGTGGGTGGCGGAGGAGAGGAGGAGGGAAAGACAAGGCCACACTGCACTTCAAAACTTCTTGAATGCCAGCTTTCTGTTGCTTGGGCAGTCCTCTGGGGTGGAATGGTTGGGTGGCTGGAGGCTCCCCCAGCGCGTTCTTGGGCGTGTGGGTGAGGAGGCTATGGAACTTGAGAAGGAGGGCAGTTGGTTACAGAGGGGCTGCAGCAGCGGTCTGTGCTCCTGCTGCCTTTCCTGCACCTCAACAGTACGCCGGCAAATATCAGTTTGATCCTCCAGTAGCCTAAGCATTGCTTCGTGCCTCCTCTTATCACGCTGATGCCACCGATCATCTTGATCCCACCATCTCTCCTCTTGCTCCCACCACCTGTCCTCACGTAAATTTTGTGCTTTCCTGCACTCTGACAGCGTCTGCCTCCAGGCATTCTGCTCAGCTCTTTCAGTGTGGGAGGACTGCATGAGCTCAGAGAACATTTCGCCACAAGTGTGTTTTTTTCGCCTTCTAATCTTCGCTAGCCTCTGGGACAGAGATGATATAGGGACCATTGAAACATTTGGGGGGGAGGGGGGAATAGTATTTAAAAAGACACATTTTAGAGAACAATGGGTAGACTCTTTCATGGTGAACCAAGCTGTTAAAGCACATGTGCTATGTAATGTTCTTTACAAGGTCACATTTTGCCTGTTATATTGAGGGCCTGTCGGTTTGGTGTGAGAGATCACACACGCAGGACCAGCAGGCAACAGAATTCGGCTTGCAGGCAGACATGGTAAGCCACAGTCTTTTGGATTCTTTAACCTTCATAACATGTGGGGCTGGTTTCAAACAGCAGCGCCCTCATTTCCCATACCAAGCACCCATTGGGTTGGCCATTTAAAAGGAGGGGCTGCAGTTTTCGGGTTAACGTGCAGCACAAACCCAACTAAACCCCCCCACCCATACCCAATTCTCTGGGATGATTGCTTCACCCCTCCCCCCACCACGTGGCTAACAGTGGGGATGATTTCTGTTAAGCCACAGGCAAACAACCCAGCAGGAACAGCCACCTCTGAATGTCCCCTATTTTAACCAGGTGACCCTGGGAGTACATCCAGGAGAGCTTCACTGAGATGTCCCTGGAGGATTTCTGCTCCATCTCCATACATGTTAACAGACTTTTCCAGTAGCTGTATTGGCCACAACTGCATCCCAAGTCTTCAAGGCAAATTAATCATTAAACACGCTTGCTTTTAAACCATGTATTATATTTACAAAAGGTACACTCACCAGAGGTCCCTTCTCCGCCTTCAAGGTCTGGGAGCCCACCTTGGGTGGGTTGGGAGGGTACTAGATCCAGGATGAAAAACAGTTCCTGGCTGTCGGAGAAAGCGGTTTCTCTGCTTGCTTGCTGTGCACTATCTTCCTCGTCCCCAAAATCTGCATCCCTGTTGCGTGAGAATCCACTGACAGAGTCCACGCACAGGGATGGAGTAGTTGTAGGGGCACCCCCTAGAATGGCATGCAGCTCATCATAGAAACGGCATGTCTGGGGCTCTGACCCGGAGGGGCTGTTTGCTTCTCTGGTAGGCTTGCCTGAGCTCCTTAAGTTTCACATGGCACTGCTGCGGGTCCCTGTTATAGCCTCTGTCCTTCATGCCCTTGGAGATTTTTTTCAAATATTCTGGCATTCGTCTTTTGGAACGAGTTCTGATAGCACAGATTCATCTCCCCATACAGCGATCAGATCCAGTACCTCCCGTTCGGTCCATGCTGGAGCTCTTTTCCAATTCTGGGACTCCAACACCTGTGCTGATGAGCTCTGCACGTTCGCCGATGCTTATCGGCTCGCGACACTGGCCAAACAGGAAATGAAATTCAAAAGTTCGCGGTGCTTTTCCTGGCCAGTGCATCTGAGTTGAGAGTGCTGTCCAGAGCGGTCACAATGGAGCACTCTGGGATAGCTCCTGGAGGCCAATACCGTCGAATTGCGTCCACACTACCCCAAATTTGACCCAGCAGGGTCGATTTCAGCACTAATCCTCTCACTGGGGAGGAGTACAGAAATCGTTTAAGAGCCCTTTAAATTGACAAAAATGGCTTTGTCGTGTGAATGGGTGCAGGGTTAAATCCATCTAAGGCTGCTAAATTCAACCTAAACTTGTAGTGTAGGCCAGGGCTTAGTCATCTAAGGAAGTTTCACATACAATTTTACCTCTATTGTTTTTATCTTATAGCTTGTAAGATAAAAATTAAAAATTGTTATTTAACATTTGAAATGACTGGCACCATCTATAAACAGTTATTCAAATGACCTGCATAAAATCTGGAAGTGCCTGTCTTTGACGAGGCTTACAAAACAGCCTATATCCCTTTAACAACAACAACTTCTAGCAGACTGCCATGGTAGATAGTATATAGCTGCATCCTCCAAGATTAGAGGAAACTTTCTGCCTTGCAGCAACACTAAACCCAAGGAAGTAAGGAGTCACAAGTTAACGTAGAGAAAACTGAAGGCAGCAGGTACAGTAACACCAGAAACAGCCAAGCCACAAATAATGAAGCAACACTGAGACTTCTGAAACCCAGCAGTAAAAAGCAAATCACTAAGAAGAGAAAAAATAGTTCAACTATGAGAGGGAAGAAGGATTCCAGTGAGAAGTGTGGCAATCCAGGACTTCAAAAGAATTGCAATTTCTCTTGGACACCAAATCATGTCTGAAAGCCACTTGAAGGAGCACATCCTGAAGTATCAAATAAAGAAAGTTAGACTTTCATTTTGGAAGGAGAGACTTGAAGACCATTATGTGGAAACAATTCTGTATCAAGGAGGAAACAGTGAAGCTTTAATAATAAAAAATAAAATAAATAACAATGTATAATGGCTTAGCATAGAAGTTCCAGGGTTTTTTATTTATTCAATTTTTAGTAGCATGGATGTTGAGGCAAAGATCTCATGGATCACTTCTCCTTATCGCTCAGTCAAGCTGGCACTTCATCCTGGCAGCAATTACCATATTTGCATGTCTTGTCTCAAACATGTACACATATAGTTAATTTTAATGCTAAAATCAGACATTCATTTTGTTCTTTTTCTGAAGAAAATAAGTTTTGCTGCATGTTTCATTTTGTTGTTCCTCTCCCTCCTTTGTTTCTCTCCACCCTCAGCTATGCTGTATCCCCTCTCTCCCCCCCTCTTCTATTAAAAAAAAAAAGATGTTATCCCCACAAAGGAACAGTCGATACTCACACATTTGCAATCTCCTTCCCTAGGCAAAGTCTGTTCTCACACACCCCCATTCAAAGTAAATTACCACCTCCACACATTCATAAAAACACACATACACAACCCAGAACTCAATTCTACATGCCTTCCCACCTATTTAGATTGGGGATGAACAAGAGAGAAAGTACTGGCAGGAGCCATTTGAGGAAGAAGAGGATGAACAAAGAACAGGAGTTCTGATGGACCAGGGAAAGGAAACAATTTCGCAGCACAAGAAAAGGGAGCCCAGGAGCTATCTGGACATTGAAAAGAAAGGAAGCAGGAACAAGTCCCTTCAAGAGAACTGTCTCCAACCCCATTCTCTTCCTCCATTGCTTCCTCACAGCTTCCCCTCTGGGCCCCAGTCACCTAATTTACTGAGCAGTTTGCTTTTCTCAGTCCTGTTGAACCTATGCTCATCCACTCCCTTCTCCACCATACTCCAGTGCATTATCAGAAGTCTCCCCTCCAGTTTCTCTCTCTCTCTCACACACACACACACACACACACACACACACCCCAGATGTAGTGGTAACCCACAGTAAACTTCTCACCCTAGCTAGGAGGGTTTTTTTTAAAAAGCATAAAGTGTGAGAGCAGTAACATAATGCTTACCACAAGCAATGCCTTTTGTTACATAAAATTTCTTGTGTTAAAAAACTGACTCAAGATGCACACTGGCAAGAAAATGTTTTTATAATTCTGCTTCATAAATGTTTTTGTTCAAGTTACTGAAAGCAGTTGGAAACAAAATGAGCAATCTGCACCTGAAAGCAAAACAACATACGTCAGTAAGGTCAGCTTTTAAATGACACACAAAATTTAGTTTTAAGAAAGAGAGAGGATGCTACTCACCACATCCTTAATAAATTGCAAGAAGTTTCAGCAGTTACCCTAAAGAGAAAATAATATTTAAAGGATTTACTAGTTAAACAATTTCAAACTAAATTCTTTATGTTAGATTTAAACACTGACCTGATGAATTGTGGAATGAAATCCTTTCATGCTTCTGTCAAGTCAATGATTTAAAAAAAACTGGAACAACCTGTAACGTCATTCTAAGAAATCATAATTTCTCAACACAATAAGATCAGATGACAGAAGTAAAATTTATCTTGTGCATCAGTAATTTGTAGGGAAACAAAACTACATAAGTCTCGGGATACCAGGCAACATCCGTCTGGATACATTCCACCTTCATGCTCAGCCACTAGAAATAGGCACAAACAAATATTCACAAACCAAACTGTTGAAGATATTTTCTGGTACAGCTGAATTTCTGAAGGCATCATCGGATAGACCTATAGACTACTTAGCCATTTTAAGTATCATTAGCTCTCCACAACAATGGACCTAACATTGTAACCTTTGCCACTTGCATGTCTTTGATTTATACCAGGTAATAATCAGAGCAAGTTCCTTGTTCTGTGTTTAAACATGTACTAAATAAACCAAGCAGCTTCTTTCCACAATATCTTCAGGCAGTTTAGGGAGTATATCTCCGTGGACAACATGCTTTCAAGCAAGGGACCAAGTATGCACTGTGAACATACAGAAGACACTGACAACCATGACAATGAATAACATAGAGGGCATTCTTGATACAAAAAGAAGATATAGACAATACCTAAAAGCCCCGAGAATCCAGAATTAACAATGCCAAAGCTGGAATAAAGATTTTCTAAGCAAAATTCAGTATAAATATGACTTAACAAGCTAGACAGCATGCTGCCACTGCCCTTCATCCCTCCTCCTAAATATAACAGAAGACAAGAGCATGATCAAACACACTGGGAGGTAGTTTATGTCCAAAGTTTCATTACTGTAAGATGAACAGTGTTATAAAACTTCATACTGACAGAAGTATCTGTGAAACTTTATACATTTTTCAATTAAAGGAGTTATGTCTTTAGAGCATTTAAACAATTTCATTCACCTACAATGATAAAGGCTGATGAGCAAATATATAGCAGGAAGGTTGCTATAGAATTACATTCACTTTGCACCCTTCAGGTCTGAAGAGAGCCATAAGTATCAAGAAAAGCAACTAAAAATCCTCTTACACACACCTCACCACTTAATTTACAAAAATTTAAATACATAACAGCGTGTGCAATTCAGCTGTGATGTTTTAAGGGGTGTAAGATACCAAGTCTTTAAGTAAGCACTTACAGGAAGACTACCATTTTAGCTTTCATCCAGAGAGGACTAGGAGAAGGTGTAAGTTACACTAACCCTCCTGGAGTGAAGTCAAGGAAAGGACAGATCTAAAATAGTCAGAGAAGAGAATCAAGGGGAATGCCATAAGAAAAAAGCACAGTCCACCCCACATCAGAAGGGGGCTGCTGGGCTTCCCTGTCCATCAGTCTTTAGTTCCCTCTTCAGTCATTACCACACTCATGTTCCATGTCCTTACTCTTGCATGTAGAAAGATATAATTCCATTGAGAGGTTTCCTGACATTGTAAACCACTAGTTCAGATGTTGAGTGATTGCAAAGATTACATTTCTTTGTAGAGTATTAGGGGGTTGTTGGGGTTTTTTTTTTTAAATAAAATATTAGTGTTACTCTGACAATAATATTATAGTAGGTCTTGATGGTTATGAATTCATAGCATAAAAGGGTGCATTTATTTTGAATTAGATGTTAAAAACTACACAAAAGGCACCCATCCAAAACTCTGGATGTCCTTGACATGTATTTCAAAACAAAACACTGGAAAGTTACAACAAAAACTGTCTGAAACACTTCTCCCCACCCAGTTAATTATTAGCATCCCATCACCTTGATGGAAAGGATTGGAAACAACTCACCATAGTAGGGGCAAGGACTAATAGACATCTAGCTAAATAGATGATACTGTGTGATCCAGAGTGATCAAGACAATGAAGTAGAATCCTTGGGACATGCGGATAAAGAATAAAGGGGTGGGGAGAGTCAGGAAGCATATGAGAGCAGCCGGATAAATATGCAGCTGCTTTAAAGCTGGCCAAAGATAGAACTTGGAGAGAGGAACCCAGCAGCAGAATCTCATCTAGAGCTGGGGAAAGAGCACATTTGAAAAAGGGAGAACTCAAAGAGGCAGCAGATGCAGGCAGCCACTGAGGAGTAAATATTGCAACTGGCAGACCTGGCACACGGGAAAGAGCAGTTTGTCCAGTGTTCCTGGGATCTGGGCCAACTGCAGAAGTGCAGAGAATATGATGTGAGAAGAACCACCTAGAGATGCCAGAAGGCCTTGTAGACTGTTGCCTTGAGAAGCAGAAGCTACAGCTCGCAAATTCAGCAAGGAGGCAACATGAGGGGCTTCTCTAATGCAAACACCAGAACAGAGGTTCTTAAACAGGGTGCGCCCTGATGAGGGGTGCAGAATGTATTCTGGGGGGCATGATAAGCTTTGGGGGAGGGGGAGGAATTTACCGCACACATTCAGAGCTGGGTGCCTGGCATAGCTGCTGCTCTCCAGCCACCAATCTCTGAAGGCAGCACCGCTGCCACCAGCAGCAGAGAAGTAAGGGTGGCAATACAATACCATGCCACCCGTACTTCTGTGCTGCTGCTGGCAACTGCGCTGCCTTTAGAGGACAGCACCCGGTCAGCATCCTCTGTTCTGCCTTCAGAAACAGGTGACCGGAGAGCATGAGCTGCTGGCTGGGAAGCTGGGAGTGTAAACTACTATCGACACAAAGAAGGGGACATGATTAAATGACTTTGAGAACCACTGCACTAGGAGATGCCACAAGCATCAATGTTCGAGCCAACAGCAGCCCATGCAACCAAAGGCTAAGAAGATTTCCCTCCCAAAGAAGGTAACTTTGAAGAACCTTTGGAACTAGACATAAGGACTCCGATACTAGCCTTGTAACTTCCTATATGATTGCCCCTTAGGGAAATAGCCTGGAAATTTTCTGTACCTTTCTTCTGTACCAAACCACTTAGGTTTCAGTGTAGAGTCTTTGCATCCCTTCTTTTCTGCCAATCCTAATAAAGAATCTGCCTTTATTTACCAGATGCGTGCAAGTGTCCACTGGGAACCAACCAAGAACAAGAGCCTGTAAACCCTAGGATTTGAAGTGCATAACATGCTTCCCTCTAAATTCCTGGTATACAGCAGGCTATGTATCACTGGTAATTCTTCTAAGGATAGAAGGAAGGGGAGCAGGAATCTTGTCAGATACAAGCAAAGAGGTTAAAGTGGAAAGGTATTTTAACACCTCTGAAAACGTACTTACAAAAGTGTTCAGCATGAATAATATAGAATAAATGTTCACTGAATTATCATCACAAGAGCAAATTCTTTCCTGTGTGCACAGCATCAATTTTTAAATAAAAAAATTGAAGCTACAAAAAGAAAGGTACACATTTGGCAGTGTCCTTAGTTGTTCCCCACCCCGTAATATACTTCATTTCTACATATGATAGTATAAAAAAAGTGCTTAATGTCCACATTGTGAGCTGGGATTCTTAAATACAATTTTTAGATATACGTATAGTATGGAATTGTACAAGATATCCATGTTTAGCAGCTAATATTAGTATAACTTGCCAGTGCTTGTTCTTTACTTACTGTTGTTTAAAATGACTACTTGAGAAGTTTAAGTAGAATTATAAATTTTATTCATTTTTAAATTGAAATTTTTTTCCCCATGTTTCAAAAAGTACAGTTTAATACATCAATTTACAGTGTACACTGCCATGCCGTACCAAAACATCTTTGTTTGCTTATCATGTAATGCTGGCATACAATGCCCACTGCAGAACTAGCACAAAGCCATAAAACTGTTTTGATACCTCAGCAATGGAAAGGTGGCTATAACATTTACATACACTCTGTATTGGGGAGCATTTATTCCAAGATATGGCATTCTTATAGTTTAATACTACTCACCGATACTTTTCCAGTTACACATTTAGGTTAACCATTTTCACAATGTTAAGATTTGGAAAAATATGCTATTACATTGCTAAGCTAGCAAGGAAATCTATGGGAAATATCTAGTTGTACAGGATTTCTCCTGCTTGATAAAGATCTTCAGGATTAAAACTGGGTAGAATCCTAATGGACTTGTAGACCTAAGGGGCTTCAGAGCCTCCTGACAATATCATCCATTCAATTTGATACTTGGATTCTAGATTCCCTCCCCCCCCCACCCAGGTGTATTGCAATTGGGTGAAGATCCAGTGAATCTCTCAGCTGCCCAGGCTCTCTCCTGCCCATTATGCTTCTCACCCTCATCTATCCATTCCACTCCCCGCCCCCCAGTTACCTGTCCCTACACTCAAACCCCACTCTTGCTCCAAAAATCCCTTACTCTCCCCAACCTCAAGCGGTCTTCTCTGCCAACCCTCCACATAACTGGATTATATATATATTTATATTCAACTTGCCATCATCCTGATGTCTTGCCCTATCCCTTCATTAATTTCCTTTTAGACTGTAAATTCTTCAGGGCAGTACCTAGCATAATGGAACACTGTTCCTGCCGGAGGCTTTTGGTCGCTACTCCAATAGAAATGATATTTACATGATACAAGTCACAACAACCAAATAGAGGCACTGAACACTTTTCTGGATAACATATCTTAGCCTATTCAGCTTTGCACAATTGAATTTCCAACCCCAATTTCAGTGAAGAGACTCTGCAAGCAAGCCAGAGATGGACATTATTGTGTAGTTACAGATTTACTTTGTTCTCCCACTGCACACACAATGTGATCTTGCTAAATTATCTTTTCCAATATGAACTGACAATTTATGTTCTATGAATTCTAATATTTGGTGGTAAATTGACCAATTAGATGGACAAATTGAGACCAACTGCCATGGCTTACTAAACCTAAATTTTGCTTTATCATGTTTTATTATAAGGGTTGGATAACCCTTGAGTCTTCTCTCACTGATCATTTGTGAGCTTCCCTTACTCTAGGAACAAGGTCATTATAGTTGAGCCAATGTACTCTTTTACAGATATATTCTGAAGGTGACAGAGGGTCCTGTGGCACCTTTGAGACTAACAGAAGTACTGGGAGCATAAGCTCTCACTTCTTCAGACGCATCTGAAGAAGTGAGGTTCTTACCCACGAAAGCTTATGCTCCCAGTACTTCTGTTAGTCTCAAAGGTGCCACAGGACCCTCTGTTGCTTTTTACAGATTCAGACTAACACGGCTACCCCTCTGATTCTGAAGGTGATTTGTTTAAATACATTTAAGTTATCAATAAACAGCTGATTATGGGAATAGTTTGGGAACTAAGGCATCAAACACACTGCATTGTAAGGTTACTTTATAGTATTATTAGCTCACTGAAGACAAGATGTCCTTCAAAATGAAAAAATGGTTATTACTTTTTAAAAATGCAAAGAGCAAGTTGTGCATCAGGCTAACAGTATGTTGCAAACTGCATTTTCCTCACCACCAAGTCTCCTTTTGCTAAACTGAAGCAACTTTAAAGTATTTTTCCCTGACCATTAAAGCTATATACATTCACAAAAGACACCAGCACACAAAGAGTTTCACTCACAGAAATACCATTAACTTCCAATGTGTAACTACTGGCACCTGTGGCACTTGCACGTCATGGCGGTCCACCAACAGCTGTCACAAGCCAATCATACAGATAGAGAGAAAGAAAACCTGCTCTGGAGGCTACTGCTATAAAGGAGACTATCCCAGCTCCACTCCTACAAATACCCCATGATGATTGCACACCCCATTATCAGGGACACAACACACTGGATACTGGTGAAAAGCAGAGTTATACCTACACCTTGGGGTGTGCTCATCCCAGACTACTCAACAGAGGATTTGGTTCCCCTCCATAGCTTCCCCCATCCTCTCCCCTAACCCCTCCCCCAGCTTCCCCCATCCTCTCCCCCACAGCTCCCCTCGGCCTCCCCGCCAGCTTCCCCCAGCCCGTCCCCTCGGCCTCCCCCCTCCCCACCGCTCTCCCCACCGTGCTCCTCTCCCCTACGCCAGCCTCTCCTCCTACCTTGGCTTTCCCGGCCTCCAGTTTCTTCTGTCTCTCCTCGTCCTCCATGGCCCCTGCGCGCAGAGAGCAGAGCGTTACCACCGCCGCCGCCAGCCGGCCCCGCTACAGCGACAGGAGCCTCCGTGGCTGATCCACCGGCGCCGCCATCTTCAGCTCCACGTAAACACGCGCGGCCGGGAAAAGTGACGTCCGCGCCGCCGCCGCCACCCCTTCTTCGCCGAGCCCCGCTGCTCCGCACCTGGCCGAGAGCCCCGCCCACCCGCAGGCCGCCGGGCAATAGGAGCCACGACCCTGCTCCCCACCCCCCCGGCACTGATCGGGGGATCCGCCTCCCCCTTTTTGAGCCCCCTCCCCCTCCATCTGGGGGATCCACCCACCCCCGAGATACCTGCCCATTCCCCCCCAATCTGCGGGGATCCACCCTCCCGAGACCCCTGCCCCTTCCCCCCCAATCTGCGGGCGGATCCACCCACTTCCCCCGAGACTCCTGCCCCCTCCCCAGTCACAGACTGGCCTTATTGGAAATCCCCCCCCCCCCGCCAGTCCCTAGATCCCTGCCCCCCTACCCTCATATTTACCTGGGGCGATATACACCCCTACTCCCCTAACAGACACCTAGCCCTCCCCAGTGGCTCACCCTATGACACGCTGTCCTTCCCCCAGTAGGATGACACTGGAGGGTGTCTATAGTTGTAATTTTAAAAATTTGAAGTAATAAGTAAATTTTTTATGAAGGCTAAACACTTGCAAACTGAATACTGCTACAATATTCATGTGTGCAACATTGTTTTTCTAAATGTTTTCTTTAAAAAGAGGAATGTTTCCTTGCCTTATTACCTATTCCTGAAGTTGATCTAATGATCAGAGCACATTACATCGCAAACTGTCTGCATGTCCTATGCATTTTTGTCCTGGAAATCATAAAAATCAAGTCTGCAAGATGTTTGTGCATTATGTACCACGGGAGGGTGATGCACAGTATTTTGTAAGATTATGCCCCATGTCTGCATTTCATAACGTGTATATTTCATGCATCAGAAGTTTTAATAGCTTTTCTTTGGTTAAGGATCATGATGTTTAATTGTCATGTATTAGTGAAATGTCAGGGGCACATCAGTACCTAGTCATTCAAGATTAAGCAGTATGCTGTGATAGCTAATAATTCATTTGTATTACATTGGGGCTCTGAATATGCACATGGCATGCTTTTCCTTTCTGTTGTCCAGTCTCTCAGTTTTACTTTTGTTGAAGCAGGAAAATGGGTTAGATATTCATTAACACAAACATTTCTTACAAAACATATGCATTTGTGTGTCTTAAAATATACATTTTCTTAAACATAATGCAAGCCTTGTCAGATTAACATGCAATGGTTCTATATGAACACAAATATATTTCCTATCAGTTTGTATTCATACACGTTTTCATTAAAGCTTATTTACATTTTTGAATTTGAAATAAAAGATATAATTTTAAAAGAATGTTCAGTTCCCAAATTTGGCAGTAGGATACATTGTTTATCACCAAACAGGATGTTTACAAATATTTTAATGTTAAAATTGCTGATATTTTACTGCATAAGGAAGTACACTATTTTCTATATTTTAATGTAATTTGTTATCAAATACTTGAAGAATCATATTTCAGTGTTATAAGGAATATTTTTGAGGGAGAAGCCATTCCGTAATTTATTTTAGAATTGAAAATCACATGTACCAAAAAAAAACAACCAGGCAAGATCTCTCTCTCATACACATACACACGTCAAACTATTTCCATAGAAAATGTCTTACAGAAAGGATTTTTAATTTAATCATATTCCCAGACTATGTCTGATTTCTATATTCCTTACAAGAATGTTCTTAGCTTCAATAGATCACTAATAACATCCAATAACATCAAATAATGCAACTGATTTGCACAACTATATCTTCTAAAGAAACAGCTGTATATTGTCTCTGCCTCTTTGACTATCAATTACCACTTCAGGAAATTCATCATTGTATGCACTAGCATCTAATGAGATTCTATTGCTTAAGAGTACAAAGAGAGGATGTAGAGTGCACTGATGTGCATATCAATGAAATAGTTTATACCGACTACTAAGGGAACTATTTAAATACAGCATTCATGAAACTCATATTGATTAAAGGTAATATCTAAAACCTCTGTCAAAGCATTCCATTTTCAATCCTGATCCCTTTTTAATAACATTCATTGCCAAGAAATGTTTGTGTTTTTTAAATGTTATATTTAAGTTCTGCATGTTTTAACTAAGCTGTAAACAATCACTCCTGATACCTGTGCAATAAGGGTGAGTACAATGAACAATAAATCTTCTTTGACCCCAATCCAGTTCCCATGGAAGTCAGTGAAATCTTGCCTGCATTGTCAGTTTTTAAAAAACATTTCCATTATTAGTCTAGCACTGGAGCAGCTCCACCGGCACCAGCAGTGATGGGTGTCCTAGTGTAGATTGGCCATCTGGGCCCAGATTCACAAAGGATCTTAGGCATTACAATGCCTAACTTTTAAGCATCTTGGGTATATCTACACTGCAATAAAACACCCATGGCTGGGCCAAATCAGATGACTCAGGCTCACAATGCTTGGGCTGCAGGGCTAGAACATTGCAGTGTAGGGATTCACACCCTGGGTTCTCATACCTTCCTCCTTCATGGGGTCCTGGAGCCCAGGCTCCATCCCATACCTGAACAGCTACACTGAAATGTTATAGCCCCACAGCCTGAACCCCATAAGCCTAAGTCAGCTGACATGGGCCAGCCAGAGGTGTTTTATTGCAGTGTAGACATACCGTATGATGCCTAAGTAGAAGCCACAAACCTTGGGTTAGTTCCTAGGCTCCCTATACTTTGCATGAGAGAGATAGCTGCTTGAGAATGGCATCCACAAAAACTAACATGCAGGGAGGGGACCTGCTTAAACTAGCCAACTGCAGATGCTGAGGAGAGGGATGTGTCCTAAGTAGATAGGGCTCTCACCTGAGAGGTGGGAAACCCCTGTTCAAATCCCATCTCCTCATCAGGCAGAATGGGGAATTGAATCTGGGTCTCCCACATCCTGGGGGAGTAACCACTGATCTAAAGGTTATAAGGAATGCTGCCTCCATTTGGTGTGGAGTTAAGTGTGCTCTGACCATTCCTACTAAATCAGACCCAGCATGCAAGATAGGCGTTGCCCTGCCTATCTTCACCTGGTTTGAGGCATGTGCTGGGCATGAGATAGTCTAGAACCCTACCTTAGGCAGTAATGCTTATACCCAGAAGCAGAAATATAGGCACCGAGGGAACATTTATAGTGAAAAATGTAGGCATTTAATGAGTTTAGGCACCAACTGAACAGGGGTTTTGTGGATACCAGTAGCACCTACATCTCTTTGTGGATATGGGCCCAACATCTTTACCACCATATCATCCAGACCTGCTCTGAGCAGGAGTAAACAAAATACACTGCTACCTTGATATAATGCCACCCGATATAACACAAATTTGGATATAAAGTGGTAAAGCAGTGCTCGGGGGGGGCCTTGCGCACTCCAGTGGATCAAAGCAAGTTCAATATAACACAGTTTCACCTATAACGCAGTAAGATTTTTTGGCTCCCGAGGACAGCATTATATCAAGGTAGAGATGTACTGGTAAAAATGTTGGTAGGAAGCAGTCTACATTAGCACTTGCCTTTTGCCACCCACTGGAGAAGCTATAGCAAGAGTGGGGTATTTTTAGGGATAGTTCAGTACAGGAAAAAAATACGGAGTCAGTAAAAGAAGTAGGATTAGAACTCAGGAATTTCTACTGTGACAATTAGGGTCCAGACACCCCCAGAGGAGAACAGAGGATTTGAACTGCAAAGTATATGGATTTGAATCAAAGGGATACATTTTTTGTTTTGGAGTTTGTGTTTCTTTTCACTTTAATTTTCTAATCAAGACCAGAACCAGCACGACTCAAATGGCAAGAAAAAGGCAATTTGCATGGTATTACTGACCAGGACTCTTGCCACAAATCTTCCAGCCCAATTGTACATCCTTGCTAAACTAAACCTGAAAAGGTTTTCTCATCATTACTAGGGGAATTCAATTTTCTAGAAAAGTTCAAAGTGATCTGCTAATGTTTATATAGATATTCAAATTCACATTATAAACACACTGAATTGTGTCCTGAAGTTTAGTCAATAAGGAAGGGAATTACAAATATCTTTGCAATATCCTTTCCTAGCAGCTGATGTATGGAAAGACTATAAATTTCAATAGAATTTTTCTGAACTTTAATCTGTGGGAAAGATATGTTATGGCAGCTAATAAATGAAAGAAAATAAACTAGGGATGCCAATGGCCTGGAATATTCTTTCAAAGTCAGTTAAATACTGGCTCACCTAAGATGCTACTTGATTAAGGGCCAGCCCAAAAGCCATAAATATTTAAACATCTTGGTTCATTTTCTAGTCTCCATAAAGCTCACATACCATAAACAAGTAAGTTTTCATTTCAAACATTAGCATAAATACAATTATAAATGGGCCAACATTAAGATCTGGATCTGAAATTCCTCAAAATATGATGGAATGGAGTTTTTGTTTGGGCTCAACTCTGCATGCAATATAATTGTTTACATTTGGAAATTAATGTTTATAACTACTGTCTGCACTGAATTAACTTTGAATAGCAAGGATGTCTCTAGGTGTTGAGAGGCTCTGTCCAAAGCAACAGCGTAGGTTCTATTCTGGTTCTTCTCCACTTATGTCAAAATCGTTCCACGTTTGTAGAACAATTAAACCCTCTCTCTGAACTGCCTCCTTTTGCCTCCCTTATTTTCCCATTCACTTAGTTGTGAGACTTTGCCTGGTTCCTCTGATAATGCCCCCTTAAGGAATGGGGAAGGTAGAAGATAGAAATGAAGCACCACTTTCCAGCTAGGGACCTGGAGAGGGTCTTTAGGGAATTTTGCCTCTGCCACAACCTGGTGAAGTCAGAGTCAGCTGGGTAACCAGAACCAGATGGGGCTCATGCTGGCAAATCAGATGCGTGAATGGGGTGCAGAAGTTCTGGAACTTTAGGGGCCTAAGCAGATGCATACATCACTTAAGCCTAAATCCAAGGAGCTCAGGTACTACTGTGCCTGGGGATATAAAGTTTTCGGATAAATAGATAGCCTAATACTATACAGTACTACTCAATAGTAATGAGGCTATCCAACTATAATTGGGCTGTATCAAAAGGTAAATTCATATTGAAGTGGAAAGCTAGATGAACCTCATTACAGTCTTAGAGCCCACTGCCTTATAAGGACAACCTCCTCTCTGCAAAGTAGGGATCAGAACTTTTTCCTGCCACCCAGTATAATGATCCTGCCATTTGGGATTAAAGAGAGTTGAAAATGTAAGATTTCACTTGCAAATGGCTGTATTTGTTCAGTATTACATGGAGGACAGACTGCCGCTGATGTTTGCAGTCCAACCGTTCTGCTGTGGCCCTGGGATCTGCTGTACAGACCTACCTGACAGGAGAATAGATTGTGAATAGAATTGTGAATTAACTCTGTGAAATGATATGAAAAGAAAAGAGGTACCTACATTTGAGAATTACTGTATCCATGTGTAGCAGGGTGGTCACCTGCTCCGGCCCAGAAAGGGTTAAAGCCAGCCCTGGGAGAGGGCTGAGGCTGGGAAGGAAAGCCTGGGCTGATTGGGGAAGGCAGTAACAGCCACACCCCAATCAGGCCCAGCTGGTCCCTATAAGAGGTTGTGAGCCAGAAGCCCAAACAGTCTCTCTCTGTTTGTAGAGGGAGACAGGCCTGGCTGCAGGGAGCTTGAGACAGGGTACCTGAGTGGAGCAGCGTTAGGGAAAGGCAGAGGAGCTGGAGAGCTCCAGCCTGGAAAGCCCCAGGCTGTGGCCTAGCAAAAGGCAAATAGGTACTGGGGGTTGCAGAGGGCAGCCCAGGAGTAGGCAAAGGCAGCAGTCCAAACCCAACCTTGCCAGTGATGACTAGGCTGATACTGCAGTCTGCAGGGCGTGGGGGCTAGACGATGACTGGCAGTAGCCTTATACTGAGGCGAGGTGGGGTTAGTGGGTGGGGGTTTCCCGGGGAGGGGAGGCCCTCAGAGAAAGGGGTTACTGCCAGGGGTTACTGCCAGATAACAGGGCACCGGGTCCGGGAGGGACATGGGGGCCAAGCGGTAGTGGATCACCGGCCTGCAGAGGGCGCTCTGGGCTGGATATTGAGCTAATTCCCAGAGGACAACCATCAGGAGGCACCACAGGGGTGAGTCCAATGTGCTACAAGAAGGCATTATTTGATCAATGCCTGCTTCTGCTTCCACTGACACCAGTGAGAATTTTATAATTACATTTCAATGAGAGCATGACAGGGCCGCCAGTATTTAGCTGTCATAGTGCCTATAAGAAAGTAATTACTCATCTCCACTTTGATAAGAAGAGATAGAAAGAATGAAGGGCTAACTTGATGAATACCTCACCTCAGCTCTTGCCACAGTCTGCTACAACAGTTCTGCTCCAGCATCCCTAGGTATCCATTACTATCTGCTCTGCAGCTGAGGTGAGTTTTGCTTTGTACTGGAGTATCTCAGTATGCTGTGGGCTGCTCTGTCACCATGGTTGCAGCAGCGATGTGTTTTCGGTAATAGTGTAAACATCTTCTCTGGACACCCCCAATCTTTACTGAAATAGAGTTTCTGTTATGCAATATTGCGGCACAGTATTCTGGGGTCCCCTTCAAAGGCAAGCAGTAACAAAATGCAATTGTAGAATAGATAAGTGGATGGTTGGTGGTAAAGGTGCAGGTGGGGAAGCTGAGTGGATGGGACATGGAGCAGTGTTTGGGGATTTAAAGAAATGATAGAGCAGAACCTTTTCTTAAGAATCATGTTGAAAGGAATAAGTTACAAACTGGGGTTAGGATCAGGTCCACAAAGCTATTTAGGCCCCTAACTTGAAATCAATGGAAGTTTGGACCTTAAATATCTTTGAGGATCAGGGCCTAGGTAATTATTATAGAGGTTGCTCAAGGTCTGATGTGGATGTAATCATTGTTTTGTGTTTATCCACTTCTTATTTATAATTAATTTAAAAAGCAACATAAGAAGCAATATGGGCACTGAGGAAAGAAACAACTTTTAGAAAGTCAGCTAAAATAAAGTGTGGATTTTTATATGTTAATTGTAGGCCTTGTACATTAGCCAAGTTCATGTGATGTATACACAATGAAAACATTGTATAGGTCTCTCCATTGTATGTCTACTTTTATTCATTATTAAATATTAATACTCTGTACATCTAAATACATTTTGCTGAGACCTTTTTATAGTGTTCCAAATTGCATCAGAACATATACACACCACATGCAGAACTATACAAAGATAACTGCATCTGCACATTCACATGCTGTATATACACGTGTTCACAAAATCATACATATAGGCATACAAGCATGCTCGCTCCATGCATCAAATATGCATCTGCAAAAACATATACATAAGCACTTTACTTATATTCTGAACGCTCAACATATTTATCTCCTGTTGTAAAGATATTAATCACTAACTCAGATAAATGGAATGATGCACAGATCTCTTGTAATAGTGCAGTAATACATACCCCCTGAAGTACAGTGTTGTTGTTTTCTGGATCCTGGAGTTGTACAGCTTATAGTTTGACAGATTGTAAACTCTACACATCTCTTTTTGGACATATTTGATTATTATTCCTCATCTTTTAATTAAAGAGACAAATATTTTAGGTTTGCTGAGCTGGTCACTTCTTTGATATGAATTCTGTAGCTGAAAAGAAGATTAAGACCCCCTGCAGTGTAGCAAGTTTGGTACGATGAATAATTTATTCTGAAGTATAATATATCAGGGAAGTAATTTAAGTAAGCCTGCAACTTATGCAGATAATGAATTAAGTGATCCTGGAGCACCTGATTGACATTTCCTAATTCAGTTATGTACAAAAATTCTACTTGTATCACAGATCAGTTGGTATATATAAAATATTATAGTACACTTACATCTTACGGTATGTCTGAAGTGTATACAATTGTCCCAACTTCCTTTAAATATTCAGAATAAGGTTCTTTTATACTTATTGTATGGGTAGGTGTAAGTTTGCCTCCTTTTGTATTTTATCTCAATGATCATTATTTGTTTTAAATGGAATATAAAACCTCAGTTACAGTATGAAACCTTTATAACCTTTATCACAATATCTAGGTTTCCTAACAGTTTGGGGGAATGTACCAGTTTGCCAGAATAAATACCTGCCAGTGCCCTCTGCCTCCCTCCAAATGTATGCAGGCCATGCTTCATGGCAGATTAAAATGTCCACAGCAGAATGTGAGAAGCAGGGCTGGCCCTAAACCAAATGGAACCCCAGGCTAGGAGTGTCTTCATTTGTTAAACTTCTGAATACCATTTAAAGATTCCACGAGATTCTACAAAGATCTAGGAGGTTAATGAAAAATGAATCCACATATGGAATAACTGAAACATTTTACTTCAAACATTTTACTTTCCTTTCTGTTGCTAACAACAAAAACAGCACCCTGAGCTCGACACCTCCTAAGGCCAGCACCCCAGGCGGTTGCCTGGGTTGCCTGCCCTGAAATATGGCAGCGGTGAGGAGAGAAATGGCATGATCCAGAATTGATACCATGGCAGTGAAATCCAGAATTCTTAGAACTGTGACTCCTTTAGTAAATTCTGTAGGTGGGCCACTTAGGGATCTGGGGCAAAATCAGTACTTGGTCCTGTTAGTGAAGGCAGTGGGCTAGACTTGATGACCTTGGTCCCTTCCAGTTCTAGGAGATAGGATATCTCCATTAATTTAGTTATTTATTAAAAGAGGTGGGTGGGTCAGGGCCAAGCAGCATGGGTATTCATCAGTCATTATCCCCATATGACCACTGAGGCTACTGCAGTCCTGAGGCTGAAACAGCAGCTACAGACACCTGCCCATTTATACCCAGGTTAGTTATCTGGCTGGGCATTGAGGTCAGGATTAGCCCTAATACATTACTAGTCCTTACTGCCCTGATAAAGAATTGACACATTGGACCTAACTTTATGATAAAATTAAATAATACAAAAATTAAAATCCTTCTCTTTGTTGAATTTGTTTAAAAAAATACATTTGGTACCCACTGTGAATGTGTTGACGACAATGCATAGGGTTGCCATCCGGGATGATCCCACCCAAGCCCATACAACTGGACAGCTGGCAGCGTGTACTGAGCACCCTTACAGATTTCCTAGGGCAGCTACCTCAAAAAAGGACAATCCTGGGAAAACCTGGACAGGTGACAACCTTTTGTAACAGACATGTTAGAATCCTCACTCATCCATTTAATGAGACTTTTGGGGGAAGAAATGTGATGGTGCTATATGAAGGCCAATGGCAATGTCTCTGCTCCGTATTCCATATCCTCCTGGAGAGGCTTCAGACACCTGTCATCTTTGGGAAGGTTGTTAGTAGCCAACTCTTCTTTCCTACATACTCTACAAAAACATTGTGGATACCCCTCCCCCAAATTTTAAATATAGCACAAAACACCGCTGCACAAATTGCATGGTTATGCTATTTTATACTGCCATCTCCTGGTGCAGCAGTTCACTTTAACTAAAATGAGTGAAAACAGGAATCTGCTAGGTGGCAGCACTAAAACGAAAACCAAATCCTTTTTAATATCAAGTTTTCTTCTTTACTAGTTTTGACTGCTTTCTCCTTGTTAGCTTTCAACTTTAACCTACGATGAGGAAGACTCCAGAGGGCAACGTGATGGTAAATTACACGTTTTACAGTCTTATTGCACGGGTTACTCAGGTAAGAGTCATTTTACGTTCAATCTTACTGGATGGAAAACATAAATCACATCTCGGCTATACCGCGTTTCACGTTCCTATTAGCAGAATGCAAATTGCAAAGTGAAACGAAATGTAAGGAAGAACGGAGCAGTGAAATGATTTAATTAAAAGGGGTTAGCTAGAATGTACCGATTAAATGCTTGAAAATTACTCTTATGAAAGCAGCAAGGTTTTGGGGCTTGATTTAACAGGAAAAAGATTTGCTTTGCCCAATAGGAAGAGTTAGCAAGACTAAAGGGAAGTCAAAGTGGTCTTCGAATCCGAGTAAAGTGATAGGATTATCTGCGTGCAACATAAGGACTGATTCTGCTGTGTAAAATGCAACCAAGAGGGTTTAGAGCAGTATATTTATTTTGTCTTATAGTGGGGTTTCTGAAGATATTAAACTGTATTCATTAGTCTGAATTTTTGCTTGAAATTTGACTAGTGTTTCTGTGTATTGGCAAAGGTCTCATGTCTGAGCAATGTGAAATAAAAATCCCCAAATTAGGGTTGCCAACCCTCCAGGATTGTTCTGGAGTCTCCAGGAATTAAAGAGTAATCTTTAATTAAAGATTATGTCATGTGATTAAATCTCCAGGAATTCGTCCAACCAAATTTGGCAACCCCCAGTGGATGCTTAGGTCAGGGAGGTCTGGGGAGATTATTGCTTAGAATAATAGAAATAGAAATGAGCTGTGCAATCATATGTCCTTTGCTATTTTGGAGGAAGGTTCTTTTTCTCTTGTCATATGAGTCAGTGCAGACAAATGGATATTTTTAGGGACAGAAAATATTTTTAAAAGGCATAATCTATAAAAAGAGCATTTGTTAGCAGCTGTTTGCAGGTTCAGGACCTTAGATTGCAAATTCTTCAGGATGGGGACTGCCTCTTTGTCACACAGCACAATGGATCTCTGGTGCAAACCGGGACATCTGAGTGCGATTGCACTGTAACTATTAAAGACTAGTAAGTTATTACTAATAAAATTTTACTAAATTATAAAGTGATATTGTGATTGCGCATCCCTTGTAAAAGAAACCTTGTCTTAATTACTATTAAATTTTAGGTTTCAGAGCGGTAGCTGTGTTAGTCTGTATCAGCAAAACCAACGCGGAGTCCTTGTGGTACTTTAGAGACTAACAAATTTATTTGGGCATAAGCTTTCATGGGCTAAAACCCACTTCATCAGATGCATGGAGTGAAAAATACAGTAGGCAGGTATAAATATACAGCACATGAAAAGATGGGAGTTGCCTTACCAAGTTGGGGGTCAGTGCTAACGAGGCTAATTCAATCAGGGTGGATGTAGCCTATTCCCAACAGCTGACAAGAAGGGGTGAATATCAACAGAGGGAAAATTACTTTTTATAGTGACCCAGCCACTCCCAGTCTTTATTCAGGCCTAATTTGATGGTGTCAAATTTGCAAATTAATTCCAGTTCTGCAGTTTCTCATTGAAGTCTGTTTTTGAATTTTTTTTTGTTGAAGAATGGCCACGTTTAAGTCTGTTATTGAATGTCTAGGGAAATTGAAGTGCTCTCTTACTGGTTTTTGAATGTTGCATTCTGGATGTCTGATTTGTGTCCATTTATTCTTTTGCGTAGAGACTGTCCAGTTTGGCCAATGTACATGGCAGAGGGGCATTGCTGGCACATGATGGCATGCAGGTGAACGAGTCCCTGATGGTGTGGCTAATGTGGTTAGGTCCTATGATGGTGTCCCTTGAATAGATATGTGGACAGAGTTGGCAACGGGGTTTGTTGCAGGGATTGGTTCCTGCGTTAGTGTTTCTGTTGTGTGGTGTGTAGTTGCTGGTGAGTATTTGCTTCAGGTTGGGGGGCTGTCTGTAAGTGAAGACTGGCCCCTCTCCCAAGGTCTGTGAGAGTGAGGGATCATCCTTCAAAATAGGTTGTAGATCCTTGATGATGCGCTGGAGAGGTTTTAGTTGGGGGCTGTAGCTGATGGCTAGTGGCGTTCTGTTACTTTCTTTGTTGGGCCTGTCCTGTAGTAGGTGACTTCTGGGTACCCTTCAGGTGGGTATTGTCATTTTAAGAACGCTTGATAGAGATCCTGTAGGTGTTTGTCTCTGTCTGAGGGATTGGAGCAATTGTGTTTGTATGCAGGAACGGCGAACCGCAGCCACTAGGAGCTGTGGGTGGCCATGCCTGTGGATGGTCAGTGTAAACAAACTGTCTTGCAGCCCGCCAGCGGATTACCCTGACGGATCGCGTGCGGCCTGTGGGCTGCAGGTTGCCCATCACTGGTCTAAACCATCCAAGACAGATGGTTATCCTACCTCCTTTTGAAAACCTCCAGTGAAGAAGCTTCCACAAATTTAAGTAATAGGGATTTGCTCAGTGTAATTTTTAGGGTGTTTATTCTGCTCTTCAGGCATATGTGTTACTCCTGGGTGGGGAGAACAGAAGTTACACACCTGTACCAATGAAAGAATATATCTCCTCAATATTTATTCCACTCTAGATGCATCCAAAGAAGTGGTCTGTAGTCCACGAAAGCTTATGCTCTAATAAATTTGTTAGTCTCCAAGGTGCCACAAGTACTTCTGTTCTTTTTTTTTCATATTTACTGTTATTCTAAGAATTGGCTTGGATTGTTAATCTGCATAACATTGATTTACATTTTTTTCTTCCTCCTGCAGTGAATGGAAAAGGATTTATATATGTGCGATCCAGGTACTGAAAAATACCAATAGGTTGTTTGCACACACTCAAGGTGTTAAGGCTGGGCCACTACTATTAAAGGTGAGTCAGGCTTTCCAGTCTACGTTCACTTTTGTATGTTTAACTGTATTAGATTCAGATGTAAAAACCACCTCTTATGGCAGTTTGAATTAAAACCATCTTGATGCCTTCTAAGAGGGAAGAAATTTCCCCACCCTCTAAGCTGTTTCTTCCATATCCAACCTGCCTTCAGCAAGGGAAGTGGGGAGATGAAGGTCTGCGTGGCTGGTTTCTAGCCCATGTGAAACCAGACATGGCTCTCCATGTCCACCTTCACTTTCTCCTATTCCTTTGCAGTGGCTGGCACTTCTTATTTTGTTTTTTGAAGGGAGGTTTTTTGCTTGTTCTGTGTCAGGGGTGAGGCATAATGTCTACAGTATTACAGTTACACTGTGGGGCATGCCCATCTGTGCCCCTCCTGACCCCTCTGTTCATTAATGCAGAATTACAGAGAGGTTGCATGCTCCTTATTCAGTCCCTCCCCACCATTATTTTTGGAGGACACAGCTGTCTGCTCCCCTTCTATCTCTGGGTGGCATAATGGCGTCTATCCTTCCCTTCTCCCATTGTTGATGCAGGATGTTGTTGGTAGGAGTGCTTGATCCTTTCCGTACTCTAGGGGCCTCTGGTGATGTTCCCCATTGCACCACGGCTGCTGAAGAATTTTTCTTTTCAGCATTTGAAATACTTGCTCCTTCCTGTCTCAGGAGCCCTAACCCTTGTAATAACACCTGAGAGGGAGCCCATCAGGGTTCCCTCTTGGCAGCCAGAAGTGTCTGGGAGCTCCTAACTCTCCCCCTCCCTTATTGTAAATAAACCCATAGAAGCTACAAGTGCCGCTTATCCTTATTTATTACACAATAAGGGTCTGGCACATGTCAACAGTTTAACTATTTTTTTTATGTAAAAATGGTTTGATTTTTAAAACTCTGGAAATTTGCCAGGAATTAATTCCTAATGGGGCCGGAGTCCATTTTGCTATTTTGAAAAATGTTTTGCAGCACCTGAGATTTTTAACTTTTGAAACTACCTTTTCATATTGTGTTTATATCAACATTTAAAACTCCCAATTCTGATGAATAGGAGAAAAATTCTATTCACTTCAGTGGGGTGTTTGTGTCACTTGTTGAGGATTTCTGACATGAATTTGTGGCACTAAGAGACTGACATAATTTTCTGAATTGCTTGGCTTAGTTTGACTGTATTGGAAGACCTAACAGCTGGGGATTTTAAATGACCAGCCTTCTGCAAAGGTTCCAAGAAATAACCTATATTGTAAGTCCCCTTTTTGTGAAGGGGATACAAAAAACTTGTTCATCTTTGTTAACTTCCATTTTTGATCAGATGGCATTAAAACTTGTTACTGTACTTAGACTGTGTACAGACAATTGATTGGTTACAAGAGAGTTATATTTATAAACCCAAGTGTCAGCATCAAAGTCAGGCGTTGCAATGCCTGATATCTTCTTGGCTGTAATATGCTGAATCAGATGAGGGGCTTTGTGGCTCAGGATAGTGGTGTTGTGTGTTATATGGAAGAAACAGCTTAGAGGGTGGGGAAATAGAAGAAGCAAGGATGAAAGAAAAAAAATACAACCAACTAACCCAGAACTCAACATGAAATTGACCAGAATACACACACAAACTTCAGTTCTTGGGGGATTTGTGATTTTCAACTTCCCAACTCTTTGTGGAGAACTATTCCTTGAGAAACAGTTTCAAATGTTGGCAACTATGAAAGGGGACAGGGTTGGATGTGGTGAGATGTCCGTGTTATGCAAACTTTCCTTGCTGAGTCCTCACCTTGGGTGAGATTCTCACTCCTGCACCAATTGCTCTATGCTGAATAAAGGGGCCAGAGTAGTATAAAGGGGCCTAAAAGCCCCAGGTCCAGCTGGGGGAGAGCTCCTTTGGAACAAGAGCTGGGGGAAGAGAGCTGTAGGCTGTCCTCCTAGGACCCTTCTCAAGCCCATATGTAGGGGTTGTGCTGGGGAAATGGCTGCGTCTGGGAGAGGAATGTTTGGAGTGAGGCATGTGGGAAATTCTGGGCAGCACTACTGCTCAGGGAGTCTACCATAATGTAGACAGACCTCCAGGGCTTCCTGGGGGACACTTCAGCCATCAGAGCAGTCCAGAATCGGGAGCGTGCAAAGCTGGTTTAAAGCTACTCTAGCTTCCCACCTGGGCTGTCTGTACCGTGCCTCTTAAGAGATGGAAGCCTGAAACTTACTCCTTTAATGTAACTGAACATTTTATTCTGGTTTCATGGTAGTAATCCTGTACACTTCTGTTCGCCTCCCTCCAGAATTTTAAATAAATGAATTTTAAACAATTTATTGAATTTGCTAATTTATAGGTTTTTTTTAGCTAGATCTTTTAACTAAATAATTAGATATTCCTACTTGGGCAGGTTATTTATTTTTTTTTAAGCTCTAACTATTTAAAAATAAACATCCATATTCTTCATTTAGTGTCCAGTAGCTGTGCATAATGACTGTTTGTTTTCCCCCCCCCCCCAGATGCTAAACAGTGGACATACAGTACTACAAAGATATTTGCAGAAGCTGATCCCTATGGCAGCTAGGGGACTGTTGCACACGAAAAACTCACGTCTTTACAATATGAATTGTTTCTGGCTGATTAGATTTTCAAGAGAGATTGTGCTCAGACCTGTGTCTTCTAGGCACTTCTATCTGAAGACAGAGAGTGCTAATGCAGTCTCATGCCAGGAGAATGGCAATCTAGTAAGCAAGCTGGCATGTATGGGAGTGGATGTCAAAATGGTGAGAAGGCGACAACCTGGAATTCTGAAGAAGCTGATCACAAATGAAGAGGGCCTCAAAGGGTTTCTGCAAAGCAAAGGGGCTACTAATGAAGTCATTGCCAGCATCATCTCACGTTATCCACGGGCCATCACGCGTTCCTATGAGTCTCTCGAAAAACGTTGGGAACTTTGGAGAAGTATTTTGATGACTGATTTGGAAATTGTAAATATTCTGGGACGTTCTCCTGAGTCCTTCTTTCGTTCCAGTAATAACATCAATATGGAGAAAAATATTACACTTTTCTGTTCTCTTGGGCTAACCTCTAAACACCTTTGCAATATGTTGACCAGAGCACCTCGGGTGTTTTCTAACGGAGTGGAGCTGAATAAGCAGCTGACTGACCTCCTGCATGAGATCTGTTTATCTTTAGGTGGTGAAAACCCAAATGATTTTGTGAAGCACATCATTTCTAAAAATGTCTTCATCCTCCTGCGGAGCAGCAAGCAAGTGAATGCAAATGTTGAGTTCCTGCAATCATCTTTCCATCTGAGCAATGAGGAATTACTAGCTCTGCTACATGGCGGTGGAGCTGACATTTTGGACTTATCTAATGAATATATGAAAAAAAACTTTACAAATGCTAAAGGGAAGCTGTTATCTCTTGGGTGCACTGAAAGAGAGGTGGATAGATTTTTCATTAGCTATCCAAGTGTGCTCTTTCTTTCATCCAAGAACCTCAGTGATAAAATAGATTGCCTCTTGCAAGCAAAGGTTCACATTAAACAAATAGTTGAAATGTCTCGCGTTCTGGATATAAGTATCAGTACTATAAGAAGCAAAGTCAAGGAACTGGAAAAAACTAGTTATGACTTCAGAACCAATGGAATTGGCATCCTTTCTTTAAGTAAAAAGAGATTTGAAGCTAAATTGGAAAAATTACATAGTGCACAGCGATTAATCAAGAGGACAGAATCCATTCTGTGAGAATACAGGGTCAGATTTTGAAATTAAAAAACTTGAAAAAGGGTCCTGTTTTGTTATTCTGAAACTTATTTCAAAATAATTTGTGGTTAGTTAGCACTGCTTATTTAGGATAAGTAAATTCGCAGCGATCACTAGCAGGGTGCTATAGGGTGACCAAGAGAACCGTTTGGTGTGTTGCTTACCAGTTGTGATGGTAGTGGATCACAGATATTGAAAAGAGTGAGACTGGTTTAGAGTGTACACCAGTTGGAGGAGATAGAGGTATGCAGAATAATGAATGGTACAGAGAAGATAAGTCAGATATACTATTTGCCCTTTCTTCCATACAAAAGCAAGGGATCATTCATACCCTCGATTCTGGAACTGGCTTAGCACAGGCTAACCCAGGGGTAGGCAACCTATGGCACGTGTGCCGAAGGCGACACACAAGCTGATTTTCAGTGGCACTCACACTGTCTGGGTCCTGGCCACCAGTCCAGGAGGTTCTGCATTTTAATTTAATTTTAAATAAAGCTTTTTAAACATTTTAAAAACCTTATTTACTTTACATCTATAATATATAACTAAACTATTGACTTATAGAAAGAGACCTTCTAAAAATGTTAAAATGTATTACTAGCACGCGAAACCTTAAATTAGAGTGAATAAATGAAGACTCGGCACACCACTTCTGAAAGGTTGCCGACCCCTGGTAACCATTGCATCCATTTGAAACCCCATTGCAGGAGCCAGTTGTTGGACTGGGGTATTCTATTTCTTTACATTGCTTCATCTTATCAGATAAGTAAGATCTAGGAGCCTGTGTCCTTGATAAATACATTGAAAGGTCTGTTGATAAGGATTGGTATAAATGTAGTCTTTATGATAGAAGCATGTCTCTGTAAGCCTATAAAATCTAATAATATGAAGTGTTGGCTTCAATCTAACAGGCATACTTAGAAGGGCAGCTTCCTTTACAACAGTTAGTAAAGGGATGTGACATCAAAGTATTGTCCACAGCCTAATGAATTGATGACAGATGAGTCATTAAATGCTACAGAAGTCTCTCAGATGAGGACAAATGTACTTGGCATTTGCAAATCATAGATACTTTAAGGAGGTAGCTCCTAAATGCAGAAAACTAACGTGACATTATTCCTTGAAGCATAATACAAACTGATTTTGATCTTAAGAACAGGTAATTCTGTTTATTTCAAGTTTATAATGACACATTTTCCCCACCTAATTACATGAAATAAGGATTTATATATGTTTACATATGTATGCTTTTATGTTTCTTACCCTTTGATCACACATCTAGTCCTCTTGCTTTAACTAGGTGTAAGTAAGTGTCTATTTTTTTTCACTCCCTCCTTTGCAGGAAGAGGGTGAAGTCAAAGAACCTGGATCCTCATTCTGAAGTCTAAGAAAAAATTCAGTAGGTACCTGCTTGTATTTGCAGGTTTTGGCACTTAAATTTGATCTTGAATTCTCAGGGTCCTGGGAAATGTACATTTTATTTGAGTATAAATTTAAATGTTTACAAGAGAAGCATTACTTACTGATTTAGATTTTCAGTAGAGATTGCACTCAGATCTGTGTCTTCTAGGCATTTCTGTCTGAAGATAAAGTGCTGATGCAGAGTCATGTCAGGAGAATGGCATTCTAGTAAACAATCTGGCATGCATAGGAGTGGTTGTCAGTGGATGTCAGAATGGCAAGAAGGTGACAACCCAGAGTTCTGAACATTAAGATTACTTCTGGTTAAATTAACAAAGCTTATTTTTTTTTCTGCTATGTTTCTACAATTATTCCTCCCTTCTTAGGAACTGTGATAGGGTGCTCGGAGGGCCAGGTGTCCTAGTGGTTGGCACATCTGACTTCTGGCCTCTTGCCCCATGTGTGGAATACATTATAAGGTAATGTGTGGATGTGTGCCACCAGTAGAAACAAAAAACCTAGATACTCCAGCCAGGACAGGTTAGGCATTTTAAAACTCACTACTCAAAGAATTAAATTTAAGTGTGAGAGAAATAAAAATTATGAAATGCACAGACCAGTCAAAAAGCAAAAATAACATACTTTTAAAGAATAAAATTACAGTGAATATATGTGCTTTGCAGGAAGTACCAAGAAGTAACAACAAAACAACAAAAGTATGTGTTGGGAGGTGAGTGGGAAATGCTGTGTGTGTGTGTGACACAGAGACAGTGTGTGTGCTGGCTGCTGGGGAATTTTCTGAGACACGCCATGCGCTGTTTCTTTAGAGCATTAACCGAAAGCTCTCCCGTTCTGTGGAGATGGGATACATGGTGATGGGGAGACTGACTCTGTGTGTGTGTGTGTGTGTGTGTGTGTGTGTGTGTGTGAGAGAGAGAGTGGGCTGCTGGGGAAGTCTCTTTAATAACTCACTCACTCACCCAGAAGGCTCATTCAGACCACAGCAGCTCACTCCTGCTCAAGTCCTGAGCCCTGTCCCCTCTCCCCTGTTCTCTGGAGATGGGATACAGGGGCAGGGGGAAGGAGACACCCTGACATCAGCACCCCCTCCGCTCTGCACAGCCAGCAGGAGGGTCCCGGGAGCAGCTGCAGGAGCAACATGGCTGCAAAGCAGCAGGGTAGGGGGGGAGGGAGGGGCACCTGAACACATGCTGGCGGATGTGCATGGCTCTGCTAATCAAGTGCATGGCCCTTGAATCACTCCTGGGTGGCTGCCCTACTCCGCAGCTTAGAGGGAACACAGACAGTGACAGTCTCCCATACAATAGCTTGAACAGGAGAAGCCTGTGGATGCCTGGGGCACCTTATGGATGGTGAACAGGAGAGGTGGGAGCAGGCTGTCCCAGTGTTGGGTGATCAGTGACTACAAACTTTGTCAACATGTTCTTTAATGTCTTGTTGAAGCATTCCACCAATCTGTTGGTTTGAGGATGATATACAGACATTTTCAAAGACTTGACCTGTAGCAGGCCACAAAGCTCTTTAATTAAATTGTGAGGTAAAGTTGGTTTCCTGATCCCTTAGCATCTCCTTGGGGATCCCCAGGCAGGAAAAAACCTTCAGGAGCTCACTGGTGATGACAGCTGCAGTTGGTCAGAGAAGGATGCTTCGGGGTATCAGGTGGCATAATCTAGGATCACCAGGATGTATTTTTTTTTCTGGCTGCAGACTTTTCTAACGTGCCCACCAGGTCCCTGGCTATTCTTTTCAAAGGACACTCCTATAATGGGCAGTGGTACCAGAAACGCCTTTGGGATGTTTTTCTGACCTGTCCACTGGCACTGGGGGGTGAATGTAACTCTAAGTGGATGCCCGGCCAGTAGAACCATATAGTCACTCTGTCGAGTGTCTTTTCTCTCCCCAAGTACCCTATGCATGGTATTGGATGGGCCAGTTGGAATACCCCCTTTGGAACTACCAGATGGATTCCCACTCTTCTTCCCCCCTCCCCCTTTGGAATCTTTCATGGCCTGGTATGTCTTTCCTCAACCAGCTTAAAATGGGGCCACCATTTCAAGAGTTGGGGGGTCTAGTACTATGCTGTACACATGGGCAATCTGTTCATAAATCTGACCCAAGGTTGGGTCATTGTTTTTCTACAAAGTCCAGTCTCACCTGCCAGTACATCCACATTGAAGGGCAGTGGTGGACCTTACTGCCCTGGTTAGGCACTGATGAGTGGTCATTGTACCCTCCCTCACTGGGACTGGGTATCCCAGTTCCCCGGGACCCCATTAGCTGGATTTGGGGGTTGGTAGTATGTGGTCCCTGGGGCTTGCTGGGCTGGTCTTTAGTGTTTCTGCTTTGGACCCAAGGGACGTCAGCTAGCCCTTTGTTCTTTGCTAGCCCAACGGCTTCTGCAAGCATTTTGAGACAGTACCTCACCACGCATTCACACCCACCTCACCCATGGGGAGGATCTGCATGAAGTGCTCCATGACAACGTTCTCCATCACCTGAACCCCACTGCAGCCCTATGCCTACAGCCACTTCCAGCAATGTTCTTTCAGATTCTAGGTGACAGCCTTGGGCTGAGCCCCAAGCAGGAATTCCTAGAAGCAGAACCACTGCTGGTGGCTTATGGGAGATATGTTTAGGGTGTCCAGGACAGCTGTCTTGACTTGGGTGTAATCCTAAGCAGGCACCACGAGGCCCTGGTACGTGGCCTGGGTCAGGGCCCTCAAGTAGAGGGCTAGTAGGGTGGCCGAGCTTTCCACTGACCATTGAACCCTAGTGGTGACTTTCTCAAACATGACGAGGAATGCCTCTGGGTTGTTCATGGGCCCCATCTTTGTCAGTTTCACCAGCTTTGATGGCATTGGGTGGCACTTCCCTTTCCATTAGTGAGACTTGCTGCTGCCCTAGGTGGCTGTAGGAGCATCGTCAGCTGCTGGATGAGCCACTGCTGCTGTACCATCATTTCTTTAATCAGCTGCTGTTACTGCTGTTGGAGGCTGGATGGCGAGCTGCTGGAGCAGTTGGTTTTGCCGCTGCTGTTGTTCGGCTGCCTGCTATTGTTGGTTTTCCAAGACCCAGGCCAGCAATGTCTCAAAATCCATTTTTGCCCCCCCCATCGGTCGGTCTCTCTCTCTTTTTGTCCTACTTTCAGGACTAGGACTCTGCTACCCACATTCTCCACCACCTAGGATAGGGGGCTTGGAGTGCTGAGTGGCCTAGTGGTTAGTACACCTAACTTTCAGCCTCTTGCTCCTCTCTCTGGGTGGAAGAGGTGCCTGTTCCTGATCTTAAGCAGGGAATCTTTTACTTTCCACCTGCTTCTGGGCCTCAGGCCCCAGACCTGGGCCTCAGGCCCCAGACCTGGGCCCCGGGCCCCAGGCCCCAGACCTGGGCCCTTCCTCTCTACTGGGTCCCAGTCCAGAGTCCTGGTGAAAAGCAGCACTGGCATGGTCCTCCCTGCAGCAAGTCCCAGTTTGCTTTGCTAGGCTACTTCCTACCAATAGGTCCCTTCAGTTTGGGGCATGGCCCCTATAGTCCAACCAGCTAGTAACTCAGCAAAGAAAGAATCCAAAGAAGCAGGGCCCTGCTGGACCTACAAGTTCTCAGAATGGGAAAGTGGTGGTGGCTAGAGAATGCATTACCTGGGGGTCTTACCCACTCCATGGTCCCCTCACAGGCTCAATCTTCTGTCTGGCTTCTCTCTTGCAGTCTGTCCACAACTGTTTACCTGGATTTCTTAGTTCCCCTTTATTTAATGCTCCTCCAATTGAAGCCTGCTCTGCAAGCCTAGAGTGTGGGGGCTGCCAGGACCCACTATTGCCTTTTAATCCCTTCAGGTCCAGTGTGGAGTTTGTATACCCCATCATAGGAACAGAAAAACTTTTGGGCCTAATCCTTTTGAGCTCAACAGGAGGATTTCAGTATTAAAAAAAATATAGGATTGGATTGCTGCTGGGTTTGATAGAATGCTTTAGTCTTGTTTTGGTTTTGACATTTTTGGATCAAAACAGTTATGATTGGAAGGTAGCCCTAGTTTAGACTGGGGAGCCTAGCAGGGCCCCCTTGGTCCTACCTCTGCTCTGCTCTGCTCTTCTCTAAAAATCACTCTGAGACCTTCTGGCTCAGCAGTCAACGGTGCAATTCCCACCACC
The DNA here is from genome assembly GCF_011386835.1 of Chrysemys picta bellii. Taxonomy (NCBI): domain Eukaryota; kingdom Metazoa; phylum Chordata; order Testudines; family Emydidae; genus Chrysemys; species Chrysemys picta. Next base: position 46,706,480 of record NC_088792.1, on the reverse strand, counting down.
TTCTCACCACATAGAGCTTGGAGGTTTCAGCCTTAGGGACTTCTCAGTCTCTGCAACCAAGAACAAAGGGTTACTACTCTTTGGCTTCCCCTTTTTAGCTTCCTTCCCCTGAGGCTTTTATGCAGCCCCAGGCTAATTAGGCTGGCAGCTGTTTCCCCTTTGCCAATCAGGCGCAGGTTTCTTTAGGAAGCTCCAATCTAACTCCCTTAATTAGAGCTGGTGTGGCAAAGGGCTGGCTCAGGAATCCCAGCCCAGCACCCTGTCACAGGAAGTCAGAACTCTTTGGCATAAGGGAATTTTTAGTTCTTAGCTCCTTATTTACAGGGACAGGTGATAAGCCATATGCAGCAAAATGCATCATCATTCCTCTGAAATAAACAGAATGATCTGTCTTTAAAATCAAAGGTAATCTCTCTTTGCTGTACAATCTGATATTGCCTTAGGAGGGCATGCGCAAAAAGTCACCAGATGATGTAACTTTATTCCTGCTGGTGTTATTTTCAGTGATGGGATTTAGAAAATGGAATTCTTAAAGATCAACAGGGCAGGGTGTAAATATCTGGGCAATTTCAGTAGCTTTTATGTCATGCATTTGTTTTTCTTTACTGTTAACATGTTGTATCATTTATCAAGATAAGTTAGTATAGGCTATGCTTTTAAAATGGTGTAAAATAATAATTTTAATGGCTCTAATAACAACTTCAGATTAATGCTGGAAAACAGATACTCCAAACTGTGTATGTATTTCTTGGCTCAGATATAAGTTAAAGTAAATGCTGCTTTTGTATGGAATTTCTTTGACTGCCAATGGAAGAATTGTAACACATTTACTGAGAACAAAAATTTGAATGAAACATGGTAGAGTAAAACAGCAGTTATTTCCTTTTTGCCAATCAGAGTGAATTAAAATAATAAATCATTAGGACAATAAAGGAAGACAGTTTGAAAGGGGGCTTAGTTACAAGTAGGTATACGTCAATGAAAGAGATTTACAAAAATGATAGGTTCACATATAGCTCATCTATGATCTAGAACTTCCATTAAATATTGTGTTTTCTTTCCATTTTAGTGATAAAGGGGGTAAAACATAAAACCTTGGTTCTTTTTTTATTAATGTGTATATTAAAATAGAAACTTTATGAAGGCAAAGCAAAGAGGTAATAGTTGTTAAATGGAAAAATAACTGGCACTCAGTAACTACAATGGCCAAAAGCCACTTTTGTTTAAAGTTATCAGAGAATCACTGGATGGAAGCCTTTGGGAAATAATTCGTGTTATAATATATTGCTACTAATTACTGGATCTGTGAAGTGCGCACCTTCATTTGTGAGATGCAGAAGATTGTGGGTCACATTTATTCATGGTGAGACCATCAGTGTTATTGCACCAGTCATGAGCTTGACCTTCTCAACCCTGTAAAAATTTTGAAAACAATAGTATGTGAAATGATTAATGAAAAGCTTTGTTGTATTGTGACTGTATTAACTTTTTGCGGAATAAGGGAAAGTTAACCTGTAATTCTGCTTCTGTGAAGATACTATACTTGCAGGATTCCAACTCTTGGGCCTCAACTTCCTTGTGCAAGACAGATAGGAATTATACAAACTCCTAGGTTTTTTGGCCCACTGAAACACTTGAGAGCAGAATGAAAGCTCTTCTTTATGCTCCCTTCCAGCTGTCACTGCTTCCTCTCAATTTAGAACCTTCTCAGGAAGTTCCTGAATATGCAGGAAGCAAGAACTTTCCTTAAAAAATAAAATAAATAAAACAAACCCCCAGCACAAATCTCAAATGTAATTTTTCCCAAAGTCAGAAGATGCCAGCCATCCTGAGGACTGAAATAACAGAAAAGCTTGACCTCAACATACTGTCTTAGAACAGAATCCCAAACTCTAAAAGAAGGTGAGTGCATAGGAATCCTGCATGCTGATATTATGAAAGAAGCAGAATTACAGTTAGGAAGGATGTATGTTAGCCTGTTTATATGATATGGCCATAACTTTGCCTTAGAATCAGGGAGCTGGAAACCTTCCACATCAAACACTGTTCCTCTGGAACTGCACCTTCTAGAAACCTGTCAGTTGGTAGAGATCTTTCACGCTGCAGAAAGGCAAGCCAAGGTATCTTCTAAGTGAACATTTGCAACTAGAATCTCAACTTGATCAGATTGGTCCTGTCAACCACTTGCAAGATAGAAACCATACTTGAGCAGTTTATAGGTTTACTCAGTTTGTTCTGGACCACTTGTAGTATAGATTTTGGAAGATAGTTATACAGGACCACTCTATACTCAATGATGAAGAAGGTGTCTTTTATAAATGTTGCTCTTTCCAGCAAGGGTTCTAGGTTACATTATGCTTTTGACATTAGAGTGGACTGAGCTCAGGAACCATGCCCACTCCCCTTCATGCATCGTGCTGCAGAGATACTGGCTGCCATCAGATGACTGTGTGTTTAGTGGAGATCCTGAAGATCGTAGAAACTCTTGATTGTCTCTGCACCTAGGAATATGGTGCTGCCAATGTGCTGAGCTTGCACTATTCCAGGAAACTTTGCACGAGGCAAAGTTTGATGTTGGATCATAAGCAAGGTACTGTCTTTGAGCAGAGCAGTTCAGTGCCTAGGCCAACTCAAGCATTCAACAGAGCATCCCTTTTGTGGGACTTGAGGAAGCACTACCCAAAGGACTCCCACTCCCCTCTGCTAGCATGATGCCTTCCTGGGACATAGGCCTCAACCAGCCAAAAGGCTCCATGAGTATTGTGTAGTGAGACACTGGTAGAGAAAGCCTTCAGCACAGATGATTCCCTGAAAAAGTGCACGCATACATGCATGCATCATGTATAGGTGCCCCAAATCCATTAAAAACAGCAATGCAAGCCTAGCCTGACTATTAGACAAAGCAACCATTCTCCACCCTTGTAGACAGACTAATGTGGTGAGGACAAAGCCAGTTTTTTAAGAAGTTGCAGACAGAATACTTGTAAGAACAACCATTCTCAACTTTCACAGGCAGACAAACTAGGGAGCAGCTGCCTTAAATCAGAAAACAACTAAAGTGTTGAAGGAAGCCACAACTGAAACCTAAGACCTACAGCTCAGCACCATTTGTGAACTCATTAATTGGAACTACTGAAGAGGGAGAGCCCCCAATAAAGTCTATGACAGAGCTTCCTGAGGTGGGACAACAGCCTAGAAAGAGCTGTAGCAGCAACAGAAAATGCCAGTGCCCAGCTCCCATGGAGAACCCCTCTATTGATCATTGTCATAAAGAAAATGATTAAGAAGGTTCTAGATGGAAGCGAGGTATTGGCAGCTGGAATGGAACATGGGGAAAGGGCTCATGTTCCACTGCCAATGCCTCAGAAGGCTGAAAATCTGAGAGGTAGGGGAATTCCAAATGTCTCATGCTGCAAAACTGAGACCCAATAATGGAAATCCTATGTGTATGGTATCTTTTAAAGATGTTAATGATTAATGCTCCTTTTTGAGACGATGGAAGGAGACCAATTGAGAGCCTAACAATGGTCCTGTTGTGTGCTATTTCACAGCAAAGCCCAAAAGGATGGTAAAACTAAATTTGGCACTTTTTAAAAGGACATAAAATTGCTTGAGGCTTTACTGCCTTGAAACATTTATTTTGGTGTATGCCATATACGCCTTGAAAATTATTTGTTTGAAAAATGTTGTTTCACTTGGAAGAAACACAGGACAGGAGGAGAATTGCCACGAGCTGGAGTTAGCTCATAGCTATACAAAGATTCCCTCACTATTATTTTATCTTCTTGAAGTTCACTGCTGACAGATGTAATAAAGTTGTGAAATCTGGGCAGCTTCCCAGGGAAAGAAGGAATCTTTAGCTCTGGCTCTGAGGTCAGTATGGATAGGGCAGTGCTGAAGGTGGGAGGAGTGACAGTGCTGATATTTTATAGCACCCAAAAGTGCTTCACAAAAGACATGACCCACATTCCAAAGAGCTTACAAACCACATTGTAGACATAACATGAATTAAAGGATAAACAATGGGGATGAGGAGGTATATGGGTAAGAATTTGATAATGCATGTACTTATTTTAATGGATTTGTACATCTTGGTGGCCCCGTAGGCTTTCTTTTTCATGTCTATAAAAAGTTAGGTAAAGATGAAAAATAGTGAATATTATTGTCTCATTTAGTGTAGGCATTGTGGAAGAAGTGAGTTCTCAGGAGTGATTTGAATGAGAAAGTAGCACCTTAGTAGAGCAGAGTAGTGAGGGCATCCCCATATAGGATGGAGAAAGACACTTTAAACACTTGTGAGATAAATGGACAAATGGAGTGTTGAGGCCAGCATCAATGGTGGAACAGGCCTGGGCAAAGCGGGAGGAAGTGAGAGGATTACATGAGTTATGAGGAGAGATTGGCAGATTGAGGGAAAAAATGGGAGTATTGAGGTAGGAGCCTCTATGTCCTAATCAGACAACTGTAGCAGGCTGATGAAAGTGCGCTTGCATAATATTCAATACCCGGAGTGGAGGTAGGTGCTTGGTTGTACTACAGGAAAGATCAGAATACTGGTTTATGTGTTTCCAATATTAATACTTTACTGAACCACAAATTACTTTAAACAGAGAATTGATACCCATCAAAGAGCAGTGGTACAAATCTAGCCCAGATGCAAGTTGGTGCAGCTCCACTGACCTTAGTGGCACAATATGTAAGTGTGCTAAATTTGGCTCAGTATGCATAAGTAAGCACAATTGTAAATTTTTACATAGCAACTGTGTGTAATTTTAAAAAAATATTATACTAAAGTATTTACTCTTGTATATAAATCTTTCCTGGGACTCTTAAAAATAACAGAGCATGCCTTATTGACTCCCTGGTCTCTGCTCTCTTTTGTAGGTCTCTAGTTTATTGTCTTAATCTGTTTCACACATTTCCTGATTCTCTGCACTACCTCACTTGTGTAGACCACCAGACTACACCCAAGATCACTTTTGAGAAAGTTCCTTGAGATGTGGTTTCTGCAGTTTGGCTCTGCTTTTCCTCAGGGGCAGCAAGTTCTTTCCCTGCAATCCTGGTTTCTAGACTCAGTTTTCCTCCTGGCTCCTAGGTTGTTTTCTCGAAAATAAGATGAAATGACAGTTCCTATGTCAGTCTTAAATTTAGATCCCTTTTTCATATACATAGAAAAGATTAGAAAACCCCACAACTTAATTTCCTTGTGGTTTCCCATTGCACTCCAGATTACCATCCCTTTATTCTTTTACAAAGGGAAGAGTGTATATATATATATATTCTACTTCTAATACTATTAATCATGACTCCATAGATTGTGATTTGAAAGTTTAGATGGTTAAAGTTTCTTGACTAAAATCCTTCTCTAACCAAGTATCTGAAATCTTGGGTTAGTACTTTAAAAGATACCTAGGATGACAACTTGATCACACATTCATTGTTACATGTTGTGGACCATCTCAGGTAAGTATCTCAGAGGACCAAGCATCAGGAAGGGTAATTCAGAATTATTATACTTGTTTTAAAAGGCACTAGGGCAGATTATTTAGGAAGTCTTCTGACATAGGCCACCTCAGTTTAAGGGGGAATCCATGTATCCTTGGAGAACATTCTCACTGAGATAAAGCAACCATTTTTGCTCTCCCCATCAGCCCTAGGAGGGGGGAATGAACAAATTTGGTTTAGATGCACTCTTCCCCACCCCATCCATAGAGAAGGATGCTAAGCACCGTTTGGCCAAACCCTGACTTCTGGGTCACGGTATGTAAAAGTGCAATGAAAGCTTAGTCTCCCATCAAACGTAGGAGCATAGGACTTGCTATAACAGATCAGGCCAGTGGTCCACCTAGTTCAGTATTCTTTTTTGACAGAGGCCAGCACCACATGTAAGAAATCTTATAATAGGCAATTATAGATTACTTTTCCCATAGAGGAAATTTCTTTCTAGTGTTCAATCAGTTAGTGGTTGGTGTATGCCATAAAGCATGAGGATTTATATCTCTTCTAAAATGTTTTTGTCATGTCTACTCCTACTGGGAATTTTCTCTCACCATTTTGTAACAAACAGAAGGAGGAAACAGCCTGTTACCTCCAGGGAGATTCCAACACAGCAGTTTGAGAATATTTTCCAGGAGAGGAATATTTTGTTTCAATTGAGCAGTTTAATCTGTACTGTAATATAAAATGCAATAAAAACCCAACAACCCCCCACCACTAAAAATACACTAAAACCCAAATCATCTTCAATCTATTGCTTGGACTGTCACTGAGGGCCTTTAGTCTGAAGAGCCCGATGCCCTTGAGATTGGGGGAAGATAGGAGTGGACCTTCTGTGCCAACCTGTATAAAAACTGAAGGTAGATGCTGGACCAGTAGTCATTGCCAGAAAACAGTAGAAGGGAAGGAGGGAATGCACTACTCCCCACCTTTAAGGTAAGGATAAGCTTTGCCCTGAGGGGCTAATGGTAAAAGAGGTCCATCATGATGGATGGGGGATGCTGGAGGTTATGGTAGGTGGTACCACAGATGGAAATGGGGAGCTGTGCTGGAAGTGGGGGTTGACATGGAAGAAACCTTGGGGAAACAAAGCTGGGGTAAGGGTCCTGTGGGAGGTAGGTTTCAGGGAAAAGGGCAACAAGGAAGATTGTGGGTGGGCAACCAGAGACTGGGGAGAAACTGGAGCAGGTGATTTGGGTTGATCCAGGATAACGGGGGGTTCAGCAGAGGTTGGGTTTGGGTTAGTGAAAACGGGTACCAAAAAAGTAGATGTGGAGAGATTGCAAGGACCTGAAGGAATTTGGTGGCATAGGGCTGGGTAAGGCAGGTTGTTGGAGCAGGGAGCCTAAAATGATTAGTCACACAGTTTGAATACTGAATAATAATGATAATTATAATTATTATAATAATTATCTCAAATGGTCACAGCACATTTTTCATGAACTACAACTAGTTTCATTTTCAAACATTTTAATCCTGTGATGCATGTATGTGAAGAAATCATAATCTATCCCTGTGAAAAAAACCGGTAAACAAACACAAACCTGACAAAAGATGAAATTCATTCAATCATTTATTATAGATGGGTTGGGTAGGTCCACCGATTAAGGCTGCCCAATACTTCTCATTGTAAAGCCCTGTTTTAAGTTGCTTATGATTTTGCCAAACTTTAACCATTTGGGCTGAAATTTAACGTGGTGTTTGCCCCAGGCTGATTTATTATTATTTTTTTTTTTATTTCAGACAGAACAGTTCAGGCATTTCTGAGATTAGGTTTCAGGAAAAATTTTGTTCTTTCCCATTTTAAAAAATCTTGGCAACCTTTTCTCTGAATAGCTCCAATGCCTCCATACTTAGGAGCAGGGGCTTGAAATTTGCCAGGTGGGTGACTTTTGTGTCAGGGATGTGCCTTTTGCTCTCCCTGTACAAATCTTCCCAAATTTATAAGATTTGAAAAATTGCAGTTCACACATGCTCAGTAGAGACCTCTTTGATGTTAGCTGCTAAAACCTCCCCTGATTCCATCCTCATCTGAGCATGGCCAAGCCTCTGATAGCTCCTAACACAGATTGCCTATGCCATCCCCAGAGTGAGTATCCTTCATCCCCTCACAGCTCCCAGTGCTGACCAAATGGTGCATGTGCCATCCTTACAGAGCAACTGAGCATGCTCCAGTCCATGGTAAAGGGGGTTGAGAAGGAATTTTTCTGTAATGGCTGCTCCCAACTGCTCAGGGGCAGGGTGGGGCCAGGCACTGGGATTGAGAGCAGAGAGCCTGTCTCACCTGTGGTCTCACTTACCCCTCCCGGCTGGCACTTCAGGCAGCATGGAGGAGGAAACTGCCTGATTTAAATCCAGAGGAGACATAAGCCAGACCATGGGTGAGGAAAAGGAGTAGGTTAGTACAGAGTCTGGTGAGCCTGTCTGGAGCAGGCAGAGAGAAACTGCGGCTGATAGCCAGGGGAGGAGGAAAGGGCAATCTTAATTCTGGCATTTCCTAACAATTCAATGCTCGACTTTGCCACCGTAATGTTCTTTTAACATAGTTTTTTTTATGTGTGTAATTTATAAATAGTTTGCAAAACTCTCATAATATAAAACTACAAGTGATGGAAAACTGAACATCATGCTTTAAAAAATAATTTATCTTAAAAAAAAAAAAAATCCTATCTTGGAATTACAGCAGTTTTTACTTATTTTAAACCTGTACATTTCAAAAAAAGTTTCTACTTAAGAAGTTTTAACATTTCCATAACTGGCCTTTCTGCTTTCTGTAGCTAGGTGGAGTGTGCGCAACACTGAAATCAAGACATAATAATGGGACTATAATACAAAACTTGGTAAGAAACTAACTGAAAAGGCTTATAATGTTTAAGATATGCCTACATATAAACTTGTTAATTCTTTTTTGGGTATCAACATACTGTGTTGTAACTTTTGGCAATTCTGTAAATAAGATATAACTTAAGTTTGTGTTTTATGCCCCTTATGTAGTGCAACACTTTCACTCCGGCCATCACATTTAATCGTGAGTAATGTGTAAACTATCATCATATTCTGTTTTCCCATCATTGTCTCTGCCTCTGTAATTAACTTAGAGTGTTATGGACAAGATGCAAATGGGAATGGGCACAAGGGAACATTGTTACTCTGATTAAAAAAAATAGAAATAAACTGATACAAGGAGAGAAGAGAAGGGTTTGCTCTTGTTAAAGAGTTACCCTTCAAGATCCCTTGATCAAAGTGACCACTGGAAAATCATTGGTCTTGCTGGTTTCCTGTCCAAATATTAAACAGCAAATTGGTCTTCATTTTTTTTATTGTAGATATTTCAGGCCTCATCTACCTCCATTAGCTTCTGAAAATGTGGTAGGTTGGCAAGATTTTGTTTAAAACCAATAAAATGCATTCTAATCACAGATCTGTAGCTGTAAAAGTAAAGGAAAAGAGATCCACCACCCTGCTTCTGCCTGAACTCTAGCCTACAATGTTGTATAGCGTCGTAGATTTTTAAGGCCCGGAGGGAGAATTATTATCATTGTCTGATCTCCTGCATAACACAGACCATACAATTCCTGCATCAAACCCAGTAACTTCTCAATGAACTGGGGACACAGAGAGCTGAGGAACAGAGGTTAATTGACTTGCCCAAGCTCACACAGGGAGTCTGTGGTTGAGCTGGCAACTGAGCCCAGATCTCCAGTGTTGCATTCCAGTGCCTTCACCACAAGACATGTCTCTTTCTCAAGACTTGGACTCAGTAAAGCACTGTCTTTGGCAGGGAGCATTTGCTTTATAACTGTGTCATTATTCCATGTGAGAACATGGAATTATATGGCAGGTCTGCCTGCAATGACAGGGGACTGGTCTCAGTGATCCAGGAGGTCTCTTCTAGCTCTATCTGCTGTGTTTCTAACATCCATTCTACTCCTCCAGGAACAAGTTCAGAAGTGTTTAGGATTGCCATGGCATCATGGGACAGATAAGGGAGTATCCCATAATTCATCACACTGTGTATACTGAATTGCTGGAAGGAACCAGTATGACTGCCTCTATGGAAGATGTTCGTAGCAGCTTTGTTCTTTGTGTTCCTTCAGACTATGTAGATGAGTGGTAAACCATTAAGTTCCTTTTCAAAAACTTACATAGCACCCTATATTTTTCAAAGTGTTGTAGAAGCATTCATGTGCTTCTTCAGCACTACAGTTATATATGTAGAAATACAATCAACCTTTTTTACCTATGGAGAAAGTGAGACATAGAAAGGTTAAGTGACTTGTCAGGTGGAACTGTGGTTTAGTAGATTAGAAATTGGTTGAGGAGATCTGTATTCTAACCCAATGTACCAGGTGCTCCACTTGTTTCCAAGGCAGAGTATGAGTGCTCCTATCCTTGATACTACACAGATTGGGCTACATTCTCTGCTGTGCCAAAATCTGCTCAGAGAACTGCAGGGGAGGGGAGGAGGAAGAGACTGTGGATGCCAGAAGGAAAGTATTCTCTGACTTGTTCTGTCCTGGCTCCAATGAAGTTTAGAGCAGTTGGTAACAGCCTCCAGGAGAGTGTATGGTAACTGGGGATTGCTGAAGCTCAGCATCCTCTGGCCACTCCCTCTCCCTTTCTGTTGCCCTGCCAAAATCGTGCAACAGGGCTACAAGGCGGGTGGTATAGGAGATGGCCCATTGGGTGCACCATGTATGTTAGAGTCCTGCACCTAGGATGGAAGAATCCCATTCACTGTTACAGACTAGGGACCGAATGGCTAGGAAGCAGTTCTGCAGAAAAGGACCTAGGGGTTACAGTGGACGAGAAGCTGGATATGAGTCAACAGTGTGCCCTTGTTGCCAAGAAGGCTAACGGCATTTTGGGCTGTATAAGTAGGGGCATTGCCAGCAGATTGAGGGACGTGATCATTCCCCTCTATTTGACATTGGTGAGGCCTCATCTGGAGTACTGTGTCCAGTTTTGGGCCCCACACTACAAGAAGGATGTGGAAAAATTGGAAAGAGTCCAGCGGAGGACAACAAAAATGATTAGGGGGTTGGAGCACATGACTTATGAGGAGAGGCTGAGGGAACTGGGTTTGTTTAGTCTGCAGAAGAGAAGAATGAGGGGGGATTTGATAGCTGCTTTCAACTACCTGAAAAGGGGTTCCAAAGAGGATGGAGCTCAGCTGTTCTCAGTGATGGCAGATGACAGAACAAGGAGCAATGGTCTCAAATTGCAGTGGGGGAGGTTTAAATTGGATATTAGGAAAAACTTTTTCACTAGGAGGGTGGTGAAGCACTAGAATGGGTTACCTAGGGAGGTGGTGGATCTCCTTCCTTAGAGGTTTTTAAGGTCAGGCTTGATTTAGTTGGGGATTGGTCCTGCTTTGAGCAGGGGGTTGGACTAGATGACCTCCTGAGGTCCCTTCCAACCCTGATATTCTGTGATTCTAGAGAATGATGTATTTTCTTCTGGTGTTTGGGTTGCAAACACTGGCGCTGGATATTTGATTTACTCTCCACCTACATGTTCATGAAGGAGGCAATCTCTCTGGAGCACAAAGTGAGGGCAGCTACCCCTGCTAACAGTGCTTACTGCCCCAAGAAATGGAATGGATGGGCATGGCAGTTACCCAGCCCTGTCTTCACACACTGCTGAAGGGACTGCAAGGTGGAACTCAGTGGCTGCTCACTGCACTCCCTCAGTATTATGAGAGGTATTCTATCTTGCACACAACGCCTCTTTCCACCACACCGTTGGAGCACCACAGAGGTTTCTCCATCCCTCCCAGATCTCCCCCCCTCTCTCTCATGGTCGTAGTTTGGATCTAAACATTGGAAGCAAAATGTTAAATACATTCAACATAAACCAACAAAGGTAGTAAGAAATTTGAAAGAGTTTATTTAGAAAAACCTAAATCTGACAACTACAACAGGTTGGCTGCGCTCCTTTCAATGTGCTGTGAAAGTGGCTTACTATGCCTTGTAGAGGGCAGATGATTGTTCAGCATCAGTGACTTCCCCTGCAGGAAAGATATGATAGTCTTTGAAAATTTGTGGCAGCTCAGTTTAAAAAAAAAAAGATGGATGATCTAAGAATTAAAATACACAAATCCCAAACTGAGGTCTGAGCTGATGAAAAACATTCCGTTTCTGCCTTTACCAAGAGATGTTAGGATACCACAGAATCCATCCTGGATGTTTGAGGACACATATCCCATAGTTCATCCTGGATGATTAAGAACACATCTGCTTCCTTTTGTCAAGGCATTTATTTCCTGTGTTGTTGATGGAGTGGGTACACATCTTTCAGCTCTTTCTGAATTCTGCATTACTTCCGATCCACAAATGTGCAAAAACTATATATGAAACCATACCTGTCGACTAAATTGAATCTTAAGGAAGGGTTGAGTTCGTATGTGGATACAATTTATTACTAGTTAAGTACTGGTCATGACCTTGCAAAATAATCCACCAGCACAGACCCTTACGTCCACAGAGTTCCATTGACACAAATGGGGCCTCATATGGAAGGATGCCTCTTAATTTGAAGATCCCTTTGACAAAATGGGACCTAAATTCCTAATGGATATAGGTATGTACATTAAAGTTTATAGCTTTAAATTAAGTTACTGCCCCAAGAAATGGAATGGATGGGCATGGCAGTTGGCTATTCCATACAAGAAATATGAGGGAGAGATGGTTGAGCACAGGACTGGGAGCCAAAAGCTCCTGAGTTCTTACCTGGCTTTGACGGAGGACTGATTCTTGCTTTGTGCCAAGCAAGCAGTCGGTGCAGTAGGTGAGGGGAGTTCCTCATCTGTAGCTATTTTCTACCATCCTTGTTCCAAAAAAATTATTGGAGCAGACTTAGGGCTGCATTAAACTATGCTGGCTTCTAATGGTCCCTAACGGGCCACTTCACTGGTGGGGATCACCAGAGTGCAATACATTTCAGCCTGCCCCTCCCCACTCCCTATGCCTCTTTGCGTTGAAAGAGGTGTGGGATAGAGTTGAGACCATGATCTGGGCCTTAATCTGGGGCCTTGGGTGAAGTAAAGCCTTAATCGCTGTCTTTATCCCATTTGTAAAGTGGGGATGATAATCCTTAGCTGTCTCACAAGTGTGTGCTAAGGATAAATTAGGTAAAGTTTGTAAATGAAAAATATTACAAGTAGTGAGCATTAATGTTCTATAATGTAATTTAGCTATAAACATTTTGTTTGTCGATTTCCTCATCATTGAGAAATTCGCGAATCTGGTACATACTACAAAATCTTTTCATAAAGCTGTAATCTTCTTTTTGCCTCGCTGTTACTAGGACAAAAGTTGTTGTGTAAATTATGCCAGGACTGCCCTTTGATTAGACTAGAAATTAAGAATTTATTCAAACTGGCTTGCATTGCTCAGTATTTTTTAAAGAGGAACATGTTTCACAAGGGATATCTATGTTGCGATGTAAAGTACATGTACAGTGATTAGAACAGGAGTACTTGTGGCTTCAAAAGGTTTTTTTTCTCTTATTTAATTGGCCTCTCAGAGTTGGTAAGACAACTCCCACCTGTTTATGCTCTCTGTATGTGTGTATATATATCTCCTCAATATTTATTCCACTCTATATGCATCCGAAGAAGTGGGCTGTAGTCCATGAAAGTTTATGCTCTAATAAATTTGTTAGTCTCTAAGGTGCCACAAGTACTCCTGCCACAAGTACTCTTTTTGCGGATACAGACTAAACACGGCTGCTACTCTGAAATCTGTACAGTGATTGCTACTGAAAAGACAGCATTCACCAACTGCTACTACGTACTAGTGTCTAAGAAACTGCAAAGGTTTCCTACCCTAAATATCAGAAGATACCTTCGATACCACTGTGTGGTAACATTTAGCAAATATTGACATTTCGTAACAACAGTATAAATAGTTTTCTTTGGATATTTTTGTTGATAAGGGCTCAGTTGTGCCTGTAATGAACTGTCCTGCATTGTGGGGAGATTTGTGCCTTAGGGAGGCAAAATGGCTTTTGAACTCCCAGGTGCGCAGGGGCAATGTGCTCATTGGTATACCTCTTAATGGGATGCAGCATATGTTTCCCACTGCAGCAAACCGGTTTGGCAGTGCAGGGGTGGGACATATGGTGGTCAGTGCCCTTATTTTGCACAAACAAAGGTTTTTAATACAATTACAATAGAATATAGTGTAATATAAATAATTGGGATGTGGTACTGCTTTGTATTAAAGTAGTATTTTTGAATCAATCTTAGTAGTGATAACAGCCATGAATTTTGAGTCAGAAATGTCTGTTGAAGTGCATAGAAGGCTTTTCAAAGGATTATTTTTCCACAAAAGATTAAGGACCAGATTCTGATCACAGATACACCAGAACATACCCGGAGTAACTCCATTTCCTTCAATGTTAGTAATTTTAGTGGAGCTACATCAATATTCTTCAAGTGTAACTGAGATTTGAAATTGGTCCAAACTCTGAAATCTCTAATTTTGAACAATGTGTATATTTAACATACAAATACAGTAAGGTTTTTTAATAGGTTGAGATGCTGTATTTCCATTTAGTTAACTTGCTGATGGATTTTCTTCTTTTGTATATTTCTTTCATTCCTTTCCTTCTAAAAACGGAAAGCCATATTATGCCCTGGCCAACTCCCATGGAACTCCATTGACATCTAGGGGGCAGTAGAGGGGTAAATCAAGTCAGAATTTGACCCTGAATCTGTATTCTACATAACACGCACACTTCTGTGTTGGATAAGTCCGACCTTAGAAGATGCCTTCGAGAGATCTCTGCATTTTCTTCCGTTTATCAATTTCTTCCTTCCTTCTCTTGCTGTCCACTTCTTTCACATTCTAACTGCTACATCATTAGTCATTTGTTTCTCTCTTCCTGCTAAAATGCTGAGTCTTCCACCTACCATTTCTCCCTATTATGCTTCTTTTTAGTGGTTCCAGTTGAACACCAACTATAAGAAAAGCATCAAACTGTTTATATGAAATATGTGGTTCTTACTTTGTCCCATTTCCAGATCTGACATATATGCATGTAGGAAGGAAGATGAAGTAGGTAAGCGTGGTAACTGAAAAATATGTTTTATAGGAACAACTGCTTACATAAGTGATTTAAAAATATCCTTCCAGTTAAAACATTTTTTAAAATGTAGATTCTGTATTAGTATCACAAAAATAAATATCTTTCTTTGAAAAGACGACTTTACAGATAGTTTTGAAAATCACCCCCTGAAGGTTTAGGCACTTTTGTCTCATTTTAGCATAAGCAGGTAGTAATATATTAAAGCTTATTTAAACAAGGAAATAACCTATGGAGACTCTAGCCCCTTTGCAGGCTGACTCTGGCAAACCTTTTTCTGAACTTTACACAGAAAATCAACTTTGCAGAATACTGGCGCAACAGGGGACTGTTCTTAGTCTGACTTTGCTATGGTTTACCATGAGGATTTAGTGACAGAGTCCTGTGGCACCTCATAGACTAACAGACGTATTGGAGCATAAGCTTTTGTGGGTGAATACCCACTTCGTCAGATGCATGTAGTGGAAGTTTCCGGAGGCAGGTATAAATATGCAGGCAAGAATCAGTCTAGAGATAACGTTCAATCCGGGAGGATGAGGCCCTCTTCTAGCAGTTGAGGTGTGAGCACCAAGGGAGGAGAAACTGCTTTTGTAGTTGGCTAGCCATTCACAGTCTTTGTTTAATCTTGAGCTGATGGTGTCAAACTTGCAAATGAACTGAAGCTCCGCAGTTTCTCTTTGAAGTCTGGTCCTGAAGCTTTTTTTGCTGCAGGATGGGTACCTTTAAATCTGCTATTGTGTGTCCTGGGAGATTGAAGTGTTCTCCTACAGGTTTTTGTATATTGCATATTGCCATTCCTAATATCTGACTTGTGTCCATTTATCCTTTTATATAGGGACTGTCCAGTTTGGCCGATGTACATAGCAGAGGGGCATTGCTGGCACATGATGGCGTATATTACATTGGTGGACGTGCAGGTGAATGAACATTTTATTAACATTTTTATTAATGACCTTGGCACAAAAAGTCATTGTACTAATAAAATGTACAGATGACACGAAACTGGGAGGTATTGCCAATATGGAGGAGGACTGGAATATCACACTGGAATATCTGAACAACCTTGAAAATTGGAATAATAGAAATGGGAATAATCGTGCAAAGTGCAAGATCATGCACTTAGGGACTAACAACTAGAATTTTTGCTATCAGTTGAGGATGTATCAGTTGGAAGCAAGTAGCGACAGAGGAGAAATATGTAGGTGTATTGGTGGATCACAGGATGACAATGACCTTCAGTGTGATGCAGCTATGAAAAAGGCTAATGCAGTCCTAAGATGCATCAGGTGAGGTATTTCCATAGAGAGATGGAAGTGTTAGTAGAGGTCTCCCCAATCTCTTGTAGAATACTGTGTGCAGTTTTGGTGTCCCATGTTTAAGAAAGATGAATTCAAACTAGAAGAGGTGCAGAGAAGGGCCACGAGGATGATCAGAGCTATGGAAAAGCTACTTTGTGAGAGGAGACTCAGAGCGTGGCTTGTTTAGCCTAACCAAAAGAAGGCTGAGGGAAGATACGATTGCTCTCTATAAATACATCAGAGGGATAAAAACCAGGGAGGGAGAGGAGTTATTTAAGTTAAGCACCGATGTGGACACAAAGAACAAATGGATATAAACTGGCCATCAACAAATTTAGGCTTGAGATTAGATGAGTTCTGGAACAGCCTTCCAAGAGGAGTGGAGGTGGTGGGTGACGCAAAAAACCTCACTGGCTTCAAGACTGAGCTTGATAAGTTTATGGAGGGGATGGTATGATGGGACTGTCTACAATGGCATGTGACCCATCAGCGACTGCCAGTAGCAAAAATCCCCAATGGTTTGAGATGGGACACTAGATGGAGAGGGCTCTGAGTTATGACAGAGAATTCTTTCCCAGGTGTCTAGCTCGTAGGTCTTGCCCACATCCTCAGGGTCCCACTGATTGCCATATATGGGATTGGGAAGGAATTTTCCCTCAGGTCAGATTGGCATAGACTGTTTTTTTTTGTTTTTTGTTTTAATCTTCTCTGCAGCATGGGGCATGGGTCACTTGCAGGTTTAAACCAGTGTAAAGGGTAGATTACCTGTAATTTGAAGTCTTTAAACTCAGCCAGAGTTTAGGGGTCTATTACAGGAGTGGGCAGGGTGAGGTTCTGTGGCAATGTGCAGGAGATCAGACTAGATGATCATGATGGTCCCTTCTGACCTTAGAGTCTATGAGTCTGTTTATGAGTCTAGAATGGATGCAAATTAATAAAATGCAGCCGGAGATTTCAGCCATCTAGGCTAGTTGCTAAAATGCTGCTAGGGGCAGGATTAGCAGAAGGAGAACTCTTACAAGAATCTAGGAGGAGGTACTTTTCAATTGGGCAAATAGACCCACTGGGATAAAAAATGTGTTTAGGATGAGTTAGTTAGCTAATGGATTTAATCCATTAGCTAACTCATCCTAAACACATTTTTTATCCCAGTAATCACATTGGAGGGCTCAAACATACAGGAACCACTCTTAACTGTTATACAGAAAAAGCCACAATGCTATTATCCTTTTAAATTTTAGGGTTTTGAGCACAACAGTAATTTTTATTTCAAGGAAAACCCTATTGCTATAGCAAGCCCAGCATACATTACATCTAATTTTTTGTCTGTACATGAAGAATTCATTTCATGTTAAGCAAAACTACAAGAGTAACATCGCTGTGTCACATTACTTGCTAGTCACTCATGCTATTGTGGACAATTATAGGGATATGGATTACACAGCCAACATATGACATTTTAAAATGACATCTTAATGAAGGGCCCAATCCTGTGAAGTCTCCCACAAATCTTTGGTTAAGGAATAGAGACTGATCATCATAGGGAGACATTACTATCAGAATAATGCAAGTGATGTATGTCACAAACAACAGTCACAAGTGCAATGTGTGTCTGTATTGCAGTGTTGCATGCTATACAGTAGTTGTATTTTAGTGGTCGTAGTGGTGACTAGGGAAATGCATAGTTGTTTCTCATGGTGAGGGTTATGGGGTCTAATTCACCACTAGGTCATCTCCTTCTGGCTGCTCTGGGGATTAGATCTTTCCAGGGCCAACACCCACTTCTGCTGCTTGCATGCCCTTCTCTCTCTCTCTCTCTCTCTCTCTCTCATTCTGTGACTCTGGGTGCTACCCTTTGTGGCTCGGCCCTCTGGCCAGGTCACTATAATCCTCCACTTCTGGCATAGAAAAGTCTCTCTATCCAAAATGCCAGTCTTCCCTTCACTGCAGGCTAGTAGGAGAACCCAGGCCCACCCTCTACTCTGGGTTCCAGTCAAGGGGATCCTATATCTAGCAACTGTGGTCTGCTTTCCCCCAGGCCTTATTGCTATTTCCCTGGACTCCTTCCTACCTTTTCTGGCTCCCCCCTCTCTGGGTTTACCAGCCCAAACTCCCTCCTCCCAGCAAGTAACAGCAGACTGCTTAACTCCAGCCCCAAACACACCTCCTGTCTCCCAGGGAGTGACTGTGGACTACTTCCCATGCAGTCCTCTCGGCTGCCAACTTCCTGGGTTTATTCCAGCCCCCCTCCAATTCCTTCTCAGCTGGACTCCATCATCAATCAGCCTTTCAAGCTTTGGTTCTCTCCCAGGTGCAGTCTATCAGATTAATTAACCTAATTTAACCTTCTCTGTCTTGTGTGGGGTGGACACCCCCATCATAGTCAGTATGAGAACATTGATGCCTTACTATTGATATCCATAGATATACATACATTTGGATAATGTCACTTGGGGCCCGATCCTGAATTCTTTGTACAGTCAAAAATCTCATTGAAGTCAACAGGCATTTTAGGTATCAAAAGAATTCAGGACTGTGGCACTGCTGAACATTTAGGCCCTAATCCTGCAAGTTGTCCCACACAGGCAGACCCTGCATGAGTGTGGAGCCCCATTAACTTCAGTGAGGCTCTGTGTGTGCACAGGAATTCAACTGCACAGACAACCTGCAGGTGGAGTCTCCTTCCTTGGAGGTTTTTAAGGCCCGGCTTGACAAAGCCCTGGCTGGGATGATTTAGCTGGGAATTGGTCCTGCTCTGAGCAGGGGGTTGGACTAGATGACCTCTTGAGGTCCCTTCCAACTCTGATATTCTATGATTCTATGATCAGGGCCTTTGGTTGTTTAGAAAATAATGCAATGCTCATGCACAGTTCACTATTTTCACTATAACTTTTCTCTATCAAAAAATGTCCTCCCCAAAATTAGCAAAGCACCCATTCCTTACAGAGGTCTCGCAGAGATGCCACATCTGAAGTTTTAAAGCCAGACCAGCCTGGAGTTATCCCAATGCCAAAAAGCATCTGAACAATTTTCCAGCAGAAAATCCTCATTCTGTTTTATTTCTTGTACAACTAAAAAATGACAGGATGTTCTTCAAACATCATAAATAAATAAATGTGGATTGTAAACAAGCACAAAGAAATTCAGGTGAAAGGTAGTTTTTGAGGAAAGATATAAAGCACTGAAAACAGGGCCTTGGAGAGAAAATTCTATCTTAACTATAACTGTAGTCACTACTGCAATGCTGATACAATACAGTATCATTCAGCTGAAAATTGGTAGAGTCTATTAAAGCTCAATTAGCACTTATATTCCTAAGTGATAAAAAGGTTCATTCAAGGATTTCTCTTACTCCTGAAGTCTCTACACAAGGACTATTCAAGCAAAACTCCCATTGACATGAAGGAAAGGACTACAGGATACATTACCCATTAAGACTATCTTGTGTATGGAGTATGAATAAGAGAGACATTAATGAACAATTACTTTCCTCTTAAATCATACAAGAAGATTAACACCTTGAAGACTAAAATAAAAAAAGAGCAGTCAAGAACATTTTTATGGTCTGTTTTTGAAGTAGAAATTCAGCCTGAACATTGTGTGTGAACAAGCTGCATGGAAACTATTTAAAAACACCATAATAGAGGCTCAAACTAAACATATACTGCAAATGAAAAAGAAAAACAGTAAGAGGACCAAAAGTGTCACCATGGCTAAATAGAGAAAAAGAGGTGGCTAGAGGCAAAAACACATCCTTTAAAAATTAGAAGTCAAATCCTACTGAGGAAACTAGAAAGGAGCAAATTAGGCAGGCCAAAAAAGAATTTGATGAGCATCTAGCAAAAAGACACAAAAACAAACCGCATTTAAATAAAAAAGTATATCAGAAGCAGGAAGCCTGCTAAATAACCAGCATCTCAATCATCCAGTGGTCCCACTAAAGGGGCACTCAAGGAAGACAAGGCCATCGCTAAATGAATTTTTTGCATCAGTCTTCATTGCAGAGAAGGTAAAGGAGATTTCCACCCCTAAGACATTTTTTTTTAGGTGAGAAATCTGAGGTGTCAGTAGAGGAGGTTTTGGAGCAAATTGATAAATTAATCCTGTAGTAATATGTAACCAGGACCAGATGGTTTTCACCCAAGAGTTCTGAAGGAACTCAAATATAAAATTGCAGAACTATGGCCTGTTGCATGTATCACTTAAATCAGCCTCTATATTAGATGACTGGCGGATAGCTAATGAAATGTTGATTTTTTAAAAAAGGCTCCAGAGGCTATCTTTGCAATTACAGGCCCGTAAGCCTAACTTAAGTACCATGGTTGAAACTATAGTAAAGAACAGAATTATCTGACACATAGATGACCATGATATGTAGGGGAAGAATTAATATGGCTTTTTAAAAGAGAAATCATGCATCACCAATCTACTAGAATTATTTGAGGGAGGTCAAATATTTAAATAAAGGTGATCCAGTGGGTATAGTGGGAATTTTCAGAAAGTCTTCGACAAGGCCCCTCTCCAAAGGCTCTTAAGAAAAGTAAGTAGTCATGGGATAAGAGGGAAGGTCCTCTAATGGATCAGTAACAGGTTAAGAGATAGGAAACAAAGGATAGGAATAAATGGTCAGTTTTCGCAGTGGAGAGAGGTAAATAGTGGGGTCTTCCAAAGATCTGTACTGGGACCAGTGCCATTCAGCATATTTGTTAATGATCTGGAAAAGAGAAGAAACCATGAGGTGGCAAAGTCTGCAGATGATACAAAATTCCTTAAGATAGTTAAGTCCAAAGCTGATGGCAAAGAATTATAAAAGGATCTCATAAAACTGGGTGATGGGGCGAGAAAATGCCAGTTGAAATTCAGTGTTGATTAATGCACATTGGAAAGCAAAATCCCAACTCTACATACAAAATGATGGGGTCTAGGGGTAGGTCCACACTACCCGCTCGATTCGGTGGGTAGAGATCGATCTTCTGCGATCGATTTATCGCGTCTCATCTGGACACGATAAATCGATCCCAGAAGCGCTCCCCCGTCGACTGCGGAACTCCTGCTCGCCGAGAGGAGGAAGCGCTGTCGACAGGGGAGCTGGCCTGCGCCGCGTGGACCCACAGTAAGTAAACTTAGTTTGATCTAGGAAACGTCGACTTCAGCTATGCTATTCTCGTAGCTGAAGTTGCGTTTCCTAGATCGATCCCTCGCCCCAGTGTGGACCAGCCCTAAGTTAGCTGTTATCACTCAAGAAAGAGATCTTGTAGTCATGGACAGTTCTCTGAAAACATCTACTCAACGTGCAGCAGCAGTCAAAAAAGCTAAAAATGTCAAGCATTCTTAAAACTACAGAACCCACCTGGGGAAGTGAGGAAATAGATTGACCGAGTGAGACGGGTACCCAGAAGTCACCTACTACAGGACAGGCCCAACAAGGAAAATAACAGAACACCACTGGCCATCACATACAGCCCCCAGCTAAAACCTCTCCAGCACATCATCAACGATCTACAACCTATCCTGGAAAACGATCCCTCACTCTCACAGAACTTGGAAGGCAGGCTAGTCCTCGCTTACAGACCACCCCCCAACCTGAAGCAAATACTCACCAGCAACTACACACCACTCCACAGAAACACTAACCCAGGAACCAAACCCTGTAACAAACTTTGTTGCCTACTCTGTCCCCATATCTACTCTAGCGACACCATCAGAGGACCCAACCACATCAGCCACACCATCAGGGACTCATTCACCTGCACATCTACTAATGTGATATATGCCATCTTATATCAGCAATGCCCCACTGCCATGTACATTGGCCAAACCAGACAGTCTCTACGAAAAAGAATAAATGGACACAAATCGGACATCAGGAATGGTAACATACAAAAGCCAGTAGGAGAACACTTTAATCTTCCTAGATGTTCTATAACAGATTTAAAAGTAGCCATACTTGAAGAAAAACACTTCAGAAACAGACTTCAAAGAGAAATTGCAGAACTAAAATTCATTTGCAAATTTAACACCATTAATTTGGGCTTGAATAGGGACTGGGAGTGGCTGGCTCATTACAGAAGCAACTTTTCCTCTCCTGGAATTGACACATCCTCATCAATTATTGGGAGTGAACTACATCCATCCTGATTGTATTGGCCCTATCAACACTTGTTCTCCACTTGTGAGGTAACTCCCTTCTCTTCATGTGTGAGTATAACAATGCCTGCATCTGTAATTTTCACTCCATGCATCTGAAGAAGTGGTTTTTTCCCCACGAAAGCTTATGCTCAAATAAATCTGTTAGTCTTTAGGGTGCCACCGGATTTCTTGTTGTTTTTGTGGATACAGACTAACAGGCTACCCCGATACCTAACAATATTACAAAAGGGATAGATCGAAAATATCATAACGCCACTATATAAATCCATTGTACACCCACATCTTGAATATTGCATGCTGTTCTGGTTGCTCCATCTCAAAAAAGATATTAGAATTGGAAAAAGTACAGAGCAGGGCAATAAAAGTGATTGGGGTATGGAACAGTTTCTATTTGAGAAGAGATTAAAAAGACTGGGACTGTTCATCTTAGAAAAGAGATGACTGAGGAGGGTATGATTGTATAGACTTCTATCATGAATGGTGTGGAGAAAGTGAATAAGGACGTATTATTTATCTCCACATTATACAAAAACCAGGGGTCACCTAGTGAAGTTATTAGGCAGCAGGTTTAAAACAAACAAAAGAAAGTACTTCTTCACACAACACACAGTCCATCAGTGGAACTCATTGGCGGGGATTGTTGTGTAGGCTGAAAGTATAACTGGGTTAAAAAAAGAATTAGAAAAAAGTTCATGGAGGATAGGTCCATTGGTGGCTATTAGCCAAGATGGTCAGGGATGCAACCCCATGCGCCGAGTGTCCCTAAACCTCCAACTGCTGGAAGCTGGGACCACTGCACCGGGGGAGCCCAGAGCCCTTTAAATCTCCGCCGCGGAAGCCAGTGTGGTCCGGCACGGCATACTGGCTCTTGCCCGTACGCCGTACCGGACCGTACTGGCTTACTTTCACCTCTGGCTAGAAGTAGAATAAGATCTTCTCCCCACTTTGTAATCAATTGCCCTGTTGAATGAATGAGGTGTGAATAAGGAAGGCATGGAAGGCAGGCATTTCCAGACAGCTGCAACCCTTGGAGAGGGGATGGGAACCAGACCAGATCAGTAGAACAGGTCAGCCACCAACTCGCCGCTCGCCTCCTCAGCCCCACACCACCCCGGCTCACCTACTCAGCCCCCCGCCACTGCCGCCGGCTCACCTGCTTCCCTGCCACTGAACTCCCGCTCGCCTCCCCAGCTCCCCATCCCCTCCCGGCTCGCCTGCTCACCCCCCGCCACTGCCCACCTGCTCACCTCCTGAGCTGCCTCCTCCCCCACCGCCAGCTCACCTGACCCCCCGCCACTGCCCGCCCGCTTGCCTCCTCAGCCCCCCTCCTTCACCTACTGCTTGTCTACTCACCCCCGGGCCGCATGTTGTGCAGGCCTGTATTACAGATTGATCTATTTTATATCAGAGTAAAAATTCAGCCCTGTGGGCACAATGCTCATTTGTCTTACTAATTGGCCTTGAACTGGGGGAAGGATAGCTCAGTGGCTTGAGCATTGGCCCGCTAAACCCGGGGTTGTGAGTTCCCTCCTTGAGGGGGCCATTTGGGGATTTAGCTGGGGAGTGGTCCTGCTTTGATCAGGGGGTTGGACTAGATGAGTTTCTGAGGTCCCTTCCAACCCTGATATTCTATGAACAAATGGAAGTGGACTCTGTGCTACCATGTGACTTCTAGAACTAATACTTTGAAATTAGTCAAGGGGTTTGCAAACTTTGGGCCTGATTTTGAGAAGCACTAAAACCTCCCCCCCCTTCCAGTAGTGAGGGCTCACCCCTCAGGAAAATGCCCATTGCCAATATATAATATTTGGGCAAATATACAATGATTGGCTGCAATTACTCTTGTCAAAAAGGCCACCCGAATTTAGTAGAGATTAAATCAGTTGGTGCTACAGAAATTAGATAGGATTCTTATTCAGCTTACTCTGAAACCTACTGATTTTAATACAGAATGCTAGTTTTTAAACTATCCCATAGAATTTAATCCCTTCTATATTATTCTATAGGTTGATTTAAAAGCTCTGTAGAAAGGTTCTCATTCTTTATTAGATTCTGTATGACTTTTCCATAAGGCTATATTCATACTTTTTAATGTGGAAAACCAACCTATATTTCAAACCAAGGCATGCATTCTAATAGAGTTAACACCTGGAGTGTATTAGATGTGAATATCAATCTTCAGGTCAGTTCAGTGGCCTGGTATATTGCTTTATTTCTAAGGCAGTAAGAAAACTGCAGGCAGTGATTTTGTTGTGGAAGCAGTAACTGTCAGCACTCACTGAAACTTTTTATACTTGCCACACATGCGAGTGATGTTTCAACCCCATGTAACTCACTCTAATTTGGCCTGGCCACCCCTTCGTCAGGTTGGAAAATCTGAGTGAGTAGCGTTGCACCTGATGGATGGGGATGCAATGCCACTCAGATTTGGCCCAGCCTCCCCATCATCATACCCCAGTGGGGGGCAGTGGTGGAGGCAGGCAAGGAGGAATACAGGGTCAGGGACCCATGCTGGTCGGGGTCAGGCTTCCCAGTAGGCTCATCTTGCTCGCTGCTCTGTGCTGAGCACCACACCCTGCCTCAGCCCTGCTGATACCATCCTCCCAGTTCTGCCTCCACCAAAGCAGCAGCAATCCTGAGCATGCTTGAGGACTTTGCCTTTAGCAGCTGCTTGACTGCACCTGGGTTTGGGTTTGGGCGTCCCTGGGGAATGTGGACAGGTAAGGGATGGGATTTATGCCTCCTGCGAAGTTCAAATCTGAGATAGGGGAGTCCCAGTGGTGCCAGCCCTCCATAAGGAGAAGAGGTGTCTCTGAGCTGGAGCTGGCTCTAGGGTGCAGGGACTCACTCCCCCTGCTCTCCTAAGGCCTAGAGGGAGGATATCCAGCCCCCGTTGAAGAGTAAGGGACCCAGCTGCCAATGAGACACCTAGTCAGAAAACTAAGAATTTAGGTTCCTGCACTCCCACAACCGTGTCCAGAAGCCCCCACCCCACCCTGCTACCCCACCACACCTCTGTCTTGAGAGCACCTCTACACATACCTGCCAAGCATGATGGAGGGTCAGTTGAGCCAAGTTTGAGTGGTATTGTGACCCTGTGTGCTAGCTTGAACTGACTGCACCAAAACTTTAACCAACTATGGCTGCAACTTCTTTTTGTGTGTGTGTGGGGGGTGTGTGTGGCGGTGGTGGTGAAATCACAACTTTTAAATTAAAAAAAATGAGCCATATTTATTTCTGAAATCAGGAATTGCAAATGATGTTGGGGTTTGCTGGGACTGGGAGTATCATAAAGGTGATGGTTTCCAGTCTCTCAGCAGATGCAGGTGGGAAAGAAGGGATTAGTGCAATTCGTAACACATTTTTGTGTAACTGTATGCGTTTACTGTTGGCTTAGCTGGAGAGGGCAATGAAGATATAGTACAAAATTTCTATTTAGCCACTCCTCATATTGGCATGAGACCAAGAGCTCCATTACTCAACTGTTGTCTTGACTCTCTGCTCCCCTGGGTTAACTTGAGCAACTTTGTTCCCTGATAGCTGTGGTTAGGTGAGCACAGAGCCGATACTGAAACACCACCTCACAACATCCAATTCATTGTTAATATGTAATTAGCCAGGAAATTCTGACAATCGAAGAAAGAAAACTCTACTGTATGTGATTATGACTTCGTCAGATATAAAGGGCCATATGAAAAAAAATACCGCAGGTTGAATAACAAAGCACAGCTTGTATTTGAACTTGGTTGCGGTGAATTAAAATGAATTCCCCAAGTCCCTTCACTCATGGTTGCTTTAAATTTTGTAGCATTTTCCAACCCTCTTGCTCCATCAGGGTCATGAGTGATTAATTTTGTTCACTTAATCTCAACCTGACATTTTTACTGCCCATCCTTCCCAAATTTTAATGGTATAATCTCACTTTAAACGTTTTAAATTTGTAGTTCACCTTTTTCATAGACAAAATGCTGGTTTTTATTTTGCATTTTTAAAAATGCATTTCTTTTCTGTGCATCATTCAAACTGAATCAATAACAACATATGCTCTGCAGAAATTGGGAATGTTTGTGACATTCATATTGACCACTGAAGTCTGCACAGTTGCTTTTTTTGTCCTAAATTTATGACTGTATAATTAAATAAGTCTGCAAGCAATTTTAGTCTTATCCTCAATAAGGGTGTGTAGCAAAGAATTAATAAGAGTGGCCAGAATTTAATATTGTGAGCAAAATTCTTCTTTGTGAGCTGCACTACAGATCGTTATTGTATATTCTGCATGCTGAACCCTTACTGATGTTAATGAAAGTTCAGTGCACATGATGGGACTATTCAGTACAGATCTGCAGTGTAGATAAGGGCTCCACAGCCTAGCTTCGAGAGAAGAACTCTGCCCTAAATATATAGTTTTGGAAGATCTAATATAACTTTATACTAGACCAACTGAGGAATTTTGCATTATACCTAAACATTTACAGAAACATTACTGTAATCCGGTGTAGCTAGCATAAGAGAATACCATAGTCAGGTTATTGTGGGTCAAATTTCCAACGTGACCTGAATCTGACATCTGTTTGCATATGTCTTAAATGTGCAGTTTTTGAAAGCTACCGCTTATGCATATAATTGCATTTGCACACACAACTATTTGTGTTCTATTCATGCTTGGTTTAGTATACACATCAGCTGTTGCATGTTTTGATTTCTATCATTTGTGCTCACAAGTGCTACTCTGGAAAAATTGCATGAACAAATGTTTGCACAACAACAGCTGCAAACTGAGTTGAGGCTTCTTTGAAAATCTGGCCAATGTAAGTATCATTCTGCATCAGTGGTACTTGCAATACCTACAGGTGGATGATGTAGTTGTAGTCCCCTTCCTATTCACAGTATGAGGTTGTTCAAGATGTGTAAAAAGCCCGAAGGGAGATTTCCCTAACTTTGGGAAAATGGGCTTGAGGCTCCTCTGTGTGCTGTGCACTGTGTGTCAGCGTGTGTGTCAGACAAGACCCACTCAGACAAACCATGAGGAACAAGGTTAGTCTGTGAAGAACAGGATTACAGTCCAGGAGCCTCCTCTCTGCTTGCCTGCTACATGTTCCCAGCTCAGTCAGTACTGAGACCTCCTGCTGGGAGGGGACTTTGTATTATATAAAGTCCTTACAAACATATCTTAACTCCCACAATAACTAAACCCCAAAACAAACAAGCCCATGTTCGCCATTTGTCTCATTTACTCTCCTCTCAGGGGGGTCACCAGCACCCGAACTGTGGCTATGCCACCCCTTTCCCTGAGGCTCAGCCCCCATGCTGCTCCTCGCCCTGGAAGCCACCTGTAGGAATGTGTTGCTCCCTAATCACAAGCCTTGAAGAACGGCAAACTGTTCCCTTAGCAATGAGGCAGGAGTGACCTTGTTCTAGCGCCTATGTTTGGAAAACTTATTGGCAACCTGACATCACCTTTGCAGCTGGTGTTCACGCGCTCAAGAGATGGGTTCGTTATCTTATGTGCATGTATACTGCTTGGCTTTTCTATGCGCAAGAATGTAACCACTAAGAAGAGTTGTAAACAAAGTAAGGAGAGAAATAAAACCCCCAGGAAAGTTTTCCTGGGAGGCTTTTTGCAAGAGGCTTGTAAAGCTCTCTGGCTACCAACAAACCTGGCGTTCTGTTTCCTTTCCTGTGTCGTCACCACAGCCACCCCCGCTTGTCTTCGCCCCCCCATCTCTTGCCTTATGTCCAGTAAAAAGTGGGAACGCATAGCTGTAATCCGGCATAGCTAGTGTAAGAGAATACCACAGTCAGGTTATTATAGGTCAGATTACCAGAGTGACCTGCATCTGACATCTGTTTGCACATGTCTTAAATGTGCAGTTTTTGAAAGCTACCGCATGTGCACACAAATAATTGCATCTACACACACAGGAGCCTTTAGAGCAGCGTTTCTCAAACTGGGGTCTGCGGACCCCTGGAGGTGGTGCCTGCAGGCAGGGGCAGCGTGCGGATACCCCCTAGCCCCGCACCTAGGAACCCAGCCCAGAGGGATGTGCTGGTTGCTTTTGGGAGCCGCCAACGGTAAGCGCCACCCAGCTGAGCCTGCACCCCTCACCCCCTCCCACACCCTAACGCCCTGCCTCAGCCCGGAGCCTGCACCCAAACTCCCTCCCAGAGCCCGCACCCCCCCCGCACCTCTTCCCTCCCAGAGACTGTCCCCACGCCCCCTCCTGC
This sequence comes from Chrysemys picta bellii, assembly GCF_011386835.1. Taxonomy (NCBI): domain Eukaryota; kingdom Metazoa; phylum Chordata; order Testudines; family Emydidae; genus Chrysemys; species Chrysemys picta. The sequence goes on along the minus strand of NC_088792.1, from coordinate 46,678,221 downwards.
ACCCAAACTCCCTCCCAGAGCCTGCCCCCCTCTGCACCCAAACTCCTTCCCAGAGCCCGCACCCTGCAACCCAACCCCCTGCTCCAGCCTGATGAAATTGAGAGTGGGGGAGAGCGAGCGATGGAGTGGAGATGGAGGGAGTGGGGGAAGGGGCATTGGAGAAGGGGCAGGGCCTTGGGGCAGGGGTGGGGCAAGGCTGAGCAGGGGGCCTTAGGGGGTCCCTGACAATTTTTAAATCAAAAGGGGGGTCCTTGGGTTGCTGAAGTTTGAGAATGTTAGAGTGTGCAATGAGCTCAACCTACAGAAGCAAAGTGTGCAACCCTCTAGTGTATTCATGAACAAAACAAACAGAAGTCACAGCTTTAAATATTTAGGGTTACCATATTTAAAAAATAAAAAAAGAGGACACTCCACGGGGCTCTGGCCCCGCCCCTTTTCCCACCCCTGGTCCCGCCCCAACTCCGCCCATTCCCCGCCCATTCCCCCAAAGTCCCCGCCCTAACTCCCCCTCCTCCCTCCCAGCCACGCGAAAAGGGCTGCCCAAGCGCTACCGGCTTCACGGTTTGCCGGGCAGCCCCCAGACCCTGTGGCCCCAGCTGGCGCTTCCCCAGCGCAGCTGGAGCCCGGGAGGGGAAGCGCCCGGCCGGGGGCGCAGGGTCTGGAGGCTGCCCGGCAAACCTGTGAAGCCGGTAGCGCTCGGGCTTCGGGCAGCCCCTATCCCTCCGGACCCTGCATCCCCAGCTGGGCACTTCCCCTCCCGAGCTCCAGTTGCTCTGCTCCTCCCCTGACTCTTCGGCTCTGTTTAAGAGCTGAGCTGCCTGAGCGCTCCGGCTTCGGGCAGCCCCCTTGCCTCCGGACCCCAGCCGCCGGCCGGGCACTTCTCCTCCCCGGCTCCAGCTGCTCTGCTCCTCCCCTGATTCAGACTTTGGCTCTGTTTAAGAGCCAAGCTGCCCGAGCCAGTGCTACGGGCTTCGGGCAGCCCCCGTGCCTCCGGACCTCAGCCGCCGGCCAGGCACTTCCCGTCCCGGGCTCCAGCTGCTCTGCTCCGGTGGCGCAGGGTCAGGAGGCACGGGGGCTGCCCGAAGCCCGTAGCGCTAGCTCGGGCAGCTTGGCTCTAAAACAGAGCCGAAGTCTGAGTCAGGGGAGGAGCAGAGCAGCCGCGGGACAGGAAGTGCCCGGCTGGTATTTTTCCCAGACATGTTCCGCTTTTTGGCAATTCCCCCGGACGGGGGTTTGATTGCCGAAAAGCCGGACATGTCCGGGAAAAACCGGATGTATGGTAACCCTATAAATATTAAAACTCTGAGTTGTAAAAGGGATCTAATTCACTTAATCATTTCCCTGCTACTGCAGGGAACTGGTGCATCTCAGTCCCTGCTATTCTCTGCCTGTGGCACATAATAGTCTACTCTTCTGTAGGCTGTAATACTTCGGTCAGTGGGGTTAGTGTGCAGGTGCTGGGTAGTGGTGATGGACAGTCAGTCAGTCTAGATATCAGGTGGTCCTTTCTGGACTTAAACTCAATGACTCCTCTGTCTTTATGACATGATCATCTAGTTATAAAATGAATTTGTAATTATTTGCATGTGGAAAATTGCTGCTGTTACTTACAAGCACTAAAATGGGAGGCTGCTTCTGGGGGGAAAAAAAAGTAAATAAAAAAAGATCCAACCTGGACATTTTTGTTTGAATTTAGTAAAACAAGTATCTTTGCTATTAAAAACCCATCAGTTTAAATATTTTTATGTATGAAGAACGTAAGTTTGGTATTCTTTGTTTTCTGTAAGTGGCTAATGAGCTGCTAATTCTCAAGAAATGCCTACCAATGTAGTATTTCTTTTTTTTTAAGAAGAAACAAGATCACACACAAATGTAAGGAGAAGATAGTCTGTTCTAAGGACATAGCATAGAACCAACTACATCTCACAGGTAGTTAATCTTTTACCTAACTGAAGTATGGTTATGATCAGAAGAGAGCCTATTTTCTCAACATAATTTCTGCCTGTAGGGCATATTTTCAAATTAAGTTTAAGTTTTTGTGAGCCAGTTAGGCACCCAAAATTCTGACGTGCAAGATTATGGCACTGTGCCTAGAACCTGGCTTGTTATATTTTTAATTTTCCTCAATGTTTGTGTTTATATGATATCTTGTATCTGCAAAGTTGAGCATCCAAACACTTGAGATCCAGAACTAGAAGATCATCTGAAGGCCTCTGAAAATGTAACTGTATCTTCAAGTCCTCTCTACTTATATAGTACTAACAAAAACCAAGTTCACTACTGTCAAAACTACAGTGCCCAAACAGCTACTCCAAAAAGAAAAGGAAGCTGGATTTTATTCAGAGTCAGACATTATCAGAATAGTCAGTAAGGTTTAAGCTGTAGAAATTTATTACTTGTGAAGATGTAGGATACAGAAAGTACTGGGCTGACTTAGCAAGGCTGCCAAGTGAGAACAAAAATATCTTTTCCCTGTAGTTTTGTGGGCCAGCTGGAATCTGTTGTGATGATACAATTGGGTGCTCTGTTGTTGAGTGTGCATCAGGGCATAAGGTATCCTCCGCACCAGCACCTCCTGCAGGCCGTCTGCCTCAGCCTGGATCTCCTGTACCGCTGCCCTCTGGCCATGTCATATAAGAGGCTGAAGCTTCAATCCACTTCCAGAGTTTTCAAAGTCCCAAAATAAACAAAAGGTCCTCCACCCCTCTAGAGCGCCCAATGATCATCCCCTAGCTCTCTCCCCTCTGGCTGGGAGGCAATTATCCCACAGGTGTGGATCATGTTTCTAATTGGGGTCTTTCCACTTCTTTAACAGGTGATGGGGAAACCCCACCACACTCCTTAAGAGGTCATTCAGTGAAGGAATTGCCACTTCTCAGTCTCCCAGCCTACATACCAAATCACAACAGAGAGATTAGTTACACATAGAAATGACTCCAGCAAGGCACTCCAACTTTGGTTGGACGTATTCCTGGAGATTTAATCACATGACAATCTTTAATTAAAGATTAATCTTTAATTCCTGGAGACTAAGCCAATCCTAGAGGGTTGACAACCTTACCTCCAACATAAGCTTACTCTTTTTTGGCACTACATTCATATTGGCCAACTAAATTTGGAATAAATCTCAATGTTAGCAAAATGCATTTTACAGCAAATGCTGAACTAAAGCACCTTCAAAGTAGGTGGAGAAAGCAGAAGGAAAGAATTTCCCATCTTTGAAATTAATGTTGCCAGAATGTTTTGTAACTACATATTACAAAGAGGTTAAACTGCACAAGGAAGAAAGTAGAGGAAGAAGGAAAACAAACAGGAAGAAATAATTATTCCTATGAAAATAGGAAAGTTTAGGAGTGTATACGTTCTCTTTTTTGTGCCAGTGCTAAACAGGCCCCTTAGGAAGATAATAAAGGCCTCTTGAACCTCAAAGACTTTTTGTTGCTTTCATAGGCAGCATCTTCTATAATACCTCGTTTGTTCAAATTAAAACTCATGCTCCAATTGCCAGTATAGAAATCTTTTCAGCCACTAATTTTATTCAGGTATATTCAGAGTGTAGCACTTGGAACAAGAGTAGGGAAAAAACATTCTGAAGAAAGCTATTTTTTTCCAAAGGGATTTTTCTTCTTTTCTTGATCCCCATTCCACAAACACAAAACAACCACCAGAATAAAACTAATGTTCATAAAAACGGGTCTATCTTCAGAGGGATGTAAAATATGAATACAATTTTCCTTGTTTATTATCAGTGGGCTCATATTGTAACTTCTAAATAAGTGAATGTATTAACACAATTTCTAACAGTTGTTATGATAAGATTGCATTAAAAGGCACATCGGCACTAGAAGTAGAGATGAAACATCTCTGAAATTAATCATATCCAGAGTAAGCAATTGAGTCCATCAATGCAATAGATTGCCTGTTGATGTAGAATACAGAAGATTAAACTGAGACCTATCATTTAAATACTTGAATGCCAGCATATGCTTTTATTGTGATACTTACATAGAATTCAGGAATAGATCTCAGTTTTAATTACACTTTTTCCCTTAATAGTATTAGTTTTATTATTGCTATCAGACCATATGAAACTGTTCTAATTTATCTAACATTCAACATTTGTACAACTATTCATCTTTTTTCAGTTGTGGATGCCGCTTATCTGCTGCAAGACTCTGGTTATTGCAAAGACATGCAGCAGTGAGAGGGTGCAGGACTGAAAACTGGCAGGGTCTCGGTTCGGCACAGACAGTATTGTGACTGTAGCAGGGGGCTGACAACTGGCAGAGGGAGGGAAGGGAAAACACACACACAGCACTCAGATCAGGGTGGGGAGCTGAGATGTGTCTGACACAGGGAATGACCAGAGACTCACAGCACTAGGACATGGAGTCAAGAATACTTAGTCTTGTGCATTCCACAGCACTGCAGCTGGATAGTGCCTCACTCCACTCAACTGTCAGTATTTTATAAGATAGGCATCTGTAAAAGCTACGTAGAGGTTGAGTAGAATCCAGAAGTTGTTGTAGATTTGTAAGAATCAAGTCTGTGTACTTTTTCAGCTGGCTTAACAAACACTTCTTGTTCTCTTCACTTAGGGTTCAGTATAAGTGCCTTCATTAATCAACTTCTGGAATGAGGTCCTTGCTTCTTCCAGTACGTTTTCAATGGATCTCTCTCTGATTGATCCAAAGGTAGCTTCTAGTGCTGGACAAATATCTACTACTGTTGTAGCAGATGCCTGGATGGCATTATTTAATGACCCAAGTGGATTCAACAGTAGACTTACAAAAGATAGAGAGCATGGTGATTGTCTTCTCTGAACATAGTCAGCAAAAGTAGTCCACCAGCCTCACTACCTAGATCCGTCCCATCTTGATGGACACTTTCTAAAGCCAGTAATAATGGTTGTAATAATTTTAAGACATAAGTCAAGGATCGCTCATGAGAGAGTCTGCAGAGTGGGTATTTCCAGGTTGGACTAATTTGAATTTCAGTCCCAGAGCATCTTCTATTTTTTCCAAGACATTCAGACTTTTTGGACTCTTGTTGGAAAAAAAAAGTATAATGAAGATATAAAAGTTATGTTTTTTAAATGTCTTTTGACGATTTTACAGCTCATATTAGTGCTAGTTGAGTAGATCATAGAATTGTAGGACTGGAAGGGACCTTGAGAGGTCTTCTAGTCCAGTCCTCTGTACTCAAGGTAGGATTAAGTATTATCTAGACCATCCCTGACAGGTGTTTGTCTAACCTGCTCTTAAAAACCTCCAATGATGGAGATTCCACAACCTCTGTAGGCATTTTATTCCAGTGCTTAACTACCCTGATAAGAAGTTTTTCCTAATGTTCAACTTACACCTCCCTTGCTGCAATTTAAACCCATTGTTTCTTGTCCTATCCTCAGAGGTTAACATGAACAATATTTCTCCCTCTTCCTTGTAACAACCATTCATGTACTTGAAAACTATTATGTCCCCCCTCAGTTTTCTCTTCTCCAAATTAAACAAACCCAATTCTTTCAATCTTTCCTCATAGGTCATGTTTTCTAGACCTTTAATCAGAGGTGAAAGTAAGCTGGTATGACCCGGTACGCCGTACCGTACTGGCTTCCCCACATGGTAATTTAAAGGGCCTGAGGCTCCAAGCAGTGGCTGGAGCCCCGGGCCCTTTAAATTGCCGTAGAGCCCCACTGCAGGAGCCCTGGTATAGTGGCGGCAGCCAGGACCCCCGGAACTCCGTTGGCAATTTAAAGGGCCCGGGGCTCTGCTGCGGTAGTGGCGGCTGGGAGCCCCTGGCTCTTTAAATCACCACTGGAGCCCCCAGCCACCGCTGCTACCCTGTGGCTCTGTCAGTAGGGCTCAGGCAGCGATTTAAAGGGCCCAGGGTCTGGCTGCCGCTACCACCACGGGCCCTTTAAATTGCTGCCTGAGCCCCGCTGCTGTAGCTGGCAGAGATTTAAAGGGCCCAGGGTGGTAGCGGTGGCTGGAGCCTCAGGCCCTTTAAATGGCCTCTGAGCCCCGGGGCTCCCAGCCACCTCTGCAACTAGTAGCTCCAACAGTGATTTAAAGGCCCCGGGGCTCCCAGCCGCAACTACAGCAGCCAGAGCCCGGGGCCCTTTAAATCCAGATTTAAAGGGCCCGGAGCTCTAAAGGCCCCGCCTCCTCCGGTTGAGGCCACACCCCTTCTGGGTGAGGCCCTGCCCCCTGCTCAGGACTCCAGCATACCGGTAAGTCCTTTAAGTTACTTTCACCTGTGCCTTTAATCATATTTGTTTCTCTTCTCTGGATTTTCTCCAATTTGTTCACATCTTTTCTGAAACGTGGTGCCCAGAACTGGATACAAAACTCCAGTTGAGACATAATGAGAGTGGAGTAGAGCAGAAGAATTACTTCTCGTGTCTTGCTTACAACACGCCTGCTAATACATCCCAGAAGGATGTTCGCTTTTTTTGGCAGTGTTACACTGTTGACTCATATTTAGCTTGTGACCCGCTATGACCCTAGATCTCTTTCCGCAGTACTCCTTCCTAGCCTGTCATTTCTCTTTTTGTATGTGTGCAACTGATTGTTCCTTCCTACATAGAGTACTTCACATTTGTCTTTATTGAATTTCATCTGATGTACTTCAGACCCTTTCTCCAGTTTGTCCAGATCATTTTGAATTTTAATCCTATCCTCCAAAGCACTTGCAACCCCTCCCAGCTTGATATCGTCCACAAACTTTATAAGTGTACTCTCTATGCCATTATCTAAATCATTAAGATATTGAACAGAACTGGACCCAGGACCAATCCCTGCAGGACCCTAATCGATATGCCTTTCCCGCTTGATTGTGAAGCACTGATAACTACTCTCTGGGGATGGTTTTCCAACCAGTTATGCACCCATGTTATAGTAGCTCCATCTAGGTTGTATTTTCCTAGTTTGTTTATGGGACCATGTATACATGTTACACTCTTCTCTGAGCAAAGCTTGTACTCCACCATATCTTCCAGAGAAGTTTGCACAAGCAGCCATCTGTTTGGGGTCCAATTTACAAGCATGGAACTCTTCTAAGATGTGCGTTGTCACAGATGTAGCCAATATGTCTTCTATAACCTGAACATCTAGAAATGCATCTTCTAGCCCAGGGGTTGGCAACCTTTCAGAAGTGGTGTGCCGAGTCTTCATTTATTCACTCTAATTTAAGGTTTTGTGTGCCAGTAATACATTTTAACGTTTTTAGAAGGTCTTTCTATAAGTCTATAATATATATCTAAACTATTGTTGTATGTAAAGTAAATAAGGTTTTTAAAATGTTTAAGAAGTAGAGGTTCTAAATTCATTTAAAATTACATTAAAATGCAGAGCCCTCCGGACCAGTGGCCAGGACCCGGGCAGTGTGAGTGCAACTGAAAATCAACTCTCGTGCTGCCTCTGGCACGTGTGCCATAGATTGCCTACCCCTGTACTCATTTGCTGCTCAGATCTCCACCCCATGGGACTAAGAGCTGCACAATCCTTGCTGACATGGCATACCATTTCTGGAGGAGGTGTAATCTGAAGAGAAAGTCATTCACTGGACTTGGACACAGGTGGGCCTAGTTGAGTCGGTTCACAAAAGGCCCAGATTTACCTGAGCCTGTGAGATTTTGCAACATGACAAGGCTGAACTAAAAGGTCAGTGCAAGTTTGGGCTGCCTCGGGTCACTGAGAATGGGAGAGCACACTGGAATAGTGCAGTCTGGACACCGCATTACCAGAAAGCAGAATTTTAAAACAAATGAAACTGTTGATTTTCCATATGTACTCTAGAAAGCACTATTTTGTTGTGGCTACAGAAACTGCTGAAATGAAAGTTTGTCTTCTGTACTCACCAAATGGACTTTTTCTTTTGGTCGCTTTTTATTCATTTCAGAATTTGTCAGAAACCAGTAGCAAGTGTTTTCACTGTATATTGCATTATTCCTAGAATTGATTTATATGATGCCAAGCCAGGATCAGGTGAGAAGTGTTTCCTAACTGAAACAGGAGGAGATTATTTCTAAGATAAAGTACAGTCAGGGTAGGAGTATTTTCATTTTTTGTTTTCTCAAACCCCCAAACCACTCTGCTCAAGTTCTTTAGCCACACCTGGATCTCTAATTCCTGCCCAAACGGTGGAAGAGTGGACCCCAAAAGAGGCATTCTTCATTCCTGACCTAAAGCTCAAACTTTCTCCCTATGGGACAGCGTAGGAGGAAAGAGGACAAGTAGCATATTCAAGATACAGAAGTTATCAGGAGAAGAAACTTAAGAGTGTAACTGTGAGCCTTAACAACAACAAAAAAAGTCATCTATATTACTTTGAAAACAAGTTAGATACATAAGCTCCAGAGCAGGGACTGTGTCCTTGTTCTGTGTTTGTACAGGAATGGGGACCTGGTCCAGGATTGCAGCCACTAGGTGTTATTGCTATACTATTACTACTAATAGAGCACAGGCACTTTACTACATGTTTGTATAGCACTGAGCAAAACAGAGCTCTTATTCCTGATTGATACCATCAGGCAGTGCTGTAATATAAACAATAATAATAAAACCAACCTAGCACAAATATAATAAGCAAGGACACGTGAGAAAGGAGTTAGAGGACATTTCCCTCAGTGTTTTTCCACTTTAAATATCAACATACCAATATTAAAGAAGTCCGAGCAACCTACAGAGTATTGGGTACTATGCCAGGCACCTATTTTTGGAAAGTCCTAAAATTGGACTCCTAAATCCATAATTGGGAATCTAAGTTAATAGTTTGATTTTCAGAAGTGCTGGACACCCAGCAGCTCCCATTTACTTCGGTAGAAGTTAGATGTCAAAAAGAAAAACAAAACAAAAACAGCCCACTTAAGTTCGAACCTACATTTGGAGCCTAATTGTAGACACCAGTGTTTTAATATCCTGGCTTAGACTACCCAGCCTGAGCAATTTGCAATAGATACTAGTTCAGAGCACTTTCAGGATATTTCGGTCTAAATGTAGTGTAATAGGATTTCTTACCAAAGGTCTTCAAAACTATACCTAGAGGAGACTAGTTCAGTAAAACATATATTTTTCTAAGATAATCAACACATTCTGAAAAATATTATTCTTGCAATGACTTTATATTTATATTTCCCACAAAAATAATTCATACTCTTAAAAAAAACCTTCAGTGTATTAATGTAGAAATTAAGAACATGATCCGGTAAACTCTTACTTATCTGGGTAGTCCAGTTGAAGTCTACAGAACTACTCATGTGGTTAAGGAATGCTCATCTGAGTAAGGATTGCAGAATTGAGCCTTAACATCCTGCACGACAGGATTTGGAAAGATAACTAATATTCATCAGCAGGTGAAGTCAGAGGGATTTCTGCATGATTCAGTACTGCACAATTTGGCCCATAAACTTTATTAAGATAAAGAGCAATACAAGATGGAATTTTATCCCTGCTAAGTGTTAGTTGTTACAAAACTAAGGTTTTTCAGCCCTTTATAATGTGGATAGATATTGGTCTGGATCACTTAATCCCTCTTAGTTTATCGCAGCTTCCTCAAAGGCACTAACCTCCATGTCCTTATGTCACCATCTCAGATTACTCCAATTTTTCTGCTGTGAGCACTGATGCTTTCACATAGCCTATCCTTAGCTTAAAAAAATTGAGGGTGGTGGTGGAATGAAAGCAATATCACATGACCTAGCCACACTTTATACCCTATTTGATGGGCAACAGAAATCTTAGGGTGATGGAGAGAGGGAATTTTTCTTCCAAATCTGTAGATATCAAGAGGAACAGAATTCCACAACACTGAGGTCAGCTGTGTGAAAGCACTATATTTTGGCTTAGCAAACCTGAAAACTGAGGGGGAGAGTAGATAAATGAGCCTCAGAAAGTAGGTTATGAGAAGAAACAAACGTGGCCCAGGTTATGCAAGTACACATGGGTTGAGGCTTGAAGAAACTTGAAAGATAATAGTAAAATTCTGAAATTGAACCTGAGTTTCAGAGAGAGACAATGCAGTTGCTTGAACCAAGAGGTAATGTGGAGACATCAGGGATGGCAGTAGATTAAAGGTGAGCTGAAATGCTCTTATAAAAAACATCCATAGACTATGCAAGCCCCCAAATAAGTAACCTGTTCATGTTGAGATTGGAGTCTGATCTAGGTCACACTGATGTTAATTGCAAAGCTTCCATTGATTACAACAGGACAAGGATAGGCCCTTAAAATTAAAAACCAAGTTGTAAATAATTTTTTTCTCCACTTAGCCTCCAGTGCTTGGATTCAAGATTCTCTGTTTCCAAAATGCTAACCCTAACCCATTAAGCATTATAAGGAATGAAAGTATTCACCCCCTCCTCTGATTTAGATGTTGCTTGAGTTAGTGATGGCTCCAGTCATAATAGGAAGATGCCAGACCACTGAACAAAGATTTTGGCTAGAGTTGGGTGGGAAGTGATTTCCCCATCCCACAAGAATTTGATATTTCAAAAAAATTTCCCATCCCACATCAGGACAAAAAGTAAAAATCTTGGAAAATTTCTTGAACCAAACTCCCACCCCTCTCCCCCAAAAAGTTTCAGATCAGGTCAAATGAAATGTTTAATTTTGATAATTTTGAAGTGTTTTGTTTCAATGTTGATCTTATCAGTTTTTAAACTTTTAAAAACTATTGATTATCTTAAATTTTGAAACAGTCATTTGAAAACAAAAATGGAAATTTTCATTTAGAAAGTGTCAAAACAGGATGTTTCAACAATTTAGAAATTGTTCACAAAGTTTTGAAATGGGAAATTAATCAAAACTGATCCTTTCTCATAAAAAGGGTCAGTTAAATGAACTGAATGGGATTTTCCAATAAAAAAGTGTTTTGTTGAAAAATTCCTGACCAGCTCTAGTCTTGGCAGGCAAAAATCTTTCAGCCTATCTTAAAATGAGCAGCAGAATTTTGGACCGACTTTACACTGATATTGAAAGATGGTGGAGTGCATCTTAGAGATGTAAACATTTGTACCAAATGGACACTCATTTTTTGGTCTGAATTAGAGGTGAATTGCACAGCATTCTGCCACACATAACCAATCATTTCCCCCTGCAAGAACATATGTTAATCTTGCCTTTGATAAGCAGCATAATTAATAACCTTTATTGCTAAACAATTTACAAATTATGAGTGTCAGAAGTAATATAAGCAACTGTCACCATCCTATGTGAGCATATACTGTGCTATTTTTCATTCCTTTGTCTATCAACCTCTACTTTAAATGAATGATACAAACAATGGTTACATCTTACTTAGGTTAATCAGGGTCTAATCTGTATTATTTTCCCATTTTAATTCAGACTACATTACATAGACATGGATCTTTATAAAAAATAGTAATTTTTCACAAACAAAACATCTGGTGCCAGACTGTGGCTGGCATCACGCAGATACTCCGGGGAATGGGGAGAAAATACAAGGAATGGCTCACTGCAATATGACTAGCAAAGGCAGGTAATGGCACTAACCTCCCCAAAAGAGGCAGACTGAGGATTGGAAGCTCCCCATTTTATTGGTGAGGCTGGAGAGGAATACATTTGGTATCTTCTTCCAGAATTCCCAGCCAGAATGCCTCCTGGATATTTTCATCGCAGCTTGGTGCCTCTTTATAACCTGGGCTCTGGGCTATATTTTTAAGCCACAATTTAGATTATTGCTATTATTTAATAGCACTCAGGTATCAGTCTGAATCGGGGACCCATTCTGCTAGGTGGTTCCAAATAGAGGTAGAAATGACCCCCCTACAAGCTAGCACTAAGGATGAAATCCTGGCCCCACTGGAGTCAATGGGAGTTTTACCATTTACTTCAGTGAAGGGCAGGATTTCACCTTGATTCAGTATAAAACCTAATTTAATGTAATCCAGATTCAAACACAATGATCACAGTGACTAATTTTTACATGTTCACTTTTAGAAATGAACAAAGTGATGATGTTTTGGTACCATTTCATTAGATTCCTCCCCACCCCCAGCAACTGGAGGCACCAGTATAGCTGTGTGAATCTTACTTAGTTTGGTTTGAGGGTTTTACACCCTTTGAGTTTTGAACTTCAAAACCCAGAGTGAAACATCTGAAATGGTTGAGTTTCACCTGTGTTCCATAGTTTCCAACCAAACAATTTATTTCAGATTATCTTGAAAGTTGGCCTAGTTCCACTCACTCTCTTCCCCTCTCCCCATAGACTGGCTAAAACATTCTCAAACTCTGGCCTCAGTTTTGGGTTTGGAACAAGACCCCAAACAAGGCGAGTTTTTCTTGGGTTAGCATTTTATTTTGTCAGTTTTACAAAGCGTCAGGAGGCATATACTAGAATGAAGGCATGCGTCAGCAAATTACAGCTGGATTTTCCAGCATCAGTAAATATTGTTTATCTTTGTTTGCAAATAATGGTGACTGTCCTATGAATAACAATGAGGCAGGATACAAAGGAAAAGTTCAAAAATGTAAATTTGCACATTTATTGCAGCTTCTTGTTTTAAGTGCTTAATGCCTATTAATTCAGATGCCACATTTTCCCTTTCTTCTTCATGATCATTTTGACTTCCCCAGCTTAGGAAAAACATTCTGAGGAAATCAGAGGCTTTTTTTGTGTGTGACTTGTCTATTGACTCACTAATTCCACTCTCCTTTTAGTCCTTTCATGCTAATAACTTCTTTTCAACAAAAATTGTTTGACTTTTTGTGTGTGAATTTTTTTGTTGTTGATTTTACTCTCCTCTCTTCCCCCCCCCCTCCCCCCCAAAAAGAGGCCATATTTTAAACAGAAGAATAACTAACTCTTTGTTACTTTACTTAACTGGAAGCTTGCCATAAGGACTGAGAGAAAACGAAAGTCTGTCTCTCATTTTACTTGGCCATACAGAGGAATAAGAGGTAGTTACTCCCCCACACATTTACTGCCTTTGCTCATTTGAGGAAGGGCGGCTGAGGCTCTGGCTGCAGGGGAAGATAGCAAGGGCTACTCATGAAGTATACTGTCCTCTGTGGGCAAATGAGAAAGGAGCAAAGGGGGATGAGGAATAGGAGGAGCCTTGACTCTTCTCCTCTTATTTATTAGCTAGACTAGCTGACAGGAGAAGCTTGAAGAATCAGCTGATCACCATAGGGATTAGGAGGGAATTTATTTCCCCCATACAGTGTAGTGTAGGTAGATGTTATTTATTTATTTATTTACACACACTTTGGATTGGCAGGCATAGGACACTGCAGTAGGCAGGATCCTGTACTCTGGTATACAAGTGTTATGCTGCTGTTGCTAATTACTGTTTGATTGTGAACCACCCAGCACATTTTAAGGCACTAAAACACATAAGACAACGTGATCCCTCCTTGCCGTAAAGAATTTATATTCTAAGACCCCATTTCTGCAAACATGCGCATGCTCAGTTTTTCACACCATGGGTAGCCCCAAAGATGATACATATTGTGTGACGTTAAGCACAGCAAGAACATTTCTGTTTATTATTTTAGCTGTTTACAGTTTTTTTTTAAATTGTGTAATTTTGCCATTGCCCACTTTATATTTATTAGACTTTGCTTTTTAGTTGCTTCACCCATGACCATTTGCCCTTTGATTTATGGTTCATTTATAGCCTTTATTCAAAGTTCAATATTTCCCCCATTCTTGTTATGATGTTCCAGAACCTTTTCAATTTTCCATTTTTTAAAAGTAATTTTATTTATTTAAGAAAAATAAAATTAGGCATGTCCTGCTAACTCTGGGGGGGGCTGATCCTACAAGCCTTACTCCCATGAGTTATCCATACACAGTCGTCCTATTTACTTAAGTGGTGCTTCTCCCATGAGAGAGGACTGTTCAGATGAGTTTGTGGAATCAAGACCTGAGTTACCAAGCTTGCAAGACAAAATACACTGCAGTTTGCAATATGAAAGGCATTTTCTTTAACACATTTCCAAAGACTAAATGGCTGATAGTCATATGAAGTTATTGGGCAAATTAATTTCTGGTGTAACTCCATGGAAGCCAATAATTACACCAGGGATGAATTTGGACCACTGGTTTGAGACTTCAGTTTCACTCCACTGAGTTGTAAATTGCTGTGGCCTCACATAAGCAAATATGGAAACACTAAAAATTTTAAACTAAATGTATATTGTTGTATTCAAGGGGTATTCACTGCTCTACTTACTTTTTCGTGATTATTTATTTTAAAACGTCTAAGCAGAAGAAGCAGGCCATGCCATATACTTGGAAATGCATAAAAAACCACAGTAATGACCAAACCCAGAATGATTTAGTGCAGATCACCTCATAGACATATATGCACATTTGCAGTTTAAACACTGCCATGTTGTCTGCAAGCTTGAAGGAGTAATTCTGTGAGCAATCACAGTGCAGTCAGAATCAGAAACTTAGTAAAGTAATATTACTTTGGAATAGCAATTAAAGTACATGACCTTACAACTCTCATTCAGTGGATGACTATTCCTGTGTGTAAGAATTATTCATACTATTGATGTTACAGTAGGGCCTAGAGGCCCCAGCCAAGATTAGGGCCCCATTGGGTTAGACATGATACAAGCACATAGTAAGAGACAATTCACCCAGAAGAAGTTATTTTTAATCTACATAGACAAGGAAGACAGAGTGGAAGGGAAAACAGGCAGAGATGATGGTGTGTCTTAAGGTCACAGAGCAGGTTATTGGCTGAGCCAAGGCCAGAACTCAGGTTCCTTGACTCACAGTCCAGTGCCACACTATCTTACTTACATTCTGCCTGCTTTATTCATGTCAGTAAAGGTATAGGATTGGGCCTCCTAAGCTGCATTCTTATACATGTGGAACCATAACATCATATATGGCATATGTTATTTTAAATACATTAGTCTAACTGTGCACCTTTTTGTTTAAAATGTATGGGTTTTGATACCTTAAATCCCACAATAACCATTTAGTTTCCATTATACACAGTATGAGCGCCTGCTACATGGAGAGCATATAGAAACTTAAGCCCGGAGCTGAAGGAACCCCCACAATCATTCCACTATGTTTCTGGCACTGCCAGCCTTGCTGGGTTCAATGTAGGGTTGCCAATTTTGGTTGGACATATTCCTGGAGATTTAATCACATGACATGATTAATTAAAGATTAATTCCTGGAGACTCCAGGCCAATCCTGGAGGGTTGGCAACCCTAGTTCAATGGCATACTGCTGGATTAAACCGCAGCCTTAAATAACTGAAACCATTCCCAGGACATCTAAAAAAGTGGTTATGCTCTCAGCCTAGCTAAAGTATCATTCCACTGCAAGTAACAATGCAGCAAAAGCCGTTTCACATTACTTTAACAGAAGCATTTAGCATTTTTACTGACAGAATCTAAAGCATGTGGTTATGAAGTGTGAAATACTCATTAAAATTCCTTGAAGAAAATCAGTTGAATAAATTCCAGTAATTGTTACAGTGCCTCCCTTACTGTAGTTTTATAATGTAGTAATTCTTATCACTGCTCTGTTTTACTCTGACAGCAAATAAAAATCTCAGATGCTTGTTCAGAAATTTATTTCCTTCTAGGGGCAATTTTAATATTTGTAACTTTAAAGTTTTAAAAGTATATTATACTAACTCTGGGCCAGATCGTGTCCCTGTGTTTTGCATGCTGAGGGAGCAACCCTGCTTTAGGATCTTGGGGACAGTGTGTGCATGCGTGTACCCCCTCCACAGCACCATTTCCCTTTTACCAGACCCCACAGAGAAGGCAGTTGGGACCTCTGTGTGGGAATTGGTGGAAACTGGGCAGGCTGGGAGTGTGGAGTCAGCTGGGAGACACTAGATGGTCATTGAGTTGGGGCACATGTCACCTCCCATGTGCCCCATGGAGGTTCCCTGGGAAAACAATACAGCCCTAGGCCCCTTTTGTGGTGGGCATCCTCCTCTATAGGGGGAGGAGTTCTGGGAGGCGCAACCATAGCCAGGGTTATGGAACTGTGCTGCCAGGGAACAAGTAAGGAGGACACTGAGCTGGTGCAGACGCACAAGACCTGTGTGTGGCCCTGGCCTCATGTGGAACTCCTGGTGATAGGCAGGTTTTGAAGGCAGGCTCCAAATCTCATTCAGGGAGATAGGCAAACTCTGACCCCAGATGGAACAATATTAGAGAAACTCCAGGAGGGGATTTTTGTGGAGTTTTCTATCCCCTTGGCCATTGGTTTTAGCATAGGAGTGGGCAATATAGCCCTATCTTTGCCTTGCCTCCCTCACTCATGAGGCAGCAGTGCTGGGGCAACCCTTCAAATGTCCATGACTCAGCAGATACACTCTACTCCTCTAGTGCTGCTGTGTCCAGTCACCAGGTCGCTCAGGCAGCAGTGCCAGGGGTCTTTTCTGGGGCATATGCCTCTGTGGAAAGTACTAGACTCCCCACCACCCCAGACCACCCACACAGTCCCATTTCCCCCCACATTTCCCCTGCACATAAACTTCTTCTTCCACAGGCTTAATCAACTTTCCCCAGGCCCCCTGAAGCCGTGGTTACCACCTGTAGTCTCACTCTCCCTGCAACCCATGCCCACTATTCCCTCTTCTTCACCCCTTCCCAATCTCAAGAGGTGGGGCGGGGACTTGGGGAAGGGGGTCGAATGGGGGTGGGGTGGAGGCGGAGCAGGGGTGGGAAGAGGCAGGGCGGGAGTGGGGACTTGGGGGAAGGGCTGGGGGCAGATGGGGGTCAAGCACCCACCCGTGGGAGCAGAAGTTGGCGCCTATGGCCTGGTGCACCTTGGAGCCGAGACAGAGTCTTAAGCCCTGTTTCACCTGCCCCCCCCCCCCCCGCACTTTCCCTTGAGCCCTCATGCCCTCTCAGAGCCCTCTTCCCGCATGCCTCCCTTTAAGCTGCTCAGTCTCCCTAGACTCCAAAGTCTCTGTTTTGAGTAGAGGTGGCTAAGAGTGCTAAACAAAGGAAGTAGCCAGTGGAACTTGACAGATCTATTGACTTTTCTTTGTGGGGAACAAATAGGTTCTATTGAATAAGGGGCATGGCTCACACTGGAAAATATTTAAAATCTTTCCTATCTCTGAGCTGTTGTGAAAAGGTCTGTGTACACACCGTTTGTAGTTTGTAGGCACGCTGGGTTTTTAACTAGAAGAAGCCAATCACACCTGAGGCTCTCAGGGAAAAATCACAAAGGCCTAATTTTAAAAACATTGCCTCTGCTGAAGTTATTACATATTTGAATAAGGAAGTATTATAGAACATTCAGCTGGTCTGCAAAAGACACTGAAAACCGGAGAATAATTCCAATCATTAGTATGTGAAATAGAAGGAATTTTGTCCTCTTTTAGGAGAAAACCTCAACACAACTTTAACTTTGGAGCTGCAAGGGCATGTCTATTATCCAGTCTATAAAACATGAAGCTCAAGTAGTAGAGTATTTACTGTAAGTGAACAAATTGCCTGAAGAAGTGATTTGAAATGTGAATATATCCTATATTCCCTTTAACTGATCTTGGAGGCCAAATGTCATACCAGAGAGCTATTCAGAGCAAAACCATTACTTTTTCTTCACAATTCAACCGCAAGGTGGCATCATATCATATCTTTTGCAGGAATACCATTACTTTTCCCCCTTCTACAGAAAAGATTGATGTCTTACAAAACACTAAGTTAGGCTTTCATGGTGTGATAGATACAGTGAATCATTATTAATGTACTATGTTCCATCCAAATATTGAGGGGGTGTTTTTCTCTAGCTGCTCTTACTTGCTGGCATGTTGGATACACACAATTCTTTCATTGATCCAGGTCTTTAATCAAAATAATATAAACTTTATCTTGCCTCCTACCAAAACATTTACTATTATAAAATGCTATTTCAGTTCTCAAATATTTCAGGGACTATATTTAATAGAGAGGCAAAATTCTTTTCTTTTACAAGGAATTGGTTGCAGCCAGATGGGGCTATGCTGGGTAGTACTCAAACCTCTCCCAGCTGGACACTGAAGTCAAATCCTAGTTTAGGATATAGACAGAGCTAGATTAAATTCCAGAGGCCAAATTTTGTTTAATTTACACCTCTGCAGCTCTACTGAAGCCAAGAGGGGGTACATAGAGATTGGAGAAATTTTTCAATTGAAGCTTTTTTTGAAATATATACATATATATGTATGTGTGTGTGTGTGTGTGTGTGTGTGTGTGTGTGTGTGTGTGTGTGTATATATACACACACACATATACATATACACACACACATATACATATACACACACACACACACACACTTGGTGACACCAAAACATTTTGTGAATTTATGTCAATTTTGCTGAATTGTTTTATTCTGAAAAAACAACAATCAACGCCTTCCACACTCCCAAATCAATAAAATAGACATGATTTATTTTGACATTTTTGAATGTCATTTTTGAAGTGAACTGAATTTTGATTTGAAACAACTTTTCCTTTTCAAATTTCTTTTAATTTTATTTTAAAAAATGGATGTAAAAATGCTCAAAATCAAAACATTTCATTTTGGGTTGAACTGAATGTTTTGTTTGACCCAAAACAGATTTAACTTTTTGATTTGCTAAAAAGTTTGAAAAAGGCTATTTTTGGTTTGAACCAAAACAATTCCCCTCCCCCCCGGTCAATTTTTTGGAATTGCAAGTGAACCAAAATATCCATTATTTTTCCAGTTCTAGTGGTAGAGGTGAATGAGAGCAGCATTTTTATATTTTATATACCTGGTGAAATTTTGCACTGCTAACTTTTTCGTCCCTCTAACACCTAACAAGACTATTGCAAGACACTTCATTAACCCAAAGTCCTCAGGGACTTACATAAACAAGCAAAGTAGAAACTCAAGTTGTTTTTTTACAAAAATACATTTTTAGTACATATAAAGATGGTGGTTTAGTAGACCTAGATACTGAAATTCTCTAATAACCCACACACCAAGTTCATCATAGGCTGTGCAGCAAGCTTCCCTGCAGTATACTTAACCCTAATAAAGAGGACTGTGTCAAAGAATAGATCCCTTTATTTGCCCATTCATAATTTGTCTTTGCCATGGCTGCTGACCAAGGACTCAATTAGTGCCAGTTACAGCGGTGCTTTATGTGATGTGGACATCTGCCCACTAGGAACTGCACTGAGACCATCAAACAGGGTGAGAACTTCCAATCATTAGTGATGTGTGCTAGATTTGATCTGAATCAGTACCCTGGATGTGAAAGGTCTATGAATAAAAATATGCTCTACTCCAACAGCTCTGAAACGTATTGATTCATGTGCTGCCGCCTTAAAAAATTGTTGTGAAGTGAACTGGGAACATCAAGCTCACATACCACGAGTGGTACACATAATACAGTATAGGAATTAGAACAGGAATTAATTCAGGGAAGTCCTATGGCCTGTGTTATTATCTAGTCTGAATTTCTGAATCACAATGGTCCCTTCTGACTTTATAATCTCCTAAACCAGTTACACTTACAGCAATTAATTCCCAGCAGCCACAGACCTACAAGCCCTATAAAGCTAGGGCCTCGCAAAATGTTTTGCTGAGCGCACAGGGTTACTTCCCAGTGGAAAAAGCAGCTTTATTTCCAAAACACTGATTTTCATTAATACAGACTCTTCAGATGATCAGAACTTTCTGTGATGGAATGGAAATGGTGAAGACAAAAATTTCTAGTATTGTTTTGAGTAGAAACATGTTGGAGAATTATAGATGAAAATGAAATGAGTTGAGCAGTTTTATCCTGGTCACATAACTACCACTGCATTTGCATTCCATGAAAAATGCAGCTTAGTTTAAGTTCATGAGCAAACAAGTGTCCATGTGACATAATGGCTAGTGTACAGGCGAGTCTCATCTTATGCGGGGGTTCCGTTCCATGGTTAGCGCGTAAAGCGAAAACCGCGTATAGTCAAAATTACATTGAGTTGAATGGTGGGCAGAATCGCCCGCACTACAAATACAGTATTAAAATTGTTATTTTTCTCTTTTGTTTGTTTTTGTTTTTGCCAACTGCGTAAAGCTGAAATCGCACATGTTAAATGAGCGTAAGATGCGACAAACCTGTATACACAGAGAGCCAAGTTCTGCTGAAAGCAGTCATGGAAACCCATTGAATGTAATGGAGAGCAGAATCTAGCCCATAGGCTGATGTGTAAACCTGTGTTTAAAGGTTTGATTTATTAATGATGTCCCTCAGAGAATGCTGTCAAAGGCACCATTCTAGTGCAGTCATTTTATACTGCAGAAGTGTGAAGCACTAATTCCTCAGCCAGCAAAGTTTTGTAAGCTAGCGTCAAACAGACTGTTCACGAGTTGATTCCTCAGTACGGATGTGAAATGTGAGTAAAGTTCTGTAAGCTGGTCTTAAAACTCTGTTTATATCTGAAGCCTCCGGTCAGGAGAGCCCCCGGCATGGGAGGATGGGAGGTTGTAGGTGAGGACGTGGGAGCACTGTAACAGAACTGTATAACGAGAGCTTGCACAATGCCTGTCTTCAGCATGACTGATTCTAGCCAGTGCTATTAGACCTTCATAAGGAACAAATTGACCCACACTTTTTTAAGGTGACTACCTACTGCTGCACGATAATTTATTTCCCTAGTCTGTTATTTTAGACATCATGTTAGCTGGTTGACATTGCAATACCACTAGCAATAAGTAGCAAAGGGTATATCATACAATGCATAAGCTTGATGATCTTCTTTGGTATGCGAGATTGCAAATTGCAACCCCTGTGTCAGCAAGAGTTTTTGCATCTAAATGGGGATTCATCCTGGGATGAATAACTTTAAATAGCTGATGAGACTTCATAGAAGCCATGTAAGAGGAGGCTTCCAGTGATTATGTTGAATCAGCCCACCCCCTGAGAGCCCTAGCCATGCTTTCCTACACCACCAGCATTGCCCACCTGGGGGGCTCCACTGGCTAGCTCTGGGTATGCAGGCACATCAGTTTGTGATCTTTCTGCCACTGATGTATCCCAGGACTGAATCAAACTTCCTATCTATATTCTAGAGGATATTACAAGTAGCCAGCCAAGCCCTTTCAATTTCTAATCATAAATGATACAGAAGGTCAAGAACAGATGAGAAGCCATGTTGAAGCAATACTGAACTGATTTTTCCCCATTGATTTTTTTGAAGGGAGTTTGCTTGGTTAGTAATATTCTGGGACATATAGACAGAAAACAGTTAACAGAAATGCCTGTAAACATATTTATTTGGCATTTTGCTTCACTGAACACAGAAGTCATCTGTCCAATCTTTAATTTTTTTTTCTAAGGAAGTATCACAAAAAGACCCGGTAAGACAAAGAAAAAAAAAAAAAACAATCTGCAAATGCTTCCTTGAAACATGGTCTTTCCTCTGGTTACAAAGTGACATCGATACACAGCTGCAGATTTGTTGACCTACGGATGAGATTGAAACTATAATATGAAAAATGAAATTCCCTGAAGATAGATTTTTTTCCTCTCAGATGCAGCTAGTGGGAACAATATAATGACTGGTAGGATCTGCAGACCTCTGTATAATGTTAGAGAATGTCATGTTGAGAAAGGGCATATGTTCTCTACATCAACACTCCTTAATCTTCTCAGATTTTCACAAAGAAATCATATTAATCAAATCTGCTTTCAGCTATATGAAAAGTGTAGTCTGAATGGTTCATAGCTTACAAGGAAATTGAATATAGAAGAAAACCTTACATAGAAAGAAGCCTAGAAGTTTAAATAACCTAGTGTTTTCAGTATCTCAGTTTGTGGTCTTCAATAGCTATGTCAATTATGCATCAGAGAGCTCTCAAACTACTCCATACTGTGGCTATGGAGTGGTCCATGAAGGCAACACAGGAGAATAGGAATTGCCACATCAAGTCAGACCAGTGAGCCATCTGCCACTGCCTTATAAAACAAAACAAAAAAAAAACAAAGCAAACCTAAACACCCACCACCAGACAGACCAACATAGGGTTAGATTTTCTCTGGCCCTGAAACTGGTACAGTGCCTTCCCACCCTACTTGGGTAGCCCATGTAGGGGCCAGGCACAATTACAAGCCCTGTGTTCTGGGTGTACAGGGATAGGGAAGTTTGTTGCCCCAAAGGGGGAGGAGATAGGTTGGCAGAAGGCAACCTGGCTTCAGTCCCTACACACCACCTAGTGGAGGGTGACTGGCATACAATACAGAGCAGGAGGTACTCCATAAAAGGGTGTAGTGGATATGCTCTCCCTGCATTCCAGGGAGCTCTGGGAGACATTGTACCTTCCTGAGACAATAGCTCACTGGGGTGGTGCTGTTCAGCTCTGTCCCTTATTATGGGCTGTGCCTTAAAGGCACTGTAACCTACAGAGACCTGTTTTATTATAAGTAACCCTCAGTAAAACATGCAACACTTATAAGCTGTTTCCATATTACTATTAGTGTTTAATATTTGTTCAATATTGATATTGTGTATGGGACTTTATGGAACATAGAAAGACATGGTCCTAGAATTTGATTTCTTAAGGCCCCAGTCTTCCTCCTGTAATCCTTCTGGCAACATGCTGGCAGTGACAAGAGCTTAGTCCTTATTTTATTGGATTCTCTTCAATTTTGGCTCAAGTCCCTACCCAGTAATCTGGGACCCTATAACCCTTCTGGGTGCCTTTTCTAGGCAAATCTGTACCTACTCAAGCACAGGTTTAAACAAATGAACTTCGGTGGTAGAGGGAAATAAGGGAAAGAACAGCTTGAACTAAGACATATTTACAATTTTACACTTTCCATCATCATTTACCTCATGCTGCATAAGTCACAGTCCCAAGCAAAGTGAACCCTGATTGGCTGATGCAATTTGTTTTGCCTCCCACTCTCAGTTTGTGGGCCCCCCCGACTTCCTCACTCACAGTTTGTGCTTTCAGGAATCCAGGAAAATCAGGATTCCCGTTTTGTAGGAAGCTTTGGAGCTCTTCCACCAGCCCTGCTATAGTGATTTCAGACACTAGGAGCGGGAGGCCTCACCAAAGTCACTACACTCACACAAATGATTGCTATGATTTCCTCTGCTCTAACTTTGCTGTTCGCCTGCTGGAAGCTGTGGCCTGTGGATGAATCCAACTGCCACTTTGCTCTCCTCTGCTCTCGCTCTGCTTTGCTCTGTCTGCTGGGTGCTAGGCTCAACTGCTGCTGCCTGCTGTCTTTTTCTGGTACTCAGGTGACCAGAACTGCTGTTGGGCTTTCATCTCAGTTTGCCACTGGCTAGGCAACTGGAATCTCTAGTGGCCACTGCCTACATAAAGCAATCACAGCTCTATGATGGGGCATACAAACCCCACACTGGGCAACAAGGGCTTAAGGAGCTACTCTGGGCTCAGCCAGCCCTTTCCTCCCTGCCCCTCCACACCTGAAAGAGATGCATAGACTGTGGGAGGAGTTAAAAGGGAGCAGAACAGCTTACTTGGTGGTGGACCAGATGCACAGCTCCCAAGTAAAGGCAGGATCTCTCCCCACAACAACTACCCGAAGGTCCCTCTCTGAGGGAAGGGAGGACATGCTTCACATACACCCCGAGGCATTTTCTCCTCTCTCTCATCTGAATTCAGTTTGTGTTAATTCCCCTTGTGTTGTTTACAGACTACCCTGACAGGCAAGAGACTTTGGACTGACCTGGCCAGAAGGCCCAGTCACAGGAAGAGCCAGCGGCTGCCCCGAGAGAGAGAGAGCTGCCATGCCAAGCATGGCCATGCAGAGGTGCCCAGTGATGAGCTGACCCCCTTCACACCTCCTTGCCACAGACTGCAAACTTTGGACAATAGCAGGGTAGTAGGAAGTGGCTCAGGGAGGGCAGCCTTAAGGTACTCCTGGGTGTCAGACCTTTGATAGCTCTTATGGGGGCCCTGGGCCAGAACCTGGTGAAGTGGGAGGGTCTGGCCTCTCCTACCAAATGCCCCCCTGCATCTTGAAAGGCCTAAGCCCTGACCACTACACAATGCTCCCCACGAGGGCAATCCATCACAGGTTCTTAGCTCAGCTCTTTCAGATACAAGGGAATCTGGGATCTTAGAAACTCATCAGAATCCCTGCCACCCAGAGAAATATTCCTGGTAACAAACAACAAATAAGAAGTCTCCCTCCCCTTGCCCTCTAGCTCCGTCCAGGGCCTCTTACCCCATCTAGGAAAACATCAGTTTTAATCAGGGTGTTGCCATACCCAATCATTGTCCAGGCAGGTTCTCAACAGGGTACTCTCAAAAATAGGGGTCCCAAGTACAAAACTTAGTTAAATTATACCCCAATGTCCCCACTTACTTGCAGTTAATATGCAAATAAGGTACTGTCTTGCTCAGTTGATTCCCCTTACTCTCCAGCAGATGCCATCAGAGAGCACACTCAATTACCTCCCTTGTTTAATAAGCTCAGGCGACAGGGTTTAAACTCCCATTGAAGGAAATCAGAGGTGCTGGAACTAAGGATGCTGGGGGTGAGGCAGCACTCGCAGGCGTGAAGTGGTTTCCATCATATACAGGGTTTATAGTTTTGGCCAATGGCTTTCAGCACCACCACTACAAAAATTGTTTCAACGCCACTGACGGAAATAGGATTTTTGCCACTGTGACAAAGTTCCTCCTCTATCTTGGTGGGTCCTATGCTTATTGGCGGATTTTCTTGCCTCAGAGATTCACCATGTGGGTTGGGGAACAGCCCAGAGACCTTCCCCTCTGGGAGAACCCACAGTCAATTGGGAGGTTTGGGGGGAACCCAGGCCCGCCCTCTACTTCGGGTTCCAGCCCAGGGCCCTGTGGACTGCAGCTGTCTATAGTGCCTCCTGTAACAGCTGCATGACAGCTACAACTCCCTGGGCTACTTCCCCATGGCCTCCTCCAAACACCTTCCTTATTCTCACCACAGGACCTTCCTCCTGGTATCTGATAATGCGTGTGCTCCTCAATCCTCCAGCAGCACACCCTCTCACTCTCAGCTCCTTGCACCGCTTGCTCCCAGCTCCTCACACTCACACCACAAACTGAAGTGAGCTCCTTTTTAAAACCCAGGTGCCCTGATTAGCCTGCCTTAATTGATTCTAGCAGCTTCTTCTTAATTGGCTCCAGGTGTCCTAATTAGCCTGCCTGCCTTAACTGGTTCTAGCAGGTTCCTGATTACTCTAGTGCAGCCCCTGCTTTGAGGGAACAGAAAACTACTCATCCAGTGACCAGTATATTTGCCCTCTACCAGACTCCTGTACCCCACTGGTCTGGGTCTGTCACATATCCCTCCCCCCTGCTCAACGCCAAGGGGTTAGGCAGCTTGGGACGCCAGACAGTGCACACGTGACAAGCCATCGGCGTTGTCATGATGGCTCCCTGCTCTGTGTTGCACACGGAACTGGAAAGGTTGGAGGGATAAGAACCATCTGGTCACCCTTGTGTTCTTCTCCTTGTTCCGCTGCATCCATTGAAGAGGGGCATGGTCGGTCACGAGGACAAATCTGTGCCCGAGGAGGTAGTAGCGCAATGTTTCCATGGCCCATTTTACAGCGAGGCATTCTCTCTCTCCACCACTGCATATTTTTGTTCCCTTGGAAGGAGTTTCCGACTGAGGTATAGAATTGGGTGTTCCTCCTCCCCGACCATCTGTGATAGAACGGCCCCCAACCCTACTTCCAATGCATCCGTCTGCAGGATAAACTCCTTGGTGAAATCAGGGGCTATCAGTACGGGGTTATTGCAGAGGGCAGTCTGTAGGTCTGTGAATGCTTCCTCTGCTGCGTCAGACCATCTCACCAGATCAGGTCCACGGGCTTTCACTAGGTCTGTCGGGGGCTTGCCCTTGTGGCAAAGTGGAGGATAAATCGTCAGTAATACCCCACCACACCTAGGAACGCCCGGACTTGTTTCTTGCGACTTGGGGTCAATTTTGGATGGCCTCTAACTTGTTCACTTGGGGTTTTACCAGACCTTTTCCCACAATGTAGCCAAGATATTTGGCCTCTGTAAACCCTACAGCGCACTTGGCAGGGTTTGCTGTAAGGCCAGCTCGCCTGAAGGTATCGAGGACTGCCTCCACCTTCTCCAGGTGGGTTTCCCAGTCTGGGGTATGAATGACCACATCGTCCAAGTAGGCAGCAGCATAACTGTGTTGCGGGTGTAATAGCTTGTCCATGCGGCGCTAGAAGGTAGCTGGGGTCCCATGTAGTCCAAAAGGGAGGACAGTATATTGAAAAAGACCCTCTGGTGTAGAGAACACAGTCTTTTCCTTTGCGTCTTCTGCAAGGGGAATCTGCCAGTACCCCTTTGTCAAGTCTAGGGTAGTCAAGTAGCGGGCATTACCCAGACGGTCCACTAGCTCATCTATGCGAGGTATGGGGTACGCGTCGAACTGGGATACTTCGTTTAGTCGCCGGAAGTCATTGCAAAATCTTGTGGTGCCATCAGGTTTGGGCACCAGCACGATTGGGCTGGACCACTGACTGTGGGATTCTTCGATGATCCCCAACTCCAGCATTTTTTTTACTTCTGCTTTTATTTCCTCCCTTTTTGCTGCTGGCACCCGATAGGGCCTCATTGTTACTCTGGCCCCAGGGTTCTGGTGATATGTCTCGGTTGTTCGACCTGGTTTTGTCGAGAACACATCTTGGTTCCGGAAGATCATCTCAGACACCTCATTCTTCTGGTCTGGTGTTAAATTGGGAGACACTCTCACCTGTTTGGAAGGCTTGTTTTCCTGGGTTAGGTCTTTTTTGACCCTTGTGCATGCCTCTTGTGCATGCCAGGGTTTCAGAAGGTTAACGTGATAAATCTGTTCTTGTTTTCTGCGTCCTGGCTGCCACACCTTGCAGGTTAGTTCCCCCACGGGTTCAACCACCTCATAGGGCCCCTGCCATTGGGCCAGAAGCTTGCTTTCTGCTGTAAGTACCAACACCATAACCCGATCCCCTGGTTGGAAGTGTCGCACTTTTGCCTGGCGATTGTAATGGGTTCGCTGGGCCTCCTGTGCCTTCTCCAAATGTTCACGTACAATAGGGGTAACCCGGGCTATCCGGTCTCGCATCTGCATTACATGCTCTATTATATTTCTCCCCTCATTGGGTTCCTCTTCCCAGATCTCTTTGGCAATATCTAGTATGCCATGGGGGTGACGCCCGTATAATAACTCGAAGGGGGAAAACCCAGTTGAGGCCTGAGGTACCTCCCGGATAGCGAACATAAGGTAGGGTAGTAAGGTGTCCCAATCCTTCCCATCCCGACTTACCACCTTCCTTATCATAGCCTTGAGGGTTCGGTTAAAGCTTTCTACCAATCCATCAGTCTGTGGATGGTAGACCGAAGTTCTCAGGGTATGTATATGGAGCAGCGTACAGAGGTCCTTCATTAGCTTCGACATAAATGGGGTTCCTTGGTCGGTTAATATCTCCTTTGGTAGCCCCATTCAGGCAAAGATCCCCACCATCTCTTTGGCTATAGTTTTAGAGGCCGTGTTCCGCAGGGGGACGGCTTCTGGGTAGCGAGTAGCATAGTCCAAAACAACAAGTATATATTGGTGGCCCTAAGCCGTCTTCTCCAGGGGTCCCACTAGGTCCATGGCTATTCGCTCGAAGGGGACCTCTATGATGGGAAGGGGTACTAAAGGTGCCCTCAAGTGGGGACGGGGACTGTGCAGCTGACACTCCGGGCAGGAGGCACAGTACCTCTGCACTTCTTCATGTACTCCGGGCCAGAAGAACCATCGTAGGACTCGTGCCAGGGTCTTCTCTATCCCCAAATGCCCCCCCAAAAGATGACTATGAGCAAGATTTAATACAGGGTTCTGGTGTTTTTGAGGTACTAGGATCTGCTGTACCTTCAGCCCCTGTACTGGTGCAACCCGGTATGAGAGATCCTTCTTCATTATGAAGTAGGGTCCTGGTCCCTGGGTTTTTCCTTCCATGGGGACCCCATCTATTTCAGTCACCTCCTTCCTAATGTTGTCATACCTTGGGTCTTCTGCCTGTTCCCGTCCAAAATTTCCTCTCCCGGGGATAATCTGTCCAAGATCTAGGGGCCCAGTCTCTGTTGCCTCTACTGGTTCAGAAGCATTAGGGTGGGGGTCAAACTCAGGAGCTTCTCCCTCCTGTGTGGCTTCCTTTTCAGCTGCGCGGTCCGCCTACCTACCTACAAGAGCGACCCTCTGGCTTTGGGTCAGTATTCGGGTTCCCAAGGCCTTAGCTGCCCTTCTTTCCCTTTTTGTCTTTCTACCCTGTCTGGGAGTGGAGAACAAATATGGGGATATTTCAGAGAAGATTGGGGGTTGACAGTCTGCTGTGGATGCCTCATCAATTTTAGGGTCCCCATCTTTCTCCAGTCCCCCTACAGGGATTCCAAACCCTGGGAAGTCCCTCCCTATGAGCACCGAGTATGGGAGTTTAGGGACTACACCTGCTGCTACCTCAGTAGTGTTCCCTTGGATCTCAATTTTTACTGGGATGGTGGGGTATTAACTAACTATCCCATGGACGCATGTTATCCCCGTACATTTAGCCTGTAGCAGCTGACTATGCTTCAGGAGCTTCCCTGAGATAAGCGTGATAGCACTCCCCGAATCAACCAGTGCTGTGGTCCCTATCCCATTTAGTTTCACTGGTCTGGTATACATATGTGGGGTTAGTGAGACCCCCACAAGGTGGATTAGGGAGCATGGATCTGCCCAGTTCCCCAGGTTACACTGCATAGGCTCCTCAGCATTGGGACACTGTGCAGCTATGTGTCCCCACTCCCTGCAGGCACAACGCCCTAGGCGTTCCCCAGTCTCTTGGTTTGGGCAGTCTAACATCACGATCCTCTTCTCCCTCAGTGCTCCGACTCTTTATGGCCCCTGATGGGCCTTCAACCTCTCTCTTTTTCCACCTGGGCACTCCTGGTGGCCCAGTCACCCGAACTTTAGGGCTTGGTGCTGCTAGTTTAACCCGGGGTGCCTCTTTTTTAACTGGTTGGGTCAGCTCCCTCACTATCCTTCGCCTCTCTACCAGGGCGACAACCTCATCATAGGTGGAGGGTTTGTTCTGGCTTACCCAGGCACGAAGGTCTAGTGGTAGTCCCCTCATGTATCGGTCGATGGCCAGAACCGCTAGTATCTCTTCCGGACTCCGGGACTCTGTTTGCAACCACTTTTGTGCGAGATGGATGAGGTCATACAATGGGGACCGCGGGATTTTGTCTTCCTGGTACCTCCAACCGTGATACTGCTGGGCCTGCACTGCTGTCGTTACCCCAGATCTGGCCAGGATCTCTGCTTTCAGCTGGGGGTAGTCTGCCATTCTTGGCTTTGCAAATCACACAGAAGTAAGCAATTCACTTTTGGGATATAGAGTGACTCTGACAGAAATAGCTTTTTCTTCCTAACAGCCTCACATTGAAAAAAGTGACAGTTTTCCATTAGAGTAATAAGACAGTTAAGAGACAAACTTGCTGTTTAGGCTGCCTTTTTGAGCTTGTTCAATATTAACATGTTTATTTAACAATTCCAGTAAATAGCTGTGATTTTTTGTTGTTGATGTATGAAGTTAAAGAAGTTTGGTTGTATAAAGAGCCAGGCTTGTTAGTGAGCTAAAAGAGGTGGCTAGAAGTGGAGAAGAGTGATCGTATCAGAACAAATCAGGAATAGGCTTTTTATCTTCAGCCCTGTCAGGTGGTGGGTAGGGGAATCCAGCTAGGTTCCAATCCAAGGCCCACAGGTAGGCAGCTGAGTCCTGCACCATGGAGTGCGATGTAACTGTCTCCCTGGATCATTTCCTACCAGGCTCCCTGCACAAGGCATAAAAAACAAACTAGAAAACAAAATAATTCTGAGAAGAAGCCTTCAACCCTGTATACGTCCAGAGTCTTTTGCCTAGGAAAGTCAATGGTGGCTGAGCCGCTCACAGTGTTCCCTTTGCAGCACTTCAGCGTGTAAGTAAATCTGATCAACTCCACTAGTTACCTGCAAGAGGGCTACTCTTTCCCCCTTTTAACTCCTCCTGCACATGTATTGCAGGTGTGTTGGGGTGGAGGTGTCTGGGCACCCCATCACTCAGAGTTATTGAAGAAATTTAGCACAAAGTCAATGAATTTGGTGCCAACAAGTTCTGAGGATTTTAATGTTTGCTTCCCAATTTGCTCTTGCCCATATATGTGATCTGCAATCAGAGCTGATTCTCTTTGATGTGTCACTGGTCACATTACAGTTTGCTGGCATTAGAAGATGAAGACTTACCTCATCCAGTCCCCAAATCCTTCATAAGAAGGGTGGGTAAGAGTGGAGTTTGTTGTTCAGAAGACATAGGGCTGTCCAAGGACAGCAGGTGGGACTAACTTAAGTCAGGAGGAGAAGAAGGCAGGGTGACTTGACATGAGTTTCCCCCTCCACCACAGACTAGTGCCAATAACAATAGGGAGGTTCCCAAGACCCTTCTGCTCAGAGACTTCCCCCCTCAATCTTGAAGGTTGAGCAGTGGAGGAGAGGGAGGAACTCCAGGGCCTGGACTCCTTCCCACTAAGATGCTCCTTCTGCAGGGTTGGGGGCAGCCTCTTCCCAAAGGTTGCTCCTGTTACTGGAAGAGAGTGTCTGCCCTTTACAGATAAGATGGAGGACACAAGTGAAAGTATCTCAGTTTTTGTACTAAATATGTGACTTTTACAACAGGCTCCTGTTTGATGATGATGTGGCTTTTCCAGCAGCTGAAGTTTGAGAATCACTGAACTAAACCTTTTCAGGTCTCCCTTTTCTAATCCTTTGCCTGCCTAATCTCCTGTCCTCCATACACCCAAGCCAAGAAGATCCTTTTTTCTCTCTCCCTACCTCTCTCCTCTAACACCCTGGCTCCCTCTTTCTTGTCTCAAACAGACCTCTGGATTTCAAGTTGGTTTTCTTGCCTCTCCTTCTGTCCTCTGATCAGGCAAACCACTCTACTTTGGCTGATACCATATTTGGGTGTTTTACACTGTTTGGCTCAACCAGAACAAGAACCAGAGTCTTTCTGGCTCCCAACCCTTTCATATAACTACTAAACCACATGGTATCCTTAGTACATGTTTTCCCTGCATTCTGTATCCTATAAAAATGGCAGTATGATAAACTACCCTCAACTCTTTAAATATGCTGTGTTTTGAATGACTGGTCATTCTTCCTCTTTGTCACAGGCTGCCAGATCTGTAAATGGGGAAGTAAAAGGACTGTAAGCCAGTCAGATTATTGAATATTGAAAAGATGAGCTAATGCAGTATTCTTCTGTCTTTCATAGAATGGTTGAGCGATTAAAAATATAATTTATCTAAGAAAGATTGCACTGGAAACTGAAAATCACAGACAAAAATCAGGCAGTCCAGAGGAGGTACTTGTACCAGGTCAGATAAACATGGGGACTAGAACTTGTTGAGAAATGATTTTTTTTTCTGGTGGAAAATTGAAAACCAAAAGTTTTTGGGCCAAATGCCAAAATTGCTGACTGAAATATTTCAGCTGAGAAATGATAAATGTTGATTAGGAAATGCTGGTAAGGTACTTCATAAATGTTTGATAGCATCATGTCCCCGCCTCTATGGGCTGGGCTCCCTGGTTGGACTATATGTCCCATAATGCATCACACCACTGTGTATCATGGGAGATGTGATCTCCTGGGGAACCAGACCCATGAAGGAGAATAGGGGCACAAGACACCTGAATTACAACTTCCATAAGGTATCTTGGTGGCATTTCCAAACCAAAGTTTTTCAGTTTTTGTCTGAAATTTTTTTGTTTCTTTTTTAAAATGAAAAGTCAAATTTTCCCATGGGAAGCAGATACTTTTTATGGAAACACTTCATTTAGCTGAAAACCCAATTATCCAGAGAAAATCCAGCTCAGATGGAAACTTTTCAATGAGCCCTAATTGGGACCAGTCTTTTACAATTTTAATAATGTATTTTGTGATTTAAAAAAAAAATCTCTCATAGTTGTCCAGGGACTCTGAAGAAAACATATAAAAGGGAGTATGAGGAATGGGTAAGAAACACTTCATGATGCCATCTGTCCATTGCTAGCTGTCTGCTGTAGCAATAAAACTGGAGAATATAATTAAATTGCTCGAAGCATCTTAAATCAGACATTAAATTAGCACCAGCACTGGCACTTTTAGCATCAGCTGATGGTTCTGATTCTGGTTCTTATTGCCTTCTCTTACTTCATTTATTGTTAGTAACTATTATTATTTTTGCTAATAAGTGTTTAGCGAGTCATGGGATTTCCTGTCTAAAGAAAAGTTTAACAGAATTAAGAATGACACCGATGGGTGCGGAATATATTGAAATTTGGTACCCATTTATCAAGTATGTGCAAGACACAAGAAATCTCTCTTTTTATAGCTTAATTTATGAACTACTTAGCATAATCATGCCTTCCTCTGTTTTCCACATTAGAGAAGCACTAGCAATGGGACTAAAGAGATCTGGGATCTATTCCTACCTCTGCCACAGACTGTGTGACCTTAGACAAGTCACTTATGTCAATCTTTTCAGAAGTCTATGATGTCCAAGTGTCCTGTTAGTCATGCAAACAACAGTGCAATTAATTTTTGGGCACTCAGGTGATTTTAAGAACAGGAGTTTAGATATGCTCAATTCCTCTGAACAGGCTAGGTACTGAGTGCTTCAACAGTGCAGGTCCCAGGTGTGGTTAAAGGCTTGCCAGTTAGTATATTCAAAAGAGTTCAGAGGTCTTCACACACCCAGCCAGATGCTCCCAACTTTGTCATGTCAGAGGCACTGGTGAAGCCATTCATTCACCAGCTACTCTTTGGCTGCTCTACACACCTTACACCAACATACCCACTGCAAACGGATTAAAAAATTCCAGACACACTGGAGAAAGGGAGAGGGGGAGAGAGAGAGATTCTCAGACAGGCATTGTGCAAGTGAACAATAACTATGGGGCTTGGGGACTAGGGCAGAGCCAGAGTTGGTGGGAGAGGGGGCAGAAAAAGAAAGCTAAAGGGGACAGGCAGGTTCATCAAGGGATAAGCAATTCATGGTGAAACACTGTCACATCCAATAGTTACAGCTCAACTCCCAGCCATGCTATGATGGTACTGGTATGTTTTGAGGTAACTGATGAAAAGGAGGACGACCAGGCTGACTCTGGCTCAGAGGCAGAGGAGACACCATTATTTTATAAATAGAATGTATGTGTAGTATCTTACTGATGAGCAGACCGGTGTCAAGGTGAATTCTTCATTATAAATAGCAATGAGGTAACAAAACTTTCAGCTACTTGGTGTAGCCGTAGCCTGCAACTGCCTTGTCCGGGGCTGCTTTGTTTCTGCCCAGGAGGGAGTATGGCACTGGAAAGTAAAGAGGGCATAGAGTGTACAGAAGTGTGGCATCTCCACACTTCTGGAGGACTTACTTTATAGCATGCTATGAACCATGAAAAGCCTTCTGTGACTTCACATAAGTGCATATCATCCAGAGGTACAGCCTCACCACAGAGCCATCATACCCTTGGTAAGCTGAAGTGGAATCTTGATAGGGTGACCAACAGGACCTATGTCCTTTTAGTGCCAGTCTGGTCACCACACCACTAGGAATATTAGCAATCTTAAGAGACACAAAGGGAATTGGTCAGTCAGCTGCCTCCCACACCTCGAGCATCTCTTCAACACCACCAAGAGGAGAGCAATAGCATACACCAACTTCCCCATGGACAGAAAAAAAAAGGAATTCTAAATCATACAGAACTTCTATGAAATAAATGACTGTCCCTCAGTAAAAGGCAAATGTAATGGGGTTATGAATGGTATGATAAAATGGCACTCTACCTCCCCTAAGTTATCTCAGTGGGATACCTCTCACAGCTTCCTGCATTACCCAGAGGAACAGGCTGGATGGTGTTCCCTGCCTGTGGGAAGGAGTGGGACACCAGTAATTGCAGGGCACTTCCTTTCCCCCCTGATCTGCTTAGGATGGCGATGCCAGCAGGGCCTTGCCTACTGGGTCCCCAGAACACTCTGGAATTGGATTTAAGGCTGCAACCCAATTACATTCTCTCTTGAGGAACATCACAGCTGCTTGTGAGACCCTGAGACTGAGTCTGAACACTGGGGGCTATGGTGAGGGAGCTTCCAAATTGCCTCATCCTCCCAACATGGTACCTCCTCCCCAGATGCTCCTCTTACCTGCTCAGATTAGTTATCTTCTCAAAGAAGGAGATCAGGTTGGTTTGGCATGATTTACCTTTTGTATCTCCCCCCAGAGGATAGAAGTTACACTCTGTCAGGCATGGCAGATCTCAAATGTAAGCTCACAGGACTGCCAAGCAAGATCCTTACCTTCTGTATCACCATGCTGCAGGGTCAAGTGGAGGAACTGCCACTAATGCCCCACCATTAGAGACTTCACCTGGTAACTCATTAGGGTCAGGTGACTAGCAAAGACTTCTGGTTGGGTATAAAGCTTTCTGTTCCTGTCCTCCTTCTCTGAGCAGCTAGTTCAGTGGTCCTCAACCTGTGGCCCATGTGACATCCTCAGGGCCATACAGGTAGTATTGGATGTGGCCCACAATGGTAAATAGGTTGAGAACCACTGAGCTAGTTGCTCAGCCTAGTGCTGTCTAAACCCCTGAGACTCAGTCTCTGCCTTTTTGCTTGGTTCCTACTCCTTTTTCCTGGATCCTGCTACTTCACCTGGATCCTGTTACCATGCCTTGGCCCTGCTCCTGGTACCACCTCCTGCTCCTTGTTTGTTGTTCCTGGTTCCTCGCCATGACCCCTGACTGCTGACTCCATGCTTGACCCTTGGCATGACTTCTGACTGTGGCTTCATCCTTGACATGGCTCTGGCTCTGGACCTGACCCTTGGTGTGGCTTCTGGCTCTGACTTTGGTTCTGACCACCAGGTTAAACTGCCCTGTTATGGGTCCTGACAGTCTCTCAAAATGTGGCTTCTCACCCAAACTGTAAAAACTGAAATATAGTCCCAGTCCAAGTATAATAGTACCTTCAGGTCTCCAAGAATGGTCAATAGTGCAGACATTTGGCACCTTCAAAATGCCTGCACCAGATTAACAGTACATTCCAATATGTCCTTGAAAAAGTTAACAGGCTATTCCAGGTAAGTTTCATGCTCCATGACATTGTGGAATACCATTGCTGGAGAGAGCTGACGTAACAGATGTAATTAACCATGCAAATGAAGAGGCAGATGAGGAGGTTCTACAGGAAAAAGAAACAAGAAGGATTTGACAGCAGGGGGGAGCAAGGACAGCAGCCACAAGGACCAGACTCCAGGACTGTCAGGTTGAATGGCTTCCTGCTGAGTACTTGAGGCTCAGAGCACAAGAAGGGTGCTCTGATATTTAGGAACATGTGGTCACAGTAATGGGTGGGTACTATAGATTTTTTTTATATTTAGCTTCTAAAACTCCCTGTGGCTGAGCACACGACTAAGCAGAGCAGGGGACATATTCTCAAAAATCCAGCATCATCTTCAGTTTTGATAGTGTACCAGATTTCCAGCATACCCTAAACTGAGCCCTTAAATCCCTGCTTCACGCCCAGATTGCCACTTGGAAATTCTACATAGTAGTTTCTCAGTGCCTCAGTTCCCCATCTGTAAAATGGGAGTAAGAGTATTTCCCACCTCTCAGGTGTGCTGTGAGGGTACGTGGGGCACTCAGATGATATGATGTGTGTGCTACAGAAAAGCAAATAAATAAGATACATAAATTTGGGACTAAATTACTTCCCAACTACTTAAAAACATTGGGATCATGTGTTCTACATAGGCTCTGTAGGCCTATTCTTTCAAAGATGTATGGAATGTCTTGAACAACCAAAGTAGTGTACAGATTTTACTTTTTCTCATATTCTCCATTTGCTTCCCTAAAAGCAATTTATTGAAAAAGAGACTTGCAGCTGAGATTTCAAATATGTCATCGTCAAAAAGCTCTCTGTACTTCCCAGCGACTGAACTGGTTTCAATACAAACAAAATCAAGCCACAATTTAAAATGTATTATATCATACAAGTGGTCCATAACGGAATGCTGACGACCTGATTTACTAATCTGTAATGTGAAGGAGGCTGTGTCAGGCTTAGGGGGCATGAAAAAAAGGCATGGAGACAAGGGATGGCAAATAAGATGAAGGATTCAGGGAGGCAGAAGCCATTAGCAGAGTGTATAGTTCATGAGCAGGGGTGACTGATGGAATACGGGCAGTACTGTGCAGAACCCAGAAAGTCAGAATGAAGAGCTTAAACTTGATGCAAAATAAAACAGGAAGTCAGAGATGGGATTTGAGGGGGAGGGGAGGGCAGCTGAAATATACTAATGGTAGGGAGGATTTTAGATGCAATATGTATGATGTACAGGCTGATTTAGGAGCTGCTTAGTAATTTATGGATGACAGAAAACTTCCCCTCTTCATGCGGTCAGTCAGCTAACCCTAATGTCCTGATATCCTGTGCAAATTATTGGGATTGCTTGTTGGTGAATACTGAATAATTGCCCTTATCATTGAAGAGAGTAATCACATAAAAATTAAGCCTATGCAAATGTAACCTTGCTTATTAGGCTTTTAGTGTTTTGCTGGGAATGTATTGCTTAACTGTTAGAAAAACTGCACAGTATGTACTGTATTATCAGTATTTTAAAAGTTGAGTTTGACATGAATTCCAGCATAAAAAGTAATCCTATATAAAGCACTCTCCAGGAGCTAATCTATTGCCAGTTCATGTTTATATAAATAGAGCGACCATAATGAATTAATAAAAATACAAGGCAATTCTTGATGAACTATCTAGCTAATGAAACACATACTGCTGATACTTTCTTTAAACTACTACTTCTAGCACATAAAACATACTGCCTTTGCATACTGGCTCAAATGTTCAAGTGGCCTCTAATTTTGGGTGCCCAACTTTAGTTACAAGGGGCCTGATTTTCAGAGGCCTTGAACACCTGCAGTCAGTGGGAGCTACAGGTACTCAACAACTCAGAAAACCAGTCTCCATCTGGATCAAGTTAGGGTCCAAACCATTGAGCTACCCCAAATTAGATGGGGAACCAGTGGATTCCTGATTTGGCAATCTCATTTTGTTTTCATGGCATGTTCCATTAGCTCCCTATGGGTAGTTCAGAGGGGCCACATGGCATTCCCATGCCTACCAGGGAATGCCCGAGGTGTAGGTAGCCTCATTGGCAAATGTAGAGCCAGCTTTCCCAATGCTATGACTTCCTCTCACCAGCAAGAGGCCCCAGTGCAGGGAGTTGATGGGGGAAGGGAGGAGTGTGACTGGGGAGTTCCTATGCTCTGGCTATTTGCCAGCTGTTACAGGGCCCATAGGGGTCAGGGTAGGTGCAGTGCAAACTAGGGCAGCTCTAAGGGACACCCTAATCTGCTCTGTATGCCCCAATCAGAGGATGTAAATGCTGTATCCCCTTGGTCCCTGTTCTGGGCCCTGCACTAGTGTAGGGATGAATCAGGTTCTAAGGGAGGTTGTCTGTGTTAACAGCAATTCTATTACATACTTGAGAAGCTCCCTCTTGGCATTTTATAATGAATGGCCCAGTGCTTTTCCTGGGATTTTTCATTAAAATCCCACAGGATGGCTGTAAAAGGGTGTGGTCCCTGTATAGGGTGACCAGACTTCCCGATAAAATTGGGACTGTCCCGATTTCGAGCAGTTTGTCCCGCGTCCCGACCGAAGTACGGTCGGGACGCCATTTGTCCTGATATTTTGTTTCAGGCCTTTTTTTTTTTTTTTTTACACTCACCCATCTGGGTCTTTGGTGGCGGAGGGTCCTTCAGTCGCTGACGGTCTTCAGTGACATTTCGGCAACTGGTACTTCTGTCTTTTGTTTTTACCCGCCGCCGAAATGCCGCCGAAGACCGTCAGAGACTGAAGGACCCTCCACCAAATTGCCGCTGAAGGCGCACCCCCTGCGGCGGTCCCGATATTTTCAAGTTACCATCTGGTCACCCTATCCCTGTAAGATACTTGTTTACCACTTGATGTTGGCATTAATGCCCTCTACATTTCACTACTGACAATGTCTTCCTTAGGAATGAACCAGGAGTTAAGTATTTGTAGAATGGGATAGGAGACTGAATCAGAAGCACAGGAAAAAAATTGCAGAATAATATGAAAGACATTAAATGAGGTAGCGGTTAGGGATTAGGGTTTCCTCCTGTCCTGGTTTTCCAGGGTCATCGCTTTTTAAGGCAGCTGTCCCAGGAAATCTGTAAATCTTCCTGGCACATTAAAAGTCCTTTTTTTTGTCAGTCATGCTGCTGCTGGCTCCCCCAACCCCTAGTAGCAGTGGTGAAGCAGTGATGCTTCCACAGAGGCAACTCTGGCTGTGGAGTATCCAGGAGCCTTAGGGACAGGGCATCTCAGGAGCAACGAACAGGACAGAAAGCTTGGGGCCAGCAGTGCCCAATCTCCACTGCACACTGACTCTAGGGGTCATTGCCAGGTGAGAGCAGGGTGGATCCAGCTGGCGCTACATCCTAGTTGGCAAGGTTGGTGACTGGGACAGTCCCAGAAGACGGTGCCTGTGGATATTGGTGCCCTTGCCTGAGGTGGGATGGGAAGACAGTGCCCTAGGTGTGGGGGCAGGTGGTACCCAGGGGTGTATGTGGTAAGGTGTGGGGGGCAGGCAGATTTTTTTGTACCTCAAGAGGGCAGATGTCCTGTTTTTTTGTACCTCAGAGGTGGCAACCCTACTAGAGATGGCTATGGGCCATGAGCCAGAGGATGTAGGAGAAAAACAATTGGAGCAGTGGATCCAGCAAATAGCCTAAAAAAACTACTGATGGGCTGTAAGTGTGAAGCATGAAGCAAGCCAGCCTGAGGCTCATGGCCAGCTCAAGTTTACTTCAGAACAGAAAGCAGCCCCATCCTTACAGGCCAGCACCCTGCGGATTATCTGCAGGCAGCACCTGAGTAAGATGAGGCTCAGCATGGGAAAAAATTGGCCAGCGGTGACTTGGGGACAATCACTTCCAGGGTCTCCTCATTATCACCTGAGGGAAGGATTGGGTGCAACAGACAGGGGCTGTTACTACCACCTGCACTCAATGTATGCTGCAGTGAGACCTGCACTTGCCTTCCATCCACTTCTCCACTCTCCCTCCCACTAGTGCATTCCCTTTTCCAAGCAACTTCCCTCCTTTTACCCTAAGTTAGCATCCCTTCCCTTCCTTCTCCCTTCTGCTGCTGGCACCTCCCTTCTTCTCTATTACTCTCCCCAGGCACTTACCTTTCCACTCTCTTCCCAGGTAGCTCACATCCTTTCTTTTTGCTGATACCCTTTCTTATTACTGTGTAATTCCCATTCCTTTCCCTCATTCCCCTCCTTCGGTAAACAGGAGGTGAGGATTATAAGCACAAAGGACAACTGGATAATAGCAAGCCCCTCACCCCCCTTTTCCTAACTATGGTTGTGCACATCTCTCAATGCCACCCAATATGTCATTTAGACACACTAATATCCTTGTAAAATCAAAACCAATTGTTTTCAAGCTGAGTAAATTGCATGCTTCACAAAGGACTACGTTGCAGTCAAGTTTCAAGCTTTGGCTCCTTTTGCTGAAGCTTTCTTAAAAATAGATATTTGGTTTTGTACAAGGGAAAAGTGTATATTTTTTCACTCATGTAACCCCCAAATGAATAAAGGGATTTGGCTCAAACTTTAAATAAATACTAGTATGGGAAGGGACTAACCATGGAGAAAGTCAACTCAAACGGTGATTAAATATAAGTCTGTGAAACAGGGTGTTTATAAACAGGATTGTTTTGATTTCTTAACCATGGCATGGCACAGGGACAACTGGAAAAAAAGTGGTTCTTTACTTAACATTATTAAAGTTCAGTTGCCAAACACTTACCTAATCCTCCAGGAAAAAATTGCCAGGACATAATAGGTCCTTGGATTTTAAAGGGCAAGCTTCAAAAGGAAATACATGATATCAAGAAACTAAACCTAGAGGACCAAACTCAACTCTGGTGTAACACCACTGACTTCAGTGGGCTTTCTCTAAGAATAAGTTTGGCCTAGAAAGTTTTCCAAGGACCAGCTATCCATTTAATTTCTTTCACAAGTGCCATGGTGGTTTCATCAGAACTTGCTGTAAAAAGCAGTGGTGTTATAAAAACATTTAAATTCCTAATTAATAATGAAAGGGCACCATTACAATGGATTTACTTTTATGCCCCAAATTACAAAACAACTGCTTAGGCTATTAATTACAAGTCAAAAAAGAAAGGCAAATTTTCAGTCTTGAAAGTTTTGAACTAGACCAAGTACGATATGGCTTAATTGTTGAGTGCTATGAAATATACATGCCAAGAGGAAAAGGGAACTCAGCAAAACCAATTGAGAATACATGCATTACACAATGGTGTTCCAGAGACTTATTTTTGCAAAAGCTATTCTTAGTGTTCCACAATGATAGGTATCTGCCAGTTCAAATGATAAAGGTTAAATTTTTTATTTATGGTTTCATTCCAGAAGAGTGGGGATTTGGAGCTCAATAATGTCCTTGTTTTTATTTAAGACTAGCCCTAGAACAGAAATGAATGTCACAATAGTTTGTGCATTTTATCTGATGAAGGGGAGTCGTTATAACGAAATAGGTAACAGGCAATACAGGTTTGTGAAAGAAAATACAGATTTTTGAACATGCAAGTGGATGGAACCACTAAAAAATGTTGGGCACAGATTCGGAGGAGGCTATTGGAAAGTTTGAACAAAAATATTCTTGAATCAGTGTGACAAGAAAGTATAGACAGGGTGTGTACGTACACAGACACTTTTCTTCAAACTTCAAAAATGATCTTGGTTCCGTATAAACAAGCTGTTCACCAGACGGGTCACATTTTAAATTAAAAGTTTCAATGCGGTGACAAAATTGTTGCAAACCGTGGCTTAATTTAATATATATATATATATATATCGGCAGTGGTGCCAGCAGCAGAGCTACACATTGTAAGGGAGATTGCAATCATATCTGTTACAGCATCTCACATTCCTGCTACTCCTGGCTGTCAAAACTTTCTTTTAGGTCCATGGGTAGTTGGATGTAATTTAGAGCAGCTTTCAGGGTGGAATCAGACCAGTTTTTGGCTGGTCCCAGACTCCAGGGTGACAAAAGTGGCAGACAGCCGCCTTTGTCACAAGCCTCCTAACCTGTACTGAGTCAATTCAGCCCCAACTCAGAATCTGGGCCAATATCTTTATTTTTAGAATATAAACAACTACAGTCTTTCCATAGAATCTACTGACTCTAAACCTCTAAGTCTAAAGCCATATCAAGTAACAGTTATCAAATGAAAATTCCTTTATAGCAATTGTGCACTTGCTGCATACAATACATTCTGATTGTGGAGCACTTCTACCAGTATCCTTTTTTCCCTTTGAGCAAAACATAAGATTCAATATGTGCCTTTTCAGGCATTTAAATGCTGTTGAAAGCAGCAGGCTGTTTATTCTATAGGATGGTTAAAATATGGTAATGGTAATTATAAACCCCACCTTAAATTATGAATCATATGATGTGGTAAGACAAAGATGATGAATTTATTTTATAGGAAGTAAAACATAAAATGCTGGTCTGGGGAAGTTGATCGGACTTTCCCCTTCTTTCTCCTTTACCTCATGCATTTAGTTTGAGATTTGAAGGTAAGTTTGAGTTCTGTTCCCAGAGAAGAGTTTTCTGCCTCACAGTCACAGCACATAGTTCTGTACAGGATACAGGATGGCGATTGCTTTCTCACCCTTCCCAACATTAGTATCTTCAGATCAGGAAAGGAAATCTTACAGATGCAGCACGGGAAAGCTCTTAGCTGCTTAATCATGAGAACTGAAGTTCACTATTAAAGAATTTCTGATCGGGAGGCCTGTAACACTGGTCACTCAAAATGTGAAAAACATTTCAGCAGTAAAACAGGTAATTTGCTTGAAGACAATGTCTAAGTATTTGGCAATGAAAACATTAAAGTTTGGATTTTTGCCCTAAAAAGGAATTGATGGTACTTTGTTCTGTTTACTCAGTTCGTTCTCCTTGTCACACCTCTCACTTTTCCCTTATTTATTTTTGGATGACTCTCGTGGTTTGGATATCATTCCAATTTTTATTACTATATTTATTAAATAACTTGCATTTGTTAGAAAATTAATTACTATTATTTTTCTACATTCTATGGTGTTTTCTGTTGTACTAATTTTGTTCTGCCTCTTACATGGGCTGTTTTCACTCCTGTGAACATTGACAAATTTGTGAGT
This sequence comes from Chrysemys picta bellii, assembly GCF_011386835.1. Taxonomy (NCBI): domain Eukaryota; kingdom Metazoa; phylum Chordata; order Testudines; family Emydidae; genus Chrysemys; species Chrysemys picta. Next base: position 46,635,963 of record NC_088792.1, on the reverse strand, counting down.
ACCCTAATAAATTGACTACATCATAATCCCAGTTTCTGCCATGACTGCAAGTCAGTGGGAATTACAAAATCAGATTGGCTTCAGGATTAGTGTTAGTGCAAAACACTAAACAGGAAACAGGAATACATCAACCATCTTCCTCAACAATCCTGCCTGACTTCTTATTCTATTCAAAATATAGGACATAATCTCCATTCGAGGGCCAAAGTCTACTTGCATTAGAGCAATTCCACCAAAGGCAATTCAGTTAAACTGGTGTAACAGATAACATGATTAGACTCAATGGGCCAAATTCTCATTTACAGTTCTTTACACTGCCAGAGTGGTGTAAAGTGGCATTAGTGTAAATGAGAATAATGTCCAAAGTATTCAAGACCTTTTATGAGCTTGGTCCCGGATGTCGATGCAAACTTCTGTTACACTGTTCTCCAACCTTCTCTGAACTCTCCAAATGCAGAGTTTGTCCATCGCCTCTGTTAGGCACACATGCAAAGAAATGAAAAAAATATCATTGCTCCATTGCTTTTTTGTATTGTACGTGTGTGAGACTAATATGAACTACCTTCAATAACTGCTGACAAATCTGAAAAGTATACATCAATTGATTGATCTGAGCCTTGACCATTTAGTCCAGAGGTGGGCAAACTATGGCCCGCGGGCCACATCCAGCCCATGGGAACATCCTGCCTGGCCCTTGAGCTTCTGGCCAAGGGGGCTAGCCCCAGGCCCCTCCCCTACTGTCCCCCCTCCCCCGCAGCCATACCGCCATGCGGGCAGCACTCTGGACAGCGGGGTTGCGCGCTCCTGCGGAGCAGCACGGCAGCATGTCTGGCTGCAGCCGGGCGGCGCAGCTGCCAGACCTGCTGCTCTGAGTGGCATGGTAAGGGGGCCGGGGGATTGGATAAGGGTGGGGGATCCCGGGAGGTAGTCAGGGGACAGGGAGCAGGGGGCGGTTGGATGGGGCAGAGGTTCGGGGGGGGAGAGTGGAGTCAGGGGACAGGGAATGGGGGGGGGGGGGTTGGATAAGCGTGGGAGTCCTGGGGGGCCAGTTAGGGGGTGGGGGTGTGGATAGGGGTCAGGAGACAGGAAAAAGGGGGGGTAGATAGGCGTGGAGTCCCGGCGGGCCTGTCAAGGGGCGAGGGTGTGGATAGGGGTCAGGGCAGTCAGGGGACGGGGGGGTTGGATATGGGGTGGGGTTCCAGGGGCGGTTAGGGGCGGGGGTTCCCAGGAGGGGGCGGTCAGGGAGCAGGGGGGGGTTGGATGGGTCGGCAGTTTTGAGGGGGGCAGTCAGGGGGCGGGAAATGGGAGGAGTCAGATAGGGAGTGGGGGCCAGGCTGTTTGGGGAGGCACAGCCTTCCTTACCCAGCCCTCCATACAGTTTTGCAAGCCCGATGTGGCCCTCGGGCCAAAAAGTCTCCCCATCCCGGATTTAGTCCCAAGATTTTTTTCCCAAGTGGGCATACAAAAGCAATCAATTCTGTATCTCCTCCGGGCTGGCTTATAGATTATTCTTCTCTGCATTAGAAAAGAGTTATGGGAGATATGTTTAACCATAAATGAGAGTAGATAATGTGGTTTTCTGGTCCACATACTTCTGTGGGACAAAACCAAACACATTTTAGACTGAAAGACATCCCCAGTATTTTATTTACTGATTAAATTAGTACTTCATGAACTTGCTAGATCAGGAAGGATTCTACTTCCTTGGTGTAAATTAGACATTATTTAATTATAGAATGGAGACAAAGAAGAATGGTGTTTATAACTCCTAATCTACTTAAGTTATTATCTAAGACAGTCATGAGAGAATACTCAACATATTGAATTGATTCTTGAATGCTTTATTAGTTCTTCATATCTTAACTGTACATAATAAGACACAATTCTGTCATAGCTCCATGAGTGGAATTCCTATTAATGTCAATGATAGGGTTCAATGTAAACTGCTTGCAAAACAGTTACTAGGACAAATTTTGCCTTCAACTTCATCCTCTGAAACTTCATTGGTTTCGGAGGAGTTGCTTGAGTTGAGGTGTTAGTGAAAGCTGAATTTAATTTAGTCTTTTGGAATTTATTCAGGTAAGTTTCTTGGAGAGCCAGAGGTTTCTCATTTATTTTTATTTTTTTGAGTGAATTTTCTAAGTGATAAAAAATAGTGCAATTAGGGCCCAATCCAGACCCATAGAGTCTTTTGTTTCCTTTGAAAAACCATTTCTTTTTGGCTAAACACATTTTTTTACCGTCTCTACTGAATGCAGCTGTGCTGTGGGCAGACAATATACAAATGCAGATCTATATGTGCAGAGCATCAGACAAAGGATTATGTATATATTTTGAGGGCTTAAGTGGGACTTCAGTGGTACTTAGGCCTTGTACTGGACCTCAGCAGAAGAGGTAATTTGCCTTAAATGCAGGTTAATCATCCCTGTCATTTGAGTCCAAGGCCTTTGCTAAGCACCAACTGCCAATCATGCCAAATTGTTTGGTGGTATCAGATGTTACCCAGTCAGAACCTAAATTCAAGCCAAACATTTTTTTTACTTGAGATCAAACATAGATTAGAGCTCAGCTCTGCTAAAATGAAAAACTAATTTATTAACCTTTTGTACCACCCACTCACACAATTAAGACCACTTAATTTTCATACACAGGGTCTAATTGTTTAGACTGTTCAGGTACCTCTTCACTGCACTTAACTCAGGCTTTTATCTGGTGTCGTCTCAACCCCCATTCCATCCACACTTATAACCTTTCACCTTGAGTTTAGTGGTGCTTTCAATCTGGGCTAGCTGGCCTGGCTGGGGGTGTAGCTTAGAGTTCAGGTGCCGCTTTACCTTGGGCTAGTAACCTGTGTACTTTCCAGTGAGGATACAGGCTAAATCCTCAAATGCTGATAGTCCTCCAATGCCTTCCAACAATTCCCTCCATGTACTCAGAAGGACAGACGAGTTGTCACAATTCATTGGGAAAGTACCATTGCAGTAGCTCAGCATATTTCAGCATAGAGAACCAGAAGTCCTAGCAACACACACACAGGTGAATTCATCACTAGTGAGGACTCAGTAACTCAGGTATGACTTTCCAGGATGGCTGCTCACACGTGGTCTGGACTAACCCAGGTGCAAATCACCCAAGTTAATTTTGAAGTGAAAACATATCTTTAATATTAACACATCTCTTACAAAAGTGCTAGTGTAGACCTAGCCTAAGTAATCATATTACACTGTGAGCTATTGTTATAATGATGCCCACAGGTCAGTGTAATGTGATTACTTAGGCTAGGTCTACACTAGCACTTTTGTCGGTATTACATATGTCGCTCCAGGGTGTGAAATAAACATCATCCTGAGCGACATAAGTTATACCGAAAGAAGTGCTGGTGTGGACAGTGCTATGTCGGCGGGAGACGCTGCTCCTGCCAGCTCTGCTCCACCAGACATTCCTCCTACACAGAGGGAATTCTGCCCTAGGAGTCTGTGGTTGGTTTAAGAGCTCTTTGCGTTTCTCTGGAGCTGAGAATCCAGGCCTAAATCTTTGTTCATTAATCCGTGGTACAGATTCACTGAGAAGAGCCAATAAATATACTCTACTGTAATTAGCCAACATCATTTACACAGATGTGGGCCAGTTATGTTCAGGGTGGACACAACTCCTTCTCAAGTCAAGCGCCTGCTCAAGTCAATGCCAGTTGCACCCAAATATGTGAGGATAGCCTGAGTTTCACATTGTCATAGCTAATTCTATGCTATCTTCAACTTCAGTATAGTT